>NC_081271.1:5491135-5800562 GCF_030490865.1 Poecile atricapillus
ATGAATCTGAATATTTAATACACACACAAATATATATTTTCTTAGTAGACTATACAGTATTCATGTTTATAGTGTTTATAGATTCTCCGGTGGCTCGAAGGAGATTCATGGGAGTTTAAAAAAAGAAATCTCCATTATAGTTAAAAACCGGATGGGGAAGGCGTGTGCTGACAACAGTTGGATAGATACCAGTGCAAAGCCTGAGAGATAACAAGGCAAAGCCTGAGTGTCCGAGCATCCAGACACAAGAGCTGACGAATGCAAGCCAGGGAAGGTGAGCTGAAAGTTAAACACCTGCGCTCATTATGGGGCGAGTAATTAGTCATTAATCGTGGTGTCAGGAGCAGAAACCACGACGGATCGGAGAGGGCACGAGGAGCAGGTGGAATAGCAGGTTCCAGCTCTCCTGACTTGTTTGATCAGCAGTTTTCAGCCGTTCCCGTAGAATTCCCGTGTGTGTGTGTGTATAGATATTTAGAGAGCGACTACAGGGCCGAATCCTCAGCAAACAGAGCGCTTGGGGCATCGAGGACTTCCCGGCTCAGGGCTGCTGGGATGATGGGACATGGGCTGGAGCAGGGTGGCCTGCCCCTGGAGCCCATGGGGTCACCAGGGCAGGGTGCATTTTGGGCTTGAAAGCTCAAAAAGCCCTGTCAGGGCTGGGGCTTTATTCCTTTTTGATGGAGAGGGCACGTGCTGAGGTGGCCTGGATCTGAGCTGGCTCCTCTGAGCCTTTGCTTTGCCTTCCTCCAGGGTGTTCAAGAGCAGTGGGTCAAGGTGCAGAGAGCCTGAGGCTCTCTTTCTTCATGCCCAGTGTTATTTGGGGATGGGTGAGAGCTGTTGATGTGTGGGGAATCTCACCTGCTTTCCCCATCCCTGTGTGGGTTTGCTTGTTTTTTTCCCTATTGCTGACAATCCTCAGGGAGAGGTGTCCTGCTCCTCTTCCAGGTCAGGGGAGACGGGGGAAAAATCTCTGCCAAGGTCACGGTGCAGCAAAGCCTCCCTGGGCTGTGGAACAGGGTTCAGTCGGGGTGAATTTGGGCTGAACTGGGGCATGATCAGCCCTGAAACTCTGCATGAAGGGTGAGCACAAGGAGCTTGGGGAGGGGTGAGCCAGACCCTTCCTTCCTCAGAGAGGAAACCCCTGCTCCTGACAATAATCCAACTGGTGCTAAAGTATCTACAGCAATGGCTCCAAATGCTGCTCCAGAGCAGGATCCATCTTGTGCTGATGGGGCTCCACTTGGCCAAGCGGAATCACTCCTCAGTTTTATTTGATTGATTGATTTGACTGATTGAGGCCTGGCTATAATTAATTCCAAGTATCCATGGTTTGTGGACTCACTCCTCAGTTTTATTTGATTGATTGATTGATTGATTGATTGAGGCCTGGCTATAATTAATTCCAAGTATCCATGGTTTGTGCGTGGCAGTCCCTGTTTCTGTGTGGGGCAGAGGACCAGCAGCTTCCAAGTGCTGGGGTTCAGGGGTGTTCGGGTCCCCAGTCTGTCTTTAACTGGATCTCGTTATACTGGGAGCCCTGCACTCCCACTTTGCTGTGGCAGCCTGGGAATGGGAGACCCTGAAGCCCCTTCACGCACACAAAAAAGCCAACACAACCAAAAGCAATAAATCTTGAGTTCTGAAGCTCATCCTGTTGGATGGGACAGGGCTGGCGAGAGTCGTTGGCTCAGGCACGATTCCCAGGGCAGACGGCCAACTTCCACAGATCCGGCTCGTGGTGGTTCCGTGGGGACATGGGCTCACACAGGGGAGCTGCCTGATGTGCTGGGATCCTCTGGATGCCCTTGGCACCAGGTGATCCCGTTCCTGGTCAGGGTTGAGGTGTTTTGCTGGTGGTTTTGCTGCAGGTGCTTTGGAGGCTGCTGGCACTCGGTGAGACTTTGTGAAGTGTCCGGTTGTTGGATGCCCGAGGGCTTGGGCTGGTTTGGAGGAGCGCTGGCCAAAGCAGTGGGTGTGTGTGGTGGTGGTTTGGTGAGAGGAAGGTGAGCTTTTCCTTTGGGGAGGTGGGGTTTTGGGCACGGTGTTCCCCTGGGCTTTCCAAGGCCAGGCAGGAGGGGACAGCGGATCCGTGAGCAGGATCCCAACATCCAAACCCCATCTCCAAGCTGGGGGAAGTTCCACAGTCACACATCAGGGGCAAACGGGGGTGAAGAGCATGAGACCACTCTCCTGATGTCACTGACGTGAGGTGATGAGTGTCCCCATGCCAGCACAGCCCGTCCCTTCCTCAGGACAGATCCAGCACCTCCTGCACTGACCCTGGCAGATGCTCCTGGGAAAACGAGCGCTGGTGGGAGCGCGGCTCTGGGCTGCCCTTGTTGGGGGCACAAGGAAAACGCTCAGGGTCAGTGCTCGGATGTTTGGCTCAGGGTGGGAAGGGTCGGTGAGGGCTGTGGGCGGGAGGGATCCACGGCTGGGAGGGATTCGTGGCTGGGAGGGATCTGACAGCCCACATGGAGCAGAAGGGTCCAGACTCCTGCCTCGCACAGAGAAATTGTTCCCCTACAGCTTTTAATGGGATTTGTGCCTGCAGGTCGGAGCTCTAGTGCTATTTCTAGCTTTGCTTCTGACTCACTGATGTGATCTTGAACCAGTTTTTCAGGAGGAGACTGTGATATTTTTTTCTTTTTTTTTCTTTTTTTTAAAATTTTTTTTCTTAAGGAATGTGGTTTGAGCGAGTCTGGGCCTGTTTCTGTGGAGATGCTGAGCATCCCAATCTCCTCCTGACTCTGAAAGGTGCAAAAATGAGCTGCAAAGAGGCTCAGACTGAGGATGCTAAATTAGGGACTGAGGAAGGGGAGGGTCCCACAGCGGTGTTAGAGTTGATCAGGCCCCTAAACAGAGATAGTCTGGCTCTTCTCCTCCTCCTGAGGAGCCATTTCCCTCTCTCCAGGCCTGGAATGGAGAACTGGAGCTCTCTGGTCTGTGGAGGTGCTCCTGGCTTGGCACCCGGAGGAGGCAGCGCCTCTATTTTAGTTTTAGTCACTGTGCCATGGTTTTGGAGAGATGGAAAGCTGTGATTACAGAGCGGGTTGTCTTCTAACACCCAGCCTCGTGCCCAAGCCTGCAGGCAGCCCATCAGCCCTTTCAAATCTTCCAGAATATCTGCTGAGGGCAATGGGGTGAGGCTCATGTACCAGCTGGATGCTACCAAGTGATTAGGAAAAAATGATCTCTCTGGAGCACAATGTTTTATTGGGAAAATTAATCTCTGCAGTGACTGTGTCAAAGTCCTACAGATTTGAATACTGAGCTATAAGAAGAAAAGGATCTCTGGATTGGCGTTATGAGAGTGGCACGTGGGTGTATAAATATGGGCATATTTGTGCATAAATACACAGAAGGAGAGAAAAAGACAGAGGAGGAGGAGGTATTTCAGGAAGGACCTTGCTTTGTTATCAGATAATTCCTGGGTCAGCCTTTGAAACTGCTGCCAAAGCCTTGTAGCTTTTCCAGAGCTTGCAATATACTTGGGGATGGGTCCAAGGGAAGGAGATCTGGATCTTGCCTTGGGAGCAGAAGCATCCTGAGGGTCTGGTGGCATTCTCGCACCCCTCTGCAAACAGCAGCTTTGCAGTGTCTGTTCCCAGCCCCAAGTCCTGGCTTGGGCTGGTCTTGACCATTTCAGTGACTGTGCAGGGAAAGCCAAGCAGTGGTTGAAGGGATTTGGTTGAGCTGCAGGTGCTGTGCTGCACTGAGTGGGCTTTGGGGTTATTGTTTGTAATGGTTGGGTTTTAAATCTCTTCACCTATGGAGACTTTTGGTTCCAGCGTGATGGCTCCTATTCTGGAGCCAGGGTAGTTCTATCACAGAATCCTGGAATGGTTTGGGTCGGAGGGATCTCAAAGCTCACCTTGTTCCACCCCCTGCCATGGACACGGACACTTTCTACTAGACCAGGTTGCTCCAAGCCCCTTGCAGCTTGGTCTTGAAACCTTTGCTCAAGATCATTACCACGAGACCTTATCCCAAAGTCTGCATCCTTGGGGGTGGTTGACCATGGGAGTTATCTGTGGTGGTCACTCATGGGAACTGGTCAGTCTGCTGCAGGGGTGAAGCAGGCTGAGGAAAGAAGGAGTCAGCCCCAAACCATTTTGGTTTGCACTCAAATGAAGGCTGTGGCTCTCTACTCACACCCCTGGCTCCATTTGACCTTCTCCATGTGACACATCCCTTGGTGCCTCCTGTTGGGGACCAGCTGCTGCCCCTGCCAGGAGCCCCAAGGGGGGACAAGGGTTCCCCCCCAAGCACCAGCCCCTGCTCTGTCCTTCCCCAGCCCTGCCAGCATCCCTGGCCAGTGTCCCCTCGGTGTCCCTGTGATGTTTCTGCATTTGGCTGCCCAAAATTCACCCCTCTGCTCAGAAATGCTCTGATCCTGCTGTGTCCCATCAGGGGGAGAGGGCCCAGCCTGGGGTGAAGCAGCCCTGGGAGCACAGCACTGATTTACACCCAGGGACAGGATCCCCCAGCCCAGTTGTGCATGACAAGAGATAAATCCCTAATTCATATTTTCCCTCCAGAGAGGGGATGGTTTGGAGCTGCTGGACATCGTGTAACCACAGCAGCTCCACGCACATGGACCCACCACATCCCCTCCCCAGCCCTGCCTGGCTATCCTGAGCTTGGGGTTGGTCTTCTGGGGTTTGTTTTTTTTGAATATTATTATTTTTATTATTTTTTTTCTGCTGCCTATAAGATGTAATTATCCATTTGCACTTGCTCCCTCATTGTTTGAGATTGTGCTCTTGTCCTCCACTGTCGTCCCCGAAGCACAAGGGGAAAAAATGGGTATTGGATCAACCCTGCATGTGGTGCCTAATTTGAGCAAATCAATAGGAAGAGGAAATCCAAGAAGGACTCATCCTAAGGATGCTGGAGCTGAACCTTTTGTTTCCATGGTTACGGGAGAAATGGGACCAGGAATGGAGAGAGGCCTATAAACTGTTAAAGGAGGACTCGTGGGAATTTCAAGTCATTTAACCATGCGTTTGCTAGACACAACTTTAGACACCAGCTGGATCCGAATTGCACAGTGTTTATAGAAATTCCTGCTTTATTGACGGGCGGGGGTGCCGGGGGGGCGTGGGAAGGGGCTGGGGGCCCCCGAGTCAATAAGGCTGCCCGTTGTATATAGGTATACAGAGCTGTGTACATACATATCCAAATGAGCATTTGCTGTCTGGTTTATCATCAGTGTATATAATTTATTCTTCACAGAGTATCACGATTTTTGTAAATATCGGCACTAATTAAGAGAAAATAAATATGTATATTATTGAGGAGTTATTTTGATATCAGTTCTGTGGAGGGTGGGAGAGGAAAAGGACAAGTAATTATGTTTTTGATATGTTTTTCTCTACAACTAAACCCTCGGTGAGAAGAGAAAGAAGCAGCCTGAACCAGGGAAATCAGTTTGTGCTCCACCATCAGCCAGGCTGCACGGGCAGAGTCCCAAAAACCCCTGGGAGGAGGAGCTGCTGGGTCTCGGTGACGGACATCGGACACGCTGCATGGCGTGTACGGCATTCCCGTGGGATTTGCTCCAAAAAAGCTGCAGCAGCGACCCCAGCAGAGGGGATGGGGCTGGAACCTGGGTCAAGCCCCTGTTCCCCATGGCTCCCCACTCCTCCAGCTCGGACATCCGCCACATCCATGCAGGTAACAGGGAATGGGCGCTGCTGGGGGATCAGCCTGCTCTGGGAAAACTTGTGGGCACCCAGTGGATGGTTTTTGAAAGCAAGTGACCCCTCTGCAAAGAGGGAGAAGCAAAAAGACAAAGATGGTGGCACATCATCTGTGGGGTTGTATCCCTGGAGGGGTCTCCTGGTAGGATCTCTGGAAGGAAACAGGGATGGGATCCCTGGGATGGCTTCAGCTGTCCTTGCAGAGGAGTGGTTCGTTTGTTCATGCCCAGGGAACAACTGCAACAATATTTTCTCTTGCTCTTTTGTCTCCTCTCCCAGGAGCACCTTGGAGCAGCAAAGGGCAGGGGAGGTGTTTGGGGCACTTGGTTCTTGTGGTTTGGGGTTTGCCTGTTTGCCTGGTGGCTTTCACAGCCAACGTGGCTGCTCTGGGCCTCCCTTCTCACAGGGAGAACCCACTCTGTGCACAGAAGATGGGGTGAAACACAAGGAGAACAAAGAGATTCTCCTTCACCCATGAAGGGTTGGCCCTGCTCAGCTCTGGGATGTGGCACCACCTGGTAACCCAGGGGTCAGTGCCAAACCTCCTTCTCAACCGCCCCAATCTGCTCGTACTGGTCATGGAGGAGCCCCTGGTGTGGGCTCAGAGTCAAGTCTTGGGTTCAAGTGTCACTGTGTGACCGAGGGGATGCCATGTCCCTTCCCACATGTGCCTCAGTTTCCCTGTCTGTAGCGGTTTGCTAATCTGGACCCAGCAAACTGCAAATCTTAATTCAATATTAGGACCGTGCAAATGCAGAAATGAGTGGTTGAACCCACGGAAGGCTCTTGTTGGGGGCAGAAGAGGTGTTCAAGAGCAGCCAGTTATGAACATTCACGCCTGGAAAACCATTGGAATGCACAAAAAGTAACAGAAGTGTTTATGAGCAATGCACCCTGAGGGAAGTGTCACACCATTTGCTGTAGAGCTGAGTGGAAGCAGTCCCCAAACTGGGCCACTTTGTGCTCCTCAGCCCCATCTCCAAGCCCAGGAGAGGCTCCAGCTGGCTCTGGCAGATGCCAAACCCTTCCCTTATCAGTGTCCTGTTAGCTCATAAATATCCAAACACAAAGTGGTACCAGGAGTTTGCAGCAGAGGCTGCTCTGCACGGGCTCTCAAGGCGATGGCAGCGGAGGCTGCGAGGCAGACACGGTAATTATTTTAAATTGCCGGGCTGTCAGCGTGCGGCACCAGCCCAGCCGCGCTCCGAGGATGCAGGAGATGCCATCAGGGGTGTGCATCCTCCTCCAGCCGAGCTGCTTGGGCTTTTACACCATTCAAAGAAGCCAGGAGAGGCTGGGAGAATCACCCAGCCGAGGTGGAGACCTCCCCAGCCCCAGGCAGCTCTTTGTGCCCCAGAGCTCCCTGCCCGTGATCCCGACTGCGGCGAGCGGCCGATCCCCGCCGAGCCCAGCCTGGCTGGTTCTGCTGTGCTCACTGACCTACTTTCTGCCACTTTCCTTGCCCAGTGTCGCCTCTCTGGCAGCCAAAACGCCACAAAACCTCTCATGGATCCCATCCGGAGCTCACAGGGACCCCTGAGGTGGGCACGGTGATGCTCCCGTGCTGGGACCAGAGCACACAATTTGCAGGGACTCCTCTCCCTGCCGAGGGGCTCGAGCCCTCCAAACCCTGCTCATTTCCATCGAGGAAGGAGAGGATCCAAATGCCAACAAAGCACTACCTCTGTTGTTCTCCTGGAAAGCTCGGGATGCTGAGCCCATTACAGCCCATCGTGCGTGCCCCAGGGAGCAGCAGGAATTTTTAGCCCTCCTGACTGCCTGTGAGCAAACCTGCTTCCATTTGGCAAAGTGGACGCTCGGAGCCTGAGAGCACTTCCTGGGCTGGGGCTGGAGGAAGCCATTAACTGAGCTGCTGAGAGTGGGAAAGGGAGAATGGTCCAGGGATGCTCCCGCCCTCCCAGTGGTGCTCTGGGGCTTTCTGGGGTGGTGGGGCTGAGTTGAACCATCGCTGCTGCAGTGCCGGTGATTCCAAAGAGCCTTAACCAGGCAGCTGGGTACAAAACATGTGCAAGGGTGGGCGTGCGAAGCGGGGCCCCCACAATCTATCTTTAGATAACCTCTAGGCAAAGGTTTGGAGCTTGCACAGCTCCGAGATGAACATTTATCCTGCAGCTCTGGAAATCAGGCCAGGTCTCTCTTTCTCCTTCCCACTTCCTCCTTGCTCCTTCTCCCTCCTTTGCATTTGTGCTGGGTGTTGAGAAACCTATTCCTGGGAGCAGCTCTCTCATCTGCACCTCAGCACAGTGCCCAGGGCAGGAGAAGGGGGGGTTAGGCAAAGGAGGGCAATATTTGGGTGTATTAAATATGAATCTGTACTTTTACAGAGTCAGAATTGAGTCTGCTGAGGCCCCACATCTACAAAGCACTAGGGTGGAAAAATAAGATCCAAGGACTAAAGCCAGCTCTACCCAAATATTGGAATTCCCCCAGTACTGGGGCCCCTCATTCAATACTGTCACCCCAATTTCATGGAGAAGGCACTTGGTGCTTTCCTCAGCCTGGAGTGCTGAGGTCCTGCTTGGACATTTCAGTGTCCTGAGCCTCCCTGTGCTGGGGACAAGCCACGGTCACACTGCCTCATCTTTTTAATCTAAAAAACTGGGGGACAGTCTGGGCTCAGGGGCTCTGGGAAGTTTTTCCCAAAGGCTCAGCAGAAGGTTTTACCCCTCTCTGCTCTCTGTGGCTGCTGTTGCTGGGCAAAGCTCGCTCACCACCCTGGGTGGGCGCAGGAGCTGTGGGCGTTGATCCAGCCCAGAATTCCACGATGTTCCAGGGACGAGTCTTTGGGAGGTTGTTGGTTTAAAGGATGCCTTGCTGAGTTCACAGGGACCCAAGGGGACGGGGGCTGCAGCCCCCGGGTTTGCAGAGAAACCCCAGGGCGGGCGAGAGCTCAGAGTTTGTTTTGCTGCTTCTTTAATGCAGCCGAAAGGCGCTCCCGGCAAGAGCTGCGCCGGGCTTTGGGGAGCTGGAGATGCCAAGGTCATCCCGCTCCTCACATCCTCACGGAGCCCAGCCTGGCACAGCCCACCCACCGCCCCCACAGCTGCCATGACCTCCCTCCCCCCAGCAGCTCCCGGGGCCGCGGGCACAGAGCAGGGTCAGGCCCCAGGGATGTGGTTTTACCCAGCGAGAGGTGAAGGTTTGGGGCGGGCAAGGGAAGCAGAACAAATCTCTTCTGCCAGGCACCTGCTCCCTGCCTCTGCAGAAGTGCCAACGGCGCAGCGTTTGAGAGCGGAGCCTTTTCCGCTTAGGAGCAGAGTTGTCTTCCACTGTCCTTTTATCCTTGGCTAATTAAAGGCAAATCTCTGCTGAAGGAACGCAGTTCTTCATAGCTGAGCTTTAATAACTGGAAAGTGGCTGCAAATGCTTGGAGGCAGCCGTAGAAATCCTGGGCAGAAATAGCATTTTTATCTTGCAGCTTACCAGCTTTGGCTGGGGGATAATAAATTTCTGAGTTGTAGAAGGAGGCAAGAGCGGATACAGCCCCGTATTGTCCGAGTTTACAAAAGGATCAGTTGGGTGGGTCAGCTAAACTCCCAACTCCTCCCTGAGCAGGACAGCAGAGATCCCATGAGAGGGGATGGGAACAAGGTGACCTTTCAGGCCCCTTCCATCCCAAAGTGATTCCATGAGATTACGAGGCCGTGGTGAGGTGCCAGCAGTCCCTGGGTATTGTGGGGAAGGGCTTGGGAGAGTCATGTCCCAGCAAACAGAAGTGTTTGCTGCTCTCTGGGCAGCTGGTTCTGGATCCAAATCCTCTCATCCCAAGGAGGGGTCTGCAGGCAGCTAGGTCCCACTGGAAGGAACATCACCCACCCCAGCTGTTGCAGAGGAAGGTGAGGGAGGCCGGTCTCATGTCCCAGATGTTGGGTGAGATGTCTAAGATGGATCCTGTGGAGCTCAAAACCAGGCTGGAAGGTGGAAAGTGTGAAGGAGAGATGGATCATGGCTCTTGCTTCCCCCTTTTTTCTCTTGCTTTCCCCTTTTGCAGCAGCTGCTCTCTGCCCCCTGCCAGCCCTGTGTGGTGGGAGGGCTTTGCTCCAAGCCTCGTGTTTTATTCCTGTGGGAGGACTGGGTAGGACCAGGGGGAAGGAGCAGGGCTGGAAGTTGATTTTGCAGCTTCAGCTATCTAAACCCGAGCGGTCTGGCCTGCTGGGGTCACCTGGGGCTCAGTGTGCTCCATGGAGAGACTGGCACCTCAGAGGGATGGAGGGATGAGGCTCCCCTTGGCTGTTGGCCTCCCTCCAGCTACTGCACAGATGGCTGCAACTTCTTCCACTTGCAGACTAGTCTGATCCATGCTATTGAACATTCACATGCTGGTTATTTCCACTCTGTAAGAGGCAGAAGAATTTAACCCTGAAGGACCTCCATCAAATCAGAAAGAAGGATGCTCTGCGCTTGTATAACATCTCCCAGCCAGGCAGCCCGCAGCACTTTACTCACAAATGTTTTTAAAGGTTTTGGGTTACTGTAATGCCCTGAAACCCTTAAGGATGAAAAAAAACCCAGAGCAATGGAACATTTGGTATAACAGGGCATAATTTCATGAAGACAGACACCGAGAAAAGGGACATGGCATCCAGTAATACTGGCAAGGAGCAGGCATGGAGAATAACTTATTATTCTGATGCTGATGTTGCGTGGCTCTTACACAGTGCTTTTCATTAGGAGCTCTAAAGTGCTTTAGGAAAGAAGAGACTCAGATGTCTGGGCCGTCTGCAGTGATTTCAGCAGAGGAGGGCAGTCGATGGTCTGATGCAGAAGCTCTTACTGCAGTTCACTGGTTGCAGGGCAAGGCTCCTCTGCTCAGCTCCTAATGGAATTTTAGTTATTCTTCAGCTTCCAGAAGTCTCCCTGTGCTCCACACAGGGCTGTGGTCCTGACAAACCAGTGCAGAGCTGGGTGACCCCTCCTCACGAGCATCCCCCTCCACCCCCAGCGTTCCCATTCCACCTGCAGTGAGTGCAGCAGACACGGGAGAATCCCAGCGTTCCTGATCCTTGGAACAGCAGCGTTCCCACAGTGGGAGGAGGCACGAGGTCCCTGGGGGAGGACACTTGGTGCACCAGCCCAGAGGGGTTTGTGTTGCGCAAGGACGGAGAGAAAGGGCATCACAAGCGCTCCTGGCACAGCTCTGCGGCACAAATTCTCCTCTGCTTTTCCTCCCCGCTCTGGCCAGGGGCCAGCAGGTAACAGGAGCTGCCCTCCAGCGTGGCCCTGCTGCTGCCTGCTCCCAGACACCCTGCCCATCCCAGCTCCAGCCTTGCAGCCCCTCGGGCCGGGTCCGTCCTCGCCTGCAGCACCCAGGGAGGAGCTGCTGGAGGCGAGCTGGATTCCTGCCCTGCCTGGGGGGAATATTGCTCGGAGAAGAGCAGAAGGCCAGCTCGGGGTGATCCTGGGTGCTGCTGATGTCCAGCCTGTGGGTTGCAGCCTGGATTTGAGGGGCAGCCCTGGACTCTCTTGGGGGGTTTGCATTGAGCTCAGCCTTGGCTGGGCCTCCCCCACCTGTGGGGACTGAAGCTTTTGGCAGCCTTTGCCATTTGGCTCCTGAAGGACTGGAAAATTGCAGTGTTTGGTGGGGGGTACCCCAGAGCAGGCCACATCCATGGGACATGTGCAGACACATTCCTGTACACAGGGACATGAAAATACCCCCATTAAATCTCACTGAGCACTGGTTTGAGATCTCTCCATTCCCTAGGTCAGCTGTAGCGATGATGCTGAAGGGGAAAATAACCCATGGGTTTAGCTCCAGAGGTTCCCTGGTGGGGCTGGGGCTCCGTGGCCATGGTGGGAATTGTCACAGGGAGAAAACGATCCCTGCCAGCTCCAGAAAGAGAAGCCAAGACACCTTTGGCCAGAGCAGGGACATTGCTTTGGGTAAGTGGGATGGCAGTGGGATGCCCTGATGGTGGGAAAGGGGTTGCTCAGGTGGGCTCTCCCTGGCAGGCCCTCAGGGAAGGCTCGGTTTGGCTCTGCTGTGAGATGTGGCTCCCAAAATCTCATCCTCTCCCTCAGCAGCAGCCACAGAAGCGCCAGCTCAGCACAGCGCTGCAGCTCCTTGTCTCGAGGATTAGCCACTCGTTTGCCATAAATAGAAAACGGGGAGAATGTGTTTCAGAGTATGAGATATACCCCGAGAGGCTGCTGATATCAGTGTGGGAAGATGAGCGTGTCCTATCGATCCCTGTCCTCATCCCTCTGCCTGCCTCCCTCCCGCCCTGTGCTGACCCCTGGGCCTGACCCCGTGCTGGGAGCGGGGGATTTATCCCCGTGCTGGTGCTCCTTGGCAGGGAGGAGCGCTGGAGCAGGGCTCCCCACCGGGCTGGAACCCCAGGGCACGTCTCATGCTCATGGAAACATTCCCAGGAGGAACTCTCCGAACGGGTCTCGGCGTTGGGAGCCCCATCACGGTCAGCAGAGAGAAACTCCTCCGCATGATTCATCCGGCTTAATTTAGCCATTTGCCTCGGGGTAAGAAGAGGAAAGCCTGAAAAGAACCTTGTTTTCTGTGTTTGTTGTGGAAGGAGTCAGGGAAACAAGCCCAGACTGACCACGGATGCCCACTCCAGGTGCAAGGGACACCACTCTGATCTCCAGGGCACCAGTGCCTGCAAGACCCTTGTTAAGACCCAGCTGTGTGGGGTGGGATGACTTTGATATGTGTCCAGGCCGAGCAGAGCTGAGCTGTGGAGTTCCCACGACTGTAACTGCTTCCCATCACCAGCTCCCTCCATACCAGGATCCACATTTTCACAGTGGAGCCGTGAGGACATTTCCCTCTACACTCTCAGCCAGTGCCTTTCATGCCTACAGAGAAGAGAGGAGACCCCTGTGGATGCTCCTTTCTGGGCTGCATGCCTTTGGCGTGCTGGGATGTGCTTTCCTGGCTGCCTGTGCTCCGTCTGCTGCGGTGGCACCGCGCCCACCCATGCCTGGCCCCACGTTTTCCCAAGGAGAGCTCCTGCCAAGCCAGGATGAGTTGAATGGGCAGCCAGCACAGCACTGGGGGTGCCACAGGCCTCAGTGTGGGCATGGGACAGTGGCTTGAGGGGACAATCAGGTCCTTGTGTGGCTCTGCAGGGTGGCACCTCTTGCACCAACATCCGTGGACCAGCTGAGCTTGTTTCCCCAAATCCTTTCACCAGGAACACACAAAGCCAGGTCTTGTTAAGGCTTTGCTGTTCTGCATGAGCAGCTTTCCCTTGTCTGAATTGAGCTGGGTGGTTGGTGTGGAGAAAGGCCTCTGCTGCCCACGATGGTGCTCCTGGCAGCAAGACCCGATGAAGTTCTCCTGGGAATGCCCCCGTGTGAGAGAGATGAAGGGATGAGTCAAGGGCTCTGTGTTCCCATCTCTCCCCACCCCGGAGTCATCTTCTCGTATCCTCGAGTCATCCCTGCTCGGAGCAGCGTCTCTGGTGCTGAGGAGTATCAAGGTCCCACCCATGGCAGTGTGAGGGTCAGCAGGGCTTTGGGACAGCTCAGTGCTGCATTTTCTGGGCTACTGAGCTCGTTCAACTCCAAGCACACAGCTCAGACTGCCTTTGGTTCCCAGCACTCCTCTGCCACTACTCTGGCATTCCAACCCTGCACATGTCCCTGGATTCACTCCAATTTCATGCCTGATGAGGCTCAGGCCTTACGCTGCCAGTTAATGGACCTTCAAATGCCTGGAGATCCTGGCCCTGCCTCCCTGGCTTCACTGAGGGTGCAGTGCTGCTGCAGGGAGTGATGGTGGGAGCGGAGGTGCCCAAATCCCACAGGGGTGGAAATGCTCATTCCTTTGGATCCCCTGGGAGTGGGGAGTCCCATGGGAGATATTCACCTGGAGGTGAACATCTTGCACACATTTCCAGGCACATTCCTCAGCAGGAGCCACAGGGTGTCCTTTCTCAGGGAATCCCATTCCTTGTTCTCAGAATTCCCTTTCTCAGGGAATCCCATTCCTTGTTCTCAGAACTCTCTTTCTCAGGGAATCCCATTCCTTGCTCTCAGAATTCCCTTTCTCAGGGAATCCCATTCCTTGCTCTCAGAATACTGGCTGAAGCCCATGCCCATGGGATTTGCCTCATGGCCACACCTTCCCAAGCCAAGGTGTGTCCTCTCCACCAGATCTGTCTACAAGAGGATTTCTGCATCCAACAGAGGAGGAAAAGACATTGCAAGGGGTCTGATGAGACATCTGCAGGGAAACCAGGCTGAATCCAAGAGTCTCAGGAGTGAGGGATGTCCTTCTCATCATGTCCTGGTGATGTTTGCACCCTGGAGCAAAGCCATTCATTTTTAGTGACTTCCTGCTTAGGTCTTAAAAGCATTGGGAAGGATGGGCAGATTTTCAAGGGCCTTGGGAGAGACAAGAAGTCTCACATGGTTCTTCTTCCTATTGATCTGATCCTCCAAATAAGACTTTCCTTCAAGACTATTGCCTTGGCAATATTGCCTTGTCCATTTTTCCTCCCAGAGCCTCCTGCAAGGACGTGGCTCCAGTGGTTGTGCTCACGCTCCCATCTGCTGTTTCCATCAATAAAGGATGAGGGGATTGATCAATCACTTCCCTCCAACTCCAGCCCTCTCACCCCTGACCATTTGTTGGTTTAAATGGAAATTTCTCCAAACTCTCCTAGGTGATAGCAGAGTGCAATTCCTCTTGAGACACAGTGGGAATGTTTAAGAATCAGGAAAATCTCTCCTTCCCCTTTTTGCTCTTGCTTTGGCTTTGACATGGGGCTGGTTTTTCCCTTGCTCACTCACATAGCCACGGGATCCCATTCCTCCCTGGAGCGGGATGAAGAGAGTGCAGTGGGATGGATGTGCTCACCCTGCTGGGGCTTAGCCAGGGGTGGGGGTACACTGAGGCAGGAAAGGATGTTCTGTCTCTTTTCTTCCCCCTGGAAGGTCTTGGGCAAGATCCTTTAGCACAAATCCCCCAAAGTGTAAAAAAGGGCTGGGTGTCCTGGGAGGCTTTAAGGGTACAGGGAGTCAGTGCCCAGGTGGGGAGGAGCCTTTCCTGGGGTGAGTCCCCCCATCAGCCCCTGCCAGATGTGCTTGCTGGGGAGGAGGAGGAGGACAGGGCCAGGCCAGCAGCCCCAGACTGTGTCCCCTGTCCCCTACGTCAGCCTTGTACCTCTCACCGTGGTTCATGCGCTGCATCTTCCTATTTAGAGGAAATCTATAAACCACTTAGTACAGAGCGAACCCTCCGAGCCCTTCTGCGGACAATTGATCAGCCAAGGCTTTCAGCTCCGTCATTTCTGCTTTTGCCCCTTTTCTCTGTCTTTCTCTGTTTTTCTGAAGTCACCTGGGCTCCCCTCGGGCTCCAGCTTTTGTGCAGTGCTAGAAAAGCCTGCAGCTCTGTGCCCAGCAGGCTCTGCCCACCAATCCTGGGATTCTGGGGACAGCTGGAGCCTGCTCAGCAGCCAAGCTCCCATGGAATGGGGACCAGAGCTGCTGCTGGGCTCTACAGGACTTGATGCAATCTCTGGGCCCCAAGGGGTGAGGTGCCCCCATGGGGTGCTTCAATCCACACTGGCTGGTCAAATCTCCCCAGTGCACCAACCTTTCCCTCCCTCTTCATTTCCAGAGGTGGGAGGACAACAAAGAGCTGGGAAACCACTCCCAGCTGCCCAGCACTTCCAGCTTGGTCCATCTGCACTCTCTCCTCCTTGGTGGGCTCCAAAATCTCTGTGGTTGAATGGAATAAGCCAAGAGGGCAAAGCCCACCGTGCCCCAAAGGTTGGAGATGTTGCCACCAACCTCAGAGGGAGGACAAAACCCTGGACCTGCACCTACACCCAGGAAACCTCCACATCTGGCTGGGACCTGCCACAGCTGCTTCAGCCGCAGGGGCTGGTGCAGAGATTTGTGCAATCCCTGAGAAGGGAATTGGGAAAATGTTTATTTTTCTTCACAGAAAGAATGATGAGTCATTGACTCAAAGCCTTTTGTTGCTGTTGCTGTTGTGGGAAACATATTGTTTTGATTAATATCTTGGCTTGGGAATGGAGATGAGGAAAAAAGATCTGAAGTTATCAAAGCATCCCATTGGGAAAACAAGATCTCTTTTGTTTCAGATGTTAAATTGGTAGAGAAAAGGCTTTTAAAAGGTTAAACTGAGTTAAGAGCTTGGCTTAAGAGCAACAGTCATCCAAATACTCAAACTGCAAATTGTTTTGGTGTCCCAAAGTCTTCATTTACTCAGATTCCAGTGGGGGAAGCCAAAGAGCCCCCAGAGGTGGGAAAGCTGTTTCATGGAATCCCAGAATGGTTTGGGTACCTTAAAAGTCATCTCATTCCACCCACTGCTGTGGAATGGGGCACCCTTCCACCATCCCAGGCTGCTCCAAGCCCCATCCAGCCTGAACACTGCCAGGGATCCAGGGGCAGCCACAGCTGCTCTGGACAACCTGTGCCAGGGCATCCCCACCCTCACAGGGAAGGATTTCATCCCAATATCCCATCTAAACCTATCCTCTTTCAGTTAAAAATCATTCCCCCTTGTTTCCACACCAGAAGTTCTCTTTAAAGAAGCATTGTAGGGTCAGGCTCTGCCGAGGCACCTCGGAGCTGGTTTTTATCCAAGGATGGCCCCAAGCCTCTGCAGTGATGGAGCTGTAGATCTCAGGGGTGGCACAGGAAGGCTTTGCTGGGGCTGCCTGGTCCCTCCTCCTCTGGTGGCAGCTCAGGGTCAGGGACACCCCAACAGACTGTGGAGCAAGAGAACAACCCCTCCTGGATTTCTTTTTTTTTACCTTCCACTGGAGGACGATGAAGGAATTTTCAGCCGGAGTCTCCTGGGGAGGAGGACCAAGAGCACCACAGACACATTTTCATGTGCTGGTGCAGGGACACATGGAAGAGTGAAGAGCACTTGGCACATTTAAAACTGCTCTTGCAAAGCTGGAACACCCCCAGTCCTGCTGAAACCACTGAAATCCCCGGGAGGAAAAGGCCCGGAGTTCCAGCAGCTGAGCACATCCCTGGGGGGACTCAAAGCAGAGCCCTGGGGAGATGTGGAGGTGGGGGGACAGGGTGGCTGTGAGGGGACAGGGTGGCTGTGGGGGGACAGGGTGGCTGTGGGGGGACAGGGTGGCTGTGGGGCACATCAGCTGAGGACCAGGAGCCCCCATCTCTGCAGCCACGGTGGCAATGATTGCTCTGACAGTTATTTGGGAAGGGCTGTGAGACACCGAGGTGATGCTGAGGCAGGAGAAGCCGCAGCCACTCAGCAGCTGCCCAGGGCCGTGCTATTCTCCTACACACTTCGAGCAAAACCAGCACAAAGCCACTGTGGGGATGGGGTTTGTCCCTGGAGGGGGCTCCCAGATGTTCCCAGTCCATTGGGATTGGGTAAAGAACCCGTGTCCAGGCTGGATGCTGCACTGGGAGGTGGCCCAGGGTCACACCTCTTCGTTTTAATGTCAGATGTTGTTTTCTTGTTTTCCAGGTGGAGAGCAGAGCAGAGGAGAGAGAATTTGCTGATCTTTTTTTTGGCAATCATAAATTGGAGTGAAATTCCACTGAGGTTTTGAGCCAAGGGAAGACAGCAGAGGAGAGAGGAGAGTTGAACCATGTCCTTTGGATACTACTGTATCCTACTGTGGGAATAAGTTCCTTTATGAACTGCTTTTCTTTCTTCTTTCTTTTTTTTTTTTTTTTTTTTTTTTGAAGGGCAAAAAGGCTCCTTATGGATATATAAATCAGTTTTTCCCCGTGGAGTTCTCTTGTCCCTTCCCCATTGCACACAGAGCCAAAAAACTCCCCCCACATCATCTGCCACCCTCCCTGCGCCCCATGCCCAGCTCATCCCCCTCCACGGCGCTGCTCCCTGAGCCGGGGGCTCTGCTCAGGTTCATCCTCCCCAAGTTCAGCTCTAGACATCTTGGAGCTATTTAAATATTTACAGCAGACGGTGGTAAAAAAGATTGAAACATGAATTATTCACAGCTTCGCTTTTATCTTGGCAGGGGCTGTTGCGTTCGGCGGGGAGGATTCCTCTGCCAAGGGCTGGGCCGTGCTGGGGGATGCGGGGAGGGAGGCAGGGGTGGGCTCGGGGGACTCGGGGGGCTCGGGGAGGGCTCGGGGGGCTCGGGGTGGGCTCGGGAGACACGGGGAGATGAAGCTGGCAGCGATGCCCGAGGGATGCTTCCCTCGGTGGCCCGGGGATGGTGCCCGGGAGGGCGCTGGGGCCCCGCTGGAGTCCGGAGCGTGGCAGAGGAGGCAAATCCTGCTCCAGGCTCGTCCCTCAGCCCCTGCGGCCACGAGGTGGCTTCCGAAGGGTTTCTATCCCGCAGAGCTGCCGTGGCACCGCCTGGGCTGGGGACTCACCTGTGAGCTTGGGAAGGCAGCGATTCCTGCGGGTATCGCTGTCCTGGGGAACGGGCTGCAAATCCCTCCGTGCTCCTGCTCGCTCCCCAGAGAGTTTCCCCAAGGAAGCTCGCAGAAAGCACCACACAACACCCTGCAAGACACTTTTTCTGGGTCCCCAAGGGCTTCAATTACACCCTTGAGGCAGAAATAAGTGTTCCAAATCTCGGCTGCAAAAGAGGGCTGAAAAATCCTCCGTGCCTTCCTGTGCCTGGCAGCCTCTCCCCATCAGGGCTGACTCCCACCAGCCTGCAGATGGATTTTGACACCATTTCGGATCTCAAGAGGAGCAGGTGACACAAAACGGAGTTTTGGGAGGGGAGGAGCGGGGGTGAAACACATTGGAAAAGAAAACCCACAATCCTGCGTCTCCTCTCCCTGGGATCGGGGCTTGCTCTCGAATCTCGTTTGCATCCAAATAAAAACCCGAGCGAGGAGCGGGAGCGGGCTCAGCAGCGGGGCCGAGCCCAGGAGCAGCAATTGCCGGGGTGGAATTGCCGGCTGCGGGCTCAGCAGCACCGGGACACCCCGGCTGCGAGCATCCAGCCTCTCCTCTTCCCGGGCTGTTCTGTTCCCCGCGGGCAGCGGGAGCGCCTCTCGGATCTGCAGCTCTGTTTCCTCCCCAATCCCGGCTAGAGCAAATTTAAAATGGGCTTTCCGAGCTCCTGCGAGCCCGCGGAGGCTGGGAATCCTTCCCGGAGCAGCACGGGGAGGAGCGGCCAGCTCCGGAGCCTCCCTCCCGTTATTCATCCTGAAAACTCCCCTGGAAATGTGGGAGCCAGCCCGACTCACCGGGATAGCCCAGGTGGAGACTGGAGCCCTCGACTCCACTCCCTCCCCCCCGTGCCTCAGTTTCCCTGAGGAAACACCTTCCGAAGCTCTGGGGATTAGGTTTGGAACTGATGGTGACTCGGGATTTTTTAGCTTTTCCTGGGAGGCAGTTTCCTCGCAGAGCCCTCCCCCGGAGGAAGTGAAAGGCTAAAGGAGGGAGCATTTGGATGCCTGCATCCCAAATTCTGGGGATTCTTAGGGAGCAGCATCAGCCTGAAAATGAAGGACTGGATTTTTGCAGATGGGAAAAGCTGAATTTCCCCGTTTGTGCTCGAGTGGGCACACACCACCTCTGGGGCTTCCCTAAGGGGCTATTCAGCTCTGATAATAAAAATAAAAAAAGTGGAATGATTCTGCGTGGTTAATCCCACGGAGATATCCCAGCGAGGGCTGCGTCGTGCCAGTGGGGTGAGAGAGAGGGATCATTCCTACTTAGCAGATGGAGAAATGAGGTGTCAGGAGCTCATTGGAGGAAGAAAGAAATTCCAAAGGCTGCTCTGAGGGTTTGCCCAGCCTCGCAATGAAGGGCTGGCTATTCCTTCCCTGGGAAAGACCCATAATTATTTCCTTGCTCCCAGAGGAGAATTAGTCATTGCTGGCTCAAAAAAAAAAATAAAAAAAAATCTTATTTTGACTTTTCATTCCAGCAAGGATGGGGGAAACCCAAGAGCTGTCCCTGTATCCAAACCAGAGGCAGCTCCGGTTTGATGTGGGATTTCAAGGGGATCTCCCTCTGTGGCACCCCCCAAATCAAGCTGATTTCCCAAATTTCAGCAATTTGTCCCAGTTGACATTTACTGGGGGGAATAGTCTTAATATTCTGCTGAAAAGTCTTTTCCAAGAAGCCCTCGCAGCTGGAGGGATGGTGGTAGGTTGCAGGGTTGAAAAGGTCACAGGCAGGGCTGAAGAGGATGCAAATGAGGAAAGAAATGAGTGTTTCTGCCTAATCCCGGCAGGATTATTTCCCAGGGAGCAGTTTCCCACTTGGGAATTCCTTCTGGAGGGTCCCCAGGTTCAGCTCTCCAGGAGGTGCAGCACATCCTGCTGGTTTATGGGTGCAAACAGAGCCCCCAGGGTGGGAATGACCCTGGAGCTGCCCATGGAGGAGGGCAGAGATGGAATGTTACCTCCAGAACTTTTCCATGGCACATTTTGGGACCGTGGGCCTCTCTGTGCTGCGGAGCCCTGCCTGGTTCTGCAGGAATTTGCTTGGGATTTGTGGGGCAGGGATGATGGGCCAAGCCCCAGAGATGATCCAGCAGCTCCATGGATGCTCCAGCATCCCCTTCATTCCTTTTCACTCTCTGAGTGACACTGTGGGGACTGATTTTCTTTCCTCCTGGAAATAGATTTAAATCAAGTTAAATATATTTAAATCAACCTTACTATGTGGACTCTGAGTCCTGTAACCATATTCCCCTGGGACAAGAAATCCTCGCTCAGAAGTGCTTTATTTTGTGTTTATTTATTGTGCTGTATTTTGAAATACACAGAAGTCAGAAATACAGCCCAGGTGAGACGGGCACTGAGCAGAGCCAGGGGAATTTCAGACCATATCGTCTTGCACATGAATTTTGTGATTTCACCATTTCAGAAATTGGGACTGGGGAATGGGAAGGGAGGATGCAGCAGCCCTGGATCTGGGGTCAAACTGTGAGTCCAGCCCCATCACCTTCTCCTCCCTGTTTCCTGTCCCGTTCCTAGATTTTCACCCAGATTTTTCACCTGCCCGGCAGGAAAAGCTGCTCATTCTCCTTATCAGGGAGTCCGGAGCCTTCCTCAGCTCTGGGTTAGTCGGGCACCTGAGGAACGAGGTGATAATCTGGTGAGCAGCTCCACCTACCTGAGCTTGGGAAAGGACATTTGGCAAAAGGAAAACCAGTTTGGGAGCAGCCCTGAGGCTTCTGGTCTTACTGGGACGGCCAGGAATGTGCTGGTCTCGGGGTGGAGCAGGTGAGCGAGGCCAGGCCGAGTTTAGAGGGAGAAGGGGCTGGGTTTAGGCGGTTAGACAGGAATAAAAGCCGGGATGATGCTGTCGGATCCGCGCGTCTCAGGCAGCGGTGCCGGGGATGTTGTGACAGCTCTCTGGCAGCTCCTGTCTCATCGTCCTCCCCTGCGGGATCCCGGGAGGGGGAAGGAAGGTTCTTAATGGAAGGGATGAGGAGAGGTGGGCTCCTGTGGGCTGGTTTGTTTTACACCAGAGCATTTCCCTGTCTCGTCTCAGGGCGCGCCCCGTGGAACTGGGGGTGGTGCTGCCTGCGGAGATGGAGGGAGCAGAGGAGGGGTGGGGGGCTGGAAGGAGAAGTTTGGGGGCAGCAAGGAGAAATCAGCCCCTCAGGAGGCACCTGCAGATAGGAAAAATGCTTAAATTTTCTTCTATCTAATGCTTATTTTAAGCTATTTTACCCCAAGAAGGCTGTGGGGTGAAAAGGCCTCTGGGGTGATGGATCTCTCAGTGGCCAAGAACTCTTGAGGATTTATCCATGTGAAAGTGTCACCTCTGCAGCCCAAGGGGCCACACAAAGAGGCTGAGTGAGTGGATTTTCCCATTTTCACCCCAAAGAGGGTGAATTTTACAGAGAACCCTGGTCCCTGCTGCGCTCCCAGGAGCAGCCCTGCAGCGAGGGCAGTTTTAAACTTCACACTGAGGATGAGGAAGGAGGGAAGGGCTGAAGGAGGGCGGAGGGGCTCCGTCTGTCAGGACTTTTCCCATCACTCGTGGCCATCGGAGCGCGCCGAGGCCGGGACTGATGGAGCGGGATGTGACAGCTCATCACGAGGATGTGCCGAGCTCCGGGAGCTCTCTCGGCTTCTGCATCGCAAGGGTGGCGCTTGGGGAAAGAAAACAGCATTTTGGGAAAAGGCTGGAGAGCCTCATCTCCACTGAGAGCCTTCCCGAACCGGATTTTTGCCCTTTGCATCCATCACCGGAGGGAACCTCAGCGAGCCCCTCTGAGCTCTGGACCAGCAGGAAAGTGAGGGTTTGGAGCAGTTCGAGGGGGAACTGGAACCTTTCCAGTTCCTGCAGCATCCAGACATTGGTGTCTGTCACCAAGAGCCCCCTCTCCAGAGGAGCGGGGTGCAGAGAGCCCCGGGATGGGACAATCCTGCCTTTCCACCCCAGGGTGAATGACTTTTAGAACAAGCACAGATTTGAGGTTGGGCATATGAAAGAGCTGTGAGTCAGTGTCTCATTGCAGCACCTGAGAGCTGGGGCCAAATCCCTGGGATGTTTTGATCCTAGATCCCTAAATGTGGTGATTTTTGGCAGCAGAAGGGTCTCTCCCTGTGTTTCCATCCTTGCCTTCCTCCCCAGGGCAGAAGCAGCAGCAGCACCTCGGTGCATGGGTGGGGCCTCGCAGGTTTCCAGCTCTGCTTTCACTTTAATCCTTTAAATTTTAAATCTAAATTATTTATTTTAATAATTAAATTTAAATTTTTTAACTCCAAGCGAGAAATTACCCCCAAAGCCTGTGCCAGCCCTTCTGCCATGGACAGCTCTCCTCTTTGGGGTTAATTTTGGGGTTAGGAAAATATGCTGAGATGCAGGGAACAGCTTGATATGAATAGCTGTTCCTGTGCAGTGATATTATATTTATTTACACATCAACATGCACACAGGTGTCATATTTAAATTCACATTGATCTGTAGGTGTTTCCATTCTCTTTTGTCTCTGCCCATGTGCAGGAGGAGGGATATTTCTGTCCATGCACATTATTTATCTCTTCCCTCCAGAGCGATGGCACAGCTCCCTCCTCACTTTTCCAATCAGCCCAGTGACTCCTAACATATCTGAGGTGAAAGTTTTCCCCAAAAAAGTGAATTTTCTACGTGCTCAGGTTCAATCTTTGTCTCAAACAGCAAAGAGGGAACTGGAGCCTTCCAACCCCTGGTGGTGCTGCCCTAACTAAAACACAGGCACCAGTGTCCTCTTCTGGCTGGAGCTGTTATATCACAGCCAAGAGCTCCAGGAGCGATTTTTGGGGTAAATCCTCCTTGTCCCATCCCTGCCCTGTGCAGAGGGTGCCCTGGGGAGGCTCCAGCTCCGCGGGGCTGGGTGCTGGGTGCAGATCCCGGGGAGCAGGGGGTGTCCCTGAGCCCCCATCGTCCTTGTGCCGTGCAAACCCTGCAGGATGAGGCTGCTGTGTTTCCATCCCCCGGACAGCGGCACTCTTGCATTTCATTCCTCCGCTATTTTGCCATTCATTTTTTTTTTTTTTTTCCGTTTACGGTCCACTAAATCTTCTCCGGGGGAGGGGGGGGGCTCCAATTCCCCTGCAAGGTGAATTTAACATTACTGACAGTAACTTTAATCTGCTTGGTCATTTTTTCCAGAGTCAGCCGTGGCTAACAAGAGGCAGCGAGCAGCGAGCAGACAGGAGCTGCTGCTCTGGAGACACCAGCAAACACTTTGGGGTGGCAGCAGGGAGCTGCTGTGGAGCCTCAGCTGAGAGCCCTGGAGAGACAGAGCTGCTCCCCCAGGCTGTGCGTGGGAAAAGGAGCAAAGGGAGCAAAGCTGCTCCTCCCTTGCCCCGGGGCAGGGAGGGTTTGGCAGCTCAGCCCTCTCGTGCCTCAGTTTCCCCGCCTCTAACCCGGCTTTGGGCAGGGTTTGGTGAGGATGATGAGGATGATGATGATGAGGATGAGGTGGTGCCAGGGCAGGAATATCCCCAGGGATGGAGGCTGCCTCAGTCTCGTGTCCTGCACCTCACAGGAGGGAATTTTCAGAGATTCCAGCTGATTCCAGGCAGGCCTCGGAGCCTCCTCCTCTTCTTCCTCCCGCCTGAGCCCAGCACGGGCACGGGGAAAAAGGACACAGCAGAGACCCCAATGTCCCATTTCCCTCCTTGCTCCTCCATCTTTCCCTGACTTCTAGGGGCACAAAGGGAAAGCATTTAATTACTGTGAAAAGCAGAGTTCACTCTTTAGAGTTTTTTAAAGTTTAATAAAGGATAAAGGAAGGACAAACAATTAATCAACAATTAAACAATTAAAAAACCAATTAAGCGCTGGGGTGCTTTTGGTGAATGGCCAAAGGACAGGGAGACAGCTTAAAATCATGTATTTATATATGGTTACATTGCTGTAATAGACATTTACTTTTATCTATTCATTTATGTAAATATTATAAATATAAATATAATATAATAAATATTTTTATAATTATATCTAAGTATATATAATATATAAATATATAATTATATATAATATAAATATATATTAAATATATAAAAATATAAATATAATAGATATAATTTAAAATATATAATAATTATATATATAAAATATAGACACCTATATAATATATAAAAATATATAATATATATTTATTAAATATAAATATTATACAGTACTCACATGCTGTAATATATAAATATTATAAATATAAATATATATTATATAAAAATAAATATAGATATATAATTAATATAATCTAAATATGAATAATTAATATAATATAAATGTTATACAGTATTTGCATTCTGTAATATACATTACATGTATATTTATTAGCTTATACATTATTCAAATATTCCTTTGAGTTTTTGATGTTCTAGGAACTCTCTTGTTTGTTTTTAAGTTCTTACTTGTGTGCAGGACATTCTGTGAATGAGGTCCATGTATTTTATTTCTTGCTGGAGTTTTATCCTGTTGCTTCACACTCCGTGATATTTGTGATAGAGCGGATAAATCTTTCCCGGATATTTATGCCCCGGTTTCTGTCACTGTTATCACTGGGAGAGGCTGTCTGTAGATGTAAGAAACAGAATAATTACTTTACACCATTCTCTGAGTTAGTTACATAGAAATATTTTAATCTCTGTGTTAACATTTTGCTAAAGCCTACGATATATTACATTTATTACACTGCTATTCATATGAACTATACAGTGCTTCCATAAACTGACAGATTATACAAAGCAGTTAAAAATGAGTTTGAGTTGTACTCATCAAAATACTTGTGGTGCAGAAAGCCAATCTATGAATGCAAAAGCCAGTTTTATTTTTCATCTAAAACATTAACAATTTGTTCCAGCATTTAATTTTCCGTCTGTGATTTTTGTTGCCCTGATTATCTGAAAAGAAACCATTTCCCTCTCCTTCCAGGGAAGCTGTGGCTGCCCCTGGATCCCTGGGAGTGTCCAAGGCCAGGCTGGACAGGGCTTGGAGCAGCCTGGGGCAGTGGAAGCTGTCCCTGTGTGGATGTTAAGTGCAAAAAGAAGGGAACAGAGCCTGTGTGAAACTGAGTCACAGGCTCCTCATTCTGGCCTGAGAAAGATGAGAAAGAATCCAGATCCTCGGTAAAGGACAACAATCTGCAGGAGGTGTTTGGGAAAACAGTCAAGGGGTGATGTTCCATTTAACCAGTGATGGTGATGTGCTGTTTTAATGGCCAGTAAGAGTTTTACCTCTCGGACTTTCTCGAACATGTCTATAAAGGCAGATCAAGAATAACAATTTGCTCTCCTGTTAAACACACAAGAGAGTCTGTGTCGTTCTGCTCGCCGTTCCCAATAGAGCGACATCCCTGCCACGGCAGGATTGGAGATGGGCATTAATGTCCTTCTCAATATTTTGTGATTCCACATCCTTTGGCTGATGAAAAACGGGAAAGCAAACCCCCCTGCCCTCCTGCTCCCTGGAGGAGATTGTGGGGATTGAATTGGGGCTGGATGCGGTGCTGTCATCCCGGCGGACACGGGGCAGGCTGCTCTCCCCAGGGACGGAGCAGCAGCAGGAGCGCACACGAGCTCTGCTCAGAGGTGCTGGGAGTTTCCTATTACCGATACAGAATAGCCCGATTTTGGTGACCAGCAGCTGCTGTGACGCGGGTTGGGGTTATCCAGAGCCGCCGGGAAGGTGACGGGCATGGAAAAGGAGCCAGCCCGGAGCGGGAGCGGCAGCGAGTCGGGCACTGAGCCTCAGCAGCTGGAGCTGCAGCGGGGTCAGCGCGGGGCCCGGGGGATTGGTGACGGTGTTTGCGGACTGTCCCATGAGGAGGAGGCGATCAGATTGCCCAACCCCACCCAGGCACGAGGGATAGCATGGCCCGTGAAATCAGAGCGGACAGAGAAAGTGATAATGGGAGATTAGAGAAGGGGGAGCGCTGGGGGAGGGAACCTCGGGACCATCGTCCTTCAGTTAAAGAGCTGGGCCAGGGGCTGGGATGCTGCTCCTGGCTCTGCCCTAAGCGCTCTTCACCTCCTCGGTGCTTTGGGGACGTGGCTGTGCCTCGGACCTGTCCGAAATCCTCACTCCGAGCACGAGCGGACAGTTCAGGGTGGGAGCGCTCCGCGCTTTCCGCGCTCCTGCGGCTGCCGGGAGCCAGCCCCGAGCCACAGAGCTGGTGACATCCGAGCCATTTAACAAAACACACTCCGGCACGGCCTTCGGCTTCCTCGGGCACTCCCCGTGAGGGCTCCCGGCCGGGATTTCGAGCTCAGCATGTGCCGGGAGGAGCGCTCCGGCTCCGCGCCGGGCGCACAGCAGAGCGCTGCCCGCAGAGCGCAGGGGAAGCTCGGGAAGGCGAGAGGGGAATTGCTGTCCCAGCTGAAATAGGAGCGGGGGGCAGTCCCGGCAGCTGCTGCGTTCTCCCAGCTGGAAATGCTCTGACAAGGCAGATCCCTGCCCTCCGTGCGCTGCGGGGCCGCGCCGGGAGCGGGGAGATCCCCAAACCTCCTTCTACCAAGTTCATCTCAGCTTTCCCTTCTCCTGCTCTGGACTGGGAACCAGAAATCCCAATACACGGAGAATCTCCGCTTTTCTCCCGTTCCGTGCCCTCTCCCGGCTTTTCCCGTCCCTCTGTGCCTGCCAGGCACCCACTGGAGCGTGGCCGGCGCGGAGCCGCTGGCGCTGGGCCGCGGGCAGCTCGGGCAGATGGCAGGCAGGGCACGGCACATCCTGCAGAAAGCCACGGTGGGAAGCTTTTGTTTTGCTGCCTGGAGCTTCTCTTTCAGGTTTCCAGGGCATCAAGGGGTCTCTGGGAGAGAGAGAAGCCCAGGTGTGATGGGGGAAGCCTCTGACCTTCCCCAGGGAGGGCTCAGGGTGGTGCCCTGCCCGGCTCTGGCATCACCCTGGGACAGGCTGGACTCGGCTGTGAAGTTTTAGTGATGGGTAAACACATGAAAAATCCTGCCAGCTACAAAAACAGGGAGAAGAAAGAACCGAATGGTCCAGAAAGCAGAGAGCAGGGGGGTGAGGGGGATGTCAGGGTGCAGTGAGGAAGGAGAAACCCAACCCAGCCGAGTGGGTGCATAATTTATTCCCCCATTAGATATTAATAAGCCAGCCCTTTGTATCAGGTCTCCTGACGTCCTTGTAACAACTTCAGGCCTTTCTGTGGAGCATCACCCTCCCGGGGTGTTCCTGTGCCACTTTGCCATGCAAACATGATTCTTGATGTGTCCTGGGCCTTCGTTACCACCGTTCAGCAGAAGGAGTAATTAATGAGATTCCCATGGTGTAACAGGAACCTCTGGGAAATACCCACAGCAGAACCAGCTCTGAGGGTGCTGGCCATGCACAGCCCTGGCTGCTGCTCCAAGGATGAGCTTGGACTTTGGGGCTTCCTCCTGAGTTGGGTTAAAGCCAATGGCCAAGCCATGGACCTTTCCTCCACCTCCTGCTGTCCGTGGTTCCTGTGGGATTGGATGTGATGCTGAACACCAAATGTTGGTCAGCTCAGAGTGGCAAGGAGAGGTGGGGGAGACCTGTCCATGCTGATCTGCAAACTCATGGCCACACTGCAGCCTACAGCCTGGACCTTCCTCTCACCCTCTGCCCCCAGAAGAAGACGGCTTTGACACATCCCACATATTCTTGGGATAAAGCTTGGAAGGAGCCACCAGAGCAGCCAAAATCTCCTACAGCTCATTCTTGGTGCTCAGGGAATGAAGTGGGTCTTGGCTAATGAGAAGAGTCTTCTCCACCCTTGGGGTTTTTGTCACCTCTTCCCCAGCACTGCCTGGGGCTCCAAGCTGAATCCAGGGAATTCCTGCTCCCCACAGTGTGGGGGGCTCAGAGGAGAATCCAGGGAATTCCTGCTCCCCACAGTGTGGGGGCCCCAGAGCTGAATCCAGGGAATTCCTGCTCCCCACAGTGTGGGGGGCTCAGAGGAGAATCCAGGGAATTCCTGCTCCCCACAGTGTGGGGGGCTCAGAGGAGAATCCAGGGAATTCCTGCTCCCTGCAGTGTGGGGGGCTCAGAGCTGAATGTGGGGCCCCTTTTCCTGTTCCCCACAGTGTGGAGAGCTCAGTGTCTCCTGGAAATCCCCTGGAAAGCTCCCAGGACCTCTGTGAGACACAGATGGGTCTCAGGTCCACCGGTCCCCAAAAGTTTTGTCCTCCCAGCCCTAAAGCATTGCAGAGAAGGGTTCGAGGTCAGGCCCCGATCCCAAAGCCATGCAGCCCCCATTGAGGGGGTCTTGGTGGGAGCCAGGGCTGGGACTGCAGCCCAAACCTGGGCAGGTAAGAGCTGCTGGACACTTGGCTGTCATTTGGTCTTAAAATGTAAATATTGCTCCTTAAAACAGGCATTGCTGCCAGGGGAAACCCTGAATCCCTCCTTGGGTGTCCTGCCCATGGAGCAACAATGGGATAAATCCATTCCCAGGTACTGAAGGGATCACTGGGGGATCCAGCCCGGGAGTTGGGCTCTGGGAGGTGCAAGCCCTCCCTGTGGGGTGGCTGCTGGAGGGTTTGGGGTGCTTTGGGCAGCACAAGCCGTGTGTGGAGCTGCACCGCAGCCCTGTTTGCAGCACCGCCTTTCTTCCCGTGTTTCCTTTAAATCCAAGGGCAGCCAGGCAAGGTAGGGTTTCACTGGGGTGTAGGATTTCCGAATCTGAGTCTTTCCTGAGACAAACTCTAATCCTCACCTGCGTGCCAGAGACGTGCAGGGACCCGCCATGGCCAGAACCCTCGGGATCCTCCTCTTGCCCGAGGAAGGGCTGTAACCTGGGCTGCCTGACCGGGGCTGCAGGTGAGTGATTGTGCTTATTGTGTTTATTGTGTTTTCTGTGCTTGTAGACACCATTGAGGATACAATGGAAATGCAGCCCAGCCCAACACCCAGCTGGGAAAGTTCCCACCTATATTAAGCCACTTATTTTACTTTATTGTCAGTAGGATGTGGAAGAATCACCTGGTTGAAAAGGTTTCCATTTTATCTCCAGCTAAATCGGTGCTGGGTTCGTGGTTTTAGACCAACTTGTGCTGATACAGGAGTTTTGGCTGCTCTTGGGTCTGTGCCCGACCCCAGACAGAGACACTCTGTGCTTTGAGCATTTGCAGCCTCTCTTCCTCTTCCAGGACTTAAATAAAGTGGTTACTTTTGGCTGTGATCTTTTTAATGGGTTTGAATGTTTTGCAAGGGTTCCATTAGAAAACCCTTGGCTGCTGTAATTTGCTTTATGGGAATGTGTGCAAGGAACGGTGAAAACATCGAAACGCTCTGAGGAAATATTGGTTTCCTTCAGCCTACTCCAATTAAATTGTGAGGATCTGGGGTGAAATGATTCATCAGGATTTCTGACAGGCTGAAATCCGTGGCTGCCAAGGGGTCACTTCAATTCCAAAAGAGTGTTGGGAGCATCCGTTGCATTGGGATGATTTAAATTGGGAGAGGATGTGGTGCAGGAATGGTGATCTCAGGTTCTGGCTGCAAAAATGATAATAGTTAATGGGATGGCTCTTTTTAGGTTGGCTGGGGAATAAGAGGGACATTTTAGGTGATCCCAGGGAGGGAATGTGGGAATCCCCAGTGCACAGTGCTCATGCCAGTGACACAGAGCAGGGTGTGGGGAGGGTTAATGGGAATATTGGGTCAAAACTGCTGCTGGTTCCATGGATTTGGTACAGTTTGTACTCAGTGGTGAGGAATAACATGATTTTCTGAGAGTCTGGTTTAGGATGTCTTCCCTGGTCCTGCAGGAGCCAGTCCTGGGGCTGGCTCAGTGCTTCCATCCTCCAGATACCAAAGGAGAAATCCATGGAAAACCAGTCACTGGGGTAAGGGATGAGCTCAGGGGGGTCAGAGGCTCTCCTCAGGGTTGGGTGCAGGTCCAGCCAGGCACCACCAGGAATTACTCAGTAAGAACCGATCCGTGTTTGATGTGTGATGAGTTTCACAGCCTCAGCAGGAGACAGTCGCCAGGGATTGTAGAAATTTGACCCAAACAAAGCCTCAACAAAATAAAGCTGGATTTTTAATGGCTGAAAAAATGATTGTCTTGCTGATTCCCAGAGAAATAGGATTGGGATTCCTAGGCTGAGCCGTTCCGACCCCAAAATGGCTTAAAACTGTGGCTTTTATAGGCAAGGCTTTGTGTCTGTGCCCTGTTACTGATTTCCTGCTGCATCCCAAGATGGAATTCAGCTCCTGGAATGCAGCTGGGAAAACTGTGGCTTTGGCCTGGGTGAGGAGTGGGGACCAGGACAGCCCATCCCGAGGCAGCTGTGAATCCCTGGGCTGCATCTGTTTGTAAAGGTCATGGGAAGGAGATTGGGAAATTGCTCCGAGGCAGAAATCAGCTCCAGCTTCGTGAGAGGAGCCTGGGGCTGCCAGGGGAAGAGGGGCCCATGGCAGCTTTTGCTCTTTTTTGAGATCTTTTTTCCACAGCTGGGTGTGTGTGTGTGGGTTTTCCAGACCTGATCTTGGCAGGATTCCTTTTATTTCCTTGGGTTTTCTCTGGAGCAGCACCTCTGGGAGACCCCAACTTTGCACACCCCACTGCCTCTGGAAGGGTTCAGTGCAGGCTGATCTCAATATTTTCCTATCCCAGTTCAGCAGCACAGCATGGGAACCTGCCCCAATTACACAGGCTGGAATAAAGCTTGAGGGAAAAGCTCCACATCCCAAGGTGCTGGCAGGAGGATTCAGGATGCAGATGACTTTTGGAGGTCAGTCAGGAAATGCCTTCCTGGTGCTCCCCCGTTCCTCTGTGTCCAATCCCTTCCCAGGGTGATGCTTTTGCCTTTTCTTGGGATGTTTTGGGGTAGGGAAGGAAGGCAGAGCTCATTGATGGGGGGAGCACACGGAAAGGGAAATAGTTGTGGTTTCATTAAATCCTGCTGGAAAACCCGGCAGAGGCTTGGAACAGCAGCTGGGGCCCCTCAAGCAGGGCTGGTGGGCGATGCTCAGAGTCCCGATGGATCACTGGAATAACGGAGGGGTTGTGGCCACATCCAGAGCTGTGCCCAGCACCTGCTGAGAGCTGCTCCGTGCCCAGAGCCAGGCACAGCCGGGAGCCAGAGCTGCCCATCGAGGAGTGCCACCCCCGCAGGGCTTCATGGACCAACAGCTCCCCCTGGCCGGAGAAAAACAGGACGGGAAAAGCCCCGGGGAGGCAGTTCCACCTCTCGGAGCCGCAGTTTGGGAGCTCTTGCCATGGCAGTCACAGGCTCCCGGGAGCAGAGGATTTTCCTGCGTACCGGAGAAAAACCAGGCCCAGCTGAGGAAGCGCCTGGACAAAGGGCCGGAGGGGCCCTGGCTGCCTCCCCCTGGCTGGTGCTCGGTGCTCTGGCCCTGGGAGCACTGCAGGATCCTGTTTTCCCAGTTTTCTCTCCGTGGATGCAAAAGAACCAGGTCCCTGTGAACCTGGCCCGGCTGCCTGTGGCAGAGCACCCCAGGGAGCTGCCCCGCTTGGAGGGGGCAGAAAGGGTCACATCACATCTGGGCATCACCTCCTCTTCCTCCACTCCACACCGCTCCTTCCTCACCCTCACCCAGAAAGCAAAGCCCTCAGACACTTCTGTAGACATCAAATGTGCGCTGGAGCCCTGGATGCCGCTGCTGCTGCCCGGCAGGACCAGCGAGGGAGCAAAAAACCCATTTCAGGCACAAGGAGAATGAGGGCAAGGAGTCCCACCGGGCTCACGTGGGTACCGGCATCGCCTTTCCGCAGGAGAGGCTGGAGCATCCCAGCGCTGCCCGGCACAGGCGGAGGGGCAGCTCCGCCGGGCAGCCCCGGGAGGCGGCGATGGGAGCACCGGGCACCCCGCACGCCGGAGGAGGATGAGGACGATGCCAAAGCCGGGTTTGTTGCTCCCCTCCTGGGCTCAGCCGCCGCCGTGGCCGGGGGAAGTTTGGGGACAGAGGAGAGTTTGGTGGGTGGGTTTGGGGCAGTCCGGTGCTGTTTTGGGGGGTTTTTGGTGGGTGTTTTTTGGGTGGCGGTGACCAGGTGAGAAGTTTAGTTTGTCCTTGGAGAAGCAGAGAGGGTGAAGCATTCCTGAGCAGCGGGTGAGTGCTGCGAGGAACCCCGGATTTAGCAGGAGTCAGAGGGTCTCAGTGGCGTCATCGCAACCACTTTAAGCCTTTATTGCTTATTTTGGGTCCAAACTCCCGTGTCCTCTCCTGGGGGTGCCGTGGGGTGCTGGGCTGGGGGCTGCCCTGGCCTCTGCAGTGGCTCTGGCTCAGCACATGAAGCCACAAGCCTGGAGCGACCCCCGGACCCCAAAGCTGCCCCCGGCTGCGTTCGGTGCTGCTGTTGCAGAAATCGGGATCAATGCAGGGTCTGTCTGACCCGATTAGCGGCTTCCTATTGCTTTCCATTTATACCTTCTCTCCATTTTTGGCTCCGGCCGCCGACCTCCTCCAGGGTTTGCTGCCAGTGCAGATTTTGAGGGGGGACAAAGTCATTTGTTCATCCCTAGGAGCAGACTGAGGTTACAGCACCGAGCTCTGGATGCTGCTCTGGGGGTGGGGGAGCAGGTGGAGGGGGCGGCTCTGCCTCTATCCCAGCACTTCGGGACAGACTGGGAAAGTTTCCCATCGATTTGGGATCGGATTCTTTCTCGTGTTACAGGGCAGTAAGCAGGAAGGGGGCAGCGCGGGGGTGGCTGCCTGCCCCGGCCCCAGGCAGGCGCCCGGACGGAGCCGGGATGCTCCAGAGGGAAGAGGTCACTCCACGCACCCCCTTTGTTACTCCTCTGCTGCTTCAGGCTGATCAAAGCACTTTCCAAGCTCGTTGTGTTCGTGTGTCCACTCATCAGCCGCTTCCCAGAGTGTGCCCAACACTTGGCAGCAGCGACTGCTCCGTGAATCCCAGCGGGACCAACCCCAAAGAGCCCTCTCAGCATCCCCAAAAAGCCACCGCAGCACTTCGCAGACAAAAATCCATTGAAATCTTTTCCTGAATCAGGCTAAAGCCCGGCTCGGAGTGCAGGGAAGATGAGGAGGGCTCAGCTGCAGCCAAGCCTGGCCCGGCCCCAGGCAGTCCCTGTCCCTGTCCCTTGATTGAGCAGCCGGCACCACCGCGGGGCTGATTTCATCCATTTCATCCCATCTGGCTTTTCCTGCTCCCTGGTCTGGGCTCTGGCGGCTTCCATGGCACACCCGGAGCGGGACCTCGCCGGCTCCCTCCGAGCAGGAACTCGCCCTCGCTGGTTATTAAATTACATCCTGACCCGGTTAATCCATAGCTGATTAATTTTGGGCTCCATGGCTGGCTATAAGAAAGGGTTCATCTGTCTCATGGCGTGTACTGTATGTACCGAGCTCTCTGATAATCAGATTTTTTTTTTTTAATGTAAAAAAATAGGGGTGGAAAAATCAGAAGGAGGTATGAAAAGTGGGGAGGGCTGTAGGGGTCTGGCTGGACACGTCTCTGCCTGTCATGGGGCCAGCAGTGATGGACACTCCATCCCAGCCCTGGAAATCCAGCTGGGGATCTTCCTCATGTGCATCTTTTCCTGGAGAGCTCCTGCCCGGCTTTGTGGCACATCCACAGCCCTGGGGAAACTGAGGCACGGAGCTGGAGGTAGCCCAAAGGAGCTGTCAGCTGCTTGCTCAGGCTCATGATTTGTTTCCTGGTGTGATTTCATGGAATACCAGGATGGTTTGGGTTGGAGAGGATCCTGTCCCACCCCTGGGACACTTTCCACCCTCCCAGGCTGCTCCAAGCCCCATCCAGCCTGGCCTTGGGCACTTCCAGGGGCAGCCCCAGCTGCTCTGGGTACCTGTGCCAGGGCATCACCACCCTCACAGGGAAGAATTTCCCCCAAATACCTCATCTAAACCTCCTCTCTTTCAGTTTAAAGACAATTCGTGTGTTTAAATGTTGAGGTTCATCCTGCCCCACTCCCCACTCCCCACCCCGACTTTGCCACAGACAAACTTTAACCTCTGCTTTTCAAAGCAAAGAGGTTTCGGGTCCGGCTTCTCCTGAGCCCTGGGCTCTCCTGGGGCTGGAGAAGCCCTGGGATTGCTCTGAGCCACACCATTATTTCAGTATATTTTGGCCCCTTTTCCATTTCTTCACTCTTCCCACAGGCAGGACTCGAAAGCAGAGGCAGCTTTTGCCAGACCCCATCATCCCCTGGAAGATCTGAATTATTCTTTCGCATATTTTCATCATTCATAAACTACCAGCATCTGCCCTCCTGCTAATTCCCTCACAGCCGCACACATTGGCTCGGAATTTAAAGAGTTCCATTTGCAAACAGCTCTCCTGAGGAGGAGGATGAGCCACAAATTTTCGCAGGGCGTCCCCCTGCAGCAAACCCAGCAGCTCCTTGTTTTCCTTCCAGAGATGATTCCTGCCCCGCTCCATCAGTGCCAGATGCCCAGGGCACCTCGCTAAGCCTCCAAGGACACTCCGTGCCGGAATCAGAGCTCGAATATTCATAACCCCAGCCCTTCTCGAGGGCGTTGAAGGGTCTGGGTTGTGGTTTTCCATATTGCACCCCCCAAAATCCGGCTCCTCCTGATGCTGGGGGACTGTTGCTAATTGAGGGGCACTTCAATTAGCTGCGATGAGAAGTAAGAAAAATTCCCTTGGTGGAGACGCCGCGGAGCCACCTGAGCTCCATCCCAGAGCCGCGGGGCTGGAATTACCGAACCCCAGGTAATTAGTGCTGCGGAGAGAGGACAATTAGCAGAGGCTCATTAGTGCCCTGAGCTGCTCCGTGGCCCGAAGCCGGTGCGGATTTCACAGCGGTCTCTGTGGGGCACCGTTTTGTTTGGGAATTCAGGGAAAGCAAATAAAAGTGTCCCTGGCTCGTTCCGCTGCAGGACGGGAGCTGCAGGACCCCTCCAGCTCCTCCTCGTTCCCACCCTGCTCCGGCTCATCCCATCACATGGAAGGGATGGGATGGGATGAGCTGCTCATTCTCCCGCATTATTTCCCGCAGGGAAAATCGAGCTCCTTGTCTAAACAATGATTCAGGGACCCGCTGCCAAAAATTCCTCCTCTGCCAGCTAATCCCTCCCTGTTTTGGGACAGGCTCGGGGGGGTTTGATCTCCCCTCTGCTGTCAGAGCTGTGCGTGCAGAGCTGCTGGGCAGTGATCCCGTACCAGGGCTTGCTGGATTCTGCTCCATCCCGGATGCAGGACACCCTCAGGGGCCAAATTTATCCGTGGGATAAATCCCAGCAGAGCCGGTGATTCCAGGAGCAGGGGATTAGGGGGAAAGAAGTGCCGGAGGAGCGCCTGGAGGGAGGGAGGATTGATTGAAATCCCTCCAGCCAAGAGGGTGTTTGGAGTCACCTTGGCGGAATACAGAGGCAGAAGTTTCCCGGGGGTGTCCGGGGTGCAGCCGAGCTCCCCAGAGAGGAGGGAGTTGTGTAACTGTCCCGTTTCTGGGAGGCACCGATGTTATCCCGAGCATCCCCCCCGTAGCCGTCTCCCCTGGACCACAGCACAGCTTTCACTCCAGGGATATCCCCATTTTCAGCAGGGTTTTGCCGAAGCTCCTCAGCCCCAGCACAAGCCAGATCTGCTCCTCTGGATGCTTTCCATGCTCCGCATTTCCCTCTGGCACAGCTGCTATTTGCCCGGGTGCAGGAAGTGACCCTGCTTGGTTCTATGTAGATTTTGGGGAAAAAAAACACCAAAAGAGGTCAGATTTTTCCTACAGACCCCGTCACTCTGTGTTCAAAGCCCTTCCGAAGCTGGGTTTGGAGGGGAGATGGACACAAGCTGAACTGGGGTGCCAGGAATATCAATTGAATTATTTTTTGTTTATAGATGCCCTCCCTGGAATGAGGGTGAATTTAAGGACTGTGGTTTTTTAGGGATATGGAAATGGTGTATAAAATGATAAAGCCACCCTGAAGGACCTGATCAAAGGTCTGGATAATCTCCTGTCCCCTTTCCATCACAGAAGGCTGGAGATGTCTGTGAGATGCTCCAAGCCGGGCTCTCCTCCGGGACGAGGAGGCTTAATGTGCTCATTAACGTCATGAGAGGAGAAATAGCTCAGAGGACAGAGAAGGATGCTGGGGAGGTGGAAATCGAGGTGAGCGGGTCCCTCAAGAGCAAAGGAACGTCACCGAGGAGGAATTCAGGAATTCAGGCTGAAGCCTGAGGGTGGAAATGTGCCACCCCCTCCTCTGCCTTCCTCCACCGCCTGGGAGGGCGAGGAGGGGACGGAGGAGGAAGAGGAGGGTGGGAAGATCACCTGGGTGAAGGGAGAGGTGGGATCCGGCCCTGGATGAAGCCAACAGGGACGAAATCACCCTGGGGCACCCGAGGCCGTGAGCAGTAGCAGGCTCGGGAATGGAAAGAAAGGAAAACTAAGGAAAGAAAGCAAAAATCCCGATTATTTTAATGAGTCATGCCAACCTGCCTGGTCCTGTCCACCCACTGGTAATTAATTAATTAACTGATTGTCGGAGGTGACAAGCCCAGTGGCGCTGGGGTCGGAAGCAGCGTCCAGCTGCACCCAGGCGAGAGGAAGGGCCAGGTCCCTCCTGTCCCTCGCCCCCCACCCTGATGCCCTTTGCTGGGCTGTGCCAGCTGCACCCGCCGCTGCAGCTGGTCCCAGTCACCCCGGGGCGGGGACCGAGGTGTCCCACGTGGTGGTGGCACTGTGGCCGTCCCCTCCTGGAAAGGCGCCCGCGGTCCCCACGGCCACAGGCGAGAGGTAGGTGGGCAGCGGGGGATGCTCCAACCCTTGGGCTTTCCCCTCCCCTCCTCTTTCCAAAGCCATTATTTTATATTAATACTAAAAAGAGCCCTTTCTCCTGCTGTAAATCTCTGTCCCGGTGCCAGCGGTGTGCGGGTCCCTGTCCCCCCTCTCCGCCTCCCTCCCGGGGAGCAGCTCAGACCTCGCCACGTCACCGACAAGACTTGTCCCCGCTGGACCATCCGGAGCATTATTGGGGATTAAAGGTGGCATCCGCCAGAAGGGCACGTCCTCCCCCGTGTCGCCCGCCGGCGGGTGGGGGCAGGAGGTGGGCGGCCGGGTCCCCCCTCCCCGGCCGAGGGGGCGTGGGGAGAGGGTGTCCCCAGCCCCTTTCCCCATGGAGCCCCCCTGGTTTCAGGGCTCCCGGGGGATGGCGGGGCCCGGGCTCCGCACGGTGCCGGATCCTGCCAGAGCCCGGCCCCGGCGCTCGGGGCTGCCAATTCCCCGGTGAGCCAGAGACAGAGGAGCCTTTCCAATGACATTGGCTGCGTTATCCCAAAGGCGCCTTTCGAGGGTATGGCTGGAGTTTTTTCTCGTCTCTGCCTTCCCCACACATCCCTAGCCGTGTTTAATGACTCTCTCCTCAGATGCAGAGAGCCTTGGCGCTTCCATGCCCTGTCCAGGTAAGCCCTCGCAGGTGCTGGTGGGTGGGCAGCGGGAGGAATCTCCTCCTTTCTCATCCCATTCAGGGATGATGGGGAGGGGAGGGGAGAGGAGGAGGGAGAAGGGGCTCGACATCTCCAATAATCTGGAAAAACCTTGGAAATGGACATTGTTCCCGCCAGGAGTGTGAGGGTGGCCGCAGGAGGGGGAGGATTGCAGGCGGGAAGGTTCCGCTGGATGCACAGAGCCTGCTGGAAACCCCAGCCCCGATTCACTGCGATGTGATGGGGAAAACACGAACTCTCCCTCAAAATGACCTTTCTCTTTCACCGTCGCGCTCCCTCGCGTGGTTTTTTTGTTATTATTATGATTTTCCACAGGCAGGGATTTCCGCTGAAGGATATTAGTTAATCAGATTCTGAGAAGCAGATGTTGGGTGATTTAGGAGGAAAAAACGAGGCAACTTTCTAGTTCAAGCCTCGGCTGGAGCGCGGTGCAAAGCTTAGGGAGGATGTTTTGTGGCTTTGGGATGCACCCTTAATTTTGGTCTTAATTATAAATGAGGCAGATGAGGTGGTTTGGGGACAGGTGGGGCTCCTCCCTCCAGGGATGGGGACAGACAGACATCAGCACACTCTGGGGCTTTAAGGTAAGGAGAGGAACCTCAGAGCCCTGCATCCCATGGGAAGCTGTTCCAGGGGCTTGAAATGGAGTTAAAAAGCTCCTTTCCATGTCCCAGCGGGGAGAATGAGCCCGGCTTTCCCCTCACAGCCCTGCCCATGACACGGAAATTGTCCCATCATGGCCCTGTGCCTCAGTTTCCCCAGGAGGGATGATGCCAGGGGGGCTCAGCTCGATGCTCCTCGCATCACAGATTTCAGCACATCACAATTCTCCTGTGACCAGAGATCTGATGTCCCTCCAAGCTGAGGCTGGGGATCCTCCTGGCCCAGAGTGCAGTGCTGAGAGCCAAGCCCTCCTCATGCTCGAAACAGCGAGATCCCCTCATGGTGCTGCCTTGGGATGCAATTTCCCCTTGTGGGTCCCTTCCAACTCAGCCAATTCTGTGATTTTGGGAATTTCGTGGTCAGCTTTAGCTGCTCAGCTTTGTTCCACTGCCAAGAGAAGTTCCTGTAAGTGTGGACCCCTCTGGAGGTGTGGTGGGCCAGGTCAGCTCACCCTGCCACTGGACACTAAACTCTGATTCCAACTTCATTTTACTCTGATTTAAAAATCAGCTTGGGATTTATATTAAGAAAAAAGAAGAATGCAAGAAGGGAATGATGTGTGCTGCTTTTCTTCTTTCCTTTAACACTTCTTTTTCCCTTGAAAGTGCTTTATCTGTGCCAGGTTTGTTGCAGTGTCCCTTTCTAGGCCTCCTGATGCTCCTGAACCCGGGGTTATCCTCAGCTCTAGGTTGCTGCTCTGATGGCACAAATCATCCTGCCAGCACCAGCTCCTCACAAATAGTCCAGCCTGGGATGAATCCAGCCCTGTGGAGAGCAGCTGCACCTTGGGCATGTCTGAGCTGGACATGGCCAGGGCTGGAGGACTCAGTTTTGGAGTCCTTGAGGCTCCAAAGTCTCCAAAAGTCAGTTTTGAGTCCTTGAGCTTTGCCTGAGGTCGCTTTGAGGACACAACCACACTGCTGCTGCTGCTCCAGGCATCAGTTCTGTACCCTGACCCAACCACACCTCTCTACGTGTCCCCGAGAAGGAAATTTGGCACAAAACCAGCCTGAAGCAGCTCTGTCAGGCTGCATTTCTAAGAACAGCCAAGCTTTGTGGGTTTAGTTCAAGCAAAGAAACCTGGTCTGTAAACAGCTTATGATAAATTGTAGGATTTGTCCCCAAATCCAGAATCTTTCCTGCTGAGGAGAGAGAGAGGTTGAGCCTTCTCTGGGACATGTATGTTGGGTCCTGGATGAAGTTGGGGCTGTAAATATGAGAGGAGGAGAGGGAGGATTTGTAGCAAGTCAGGATCTTAATGCCCATTTCTGCAACAGATTTGGGATTTTGGCTTGTCCTACCCCCCTCCCCAGCTGTGTGCCAGCACGGATGGATCCTCTCCAAGGAGGCAAAACCTTCAGTGCCCCAGATTACTCCGGTGGAACAGGGAGCTCGAGGCACCGGGAGCAGCTCCTGGTGGGGGGATGTGTCCCTGCCCAGCACTGGGAAGGAAACCCTGCCCTGGGGACCATCCTCATCCCAGGACCAGCCCCGGCGCCACCGCCGCTGCTCCGTGGCCTCAATTGTGTTGCTATTCCTGGCAGTTGAGGGCATTTGGGTTTTTTGTCTCCTGTCGCTGGAGCTGGCTGGGTAAGAGAGCCAGAGTGCCCTTGGTGAGCAGCGGTCACGCAGAGCAGCTCCAGGTGTCCTCCTGTGGTGTCTCATGTCTGGGAAATACATTTGGAGGGGAAATGAATCAGGGTGCTGAATTTACCTGGAAAGTTCATTTTGGGGAAAATCTCCACAGAGCTGTTCCCTGTTAACAGCAAATTTCTCTCTGTGCTTCTCCCTGAGGCAGGACAGGTAATTTCCCAGCTCCATAACTTGGCCTGGTCCCTGGGCTCCTCTTTGACTTTGCTGAGTTCAGAATGATGTTGGGGTGTGGGAGAGGTGTGCCCAGGAATATCTGGGGACATGGTGGCTGTTTCTGAGAGCCTCACAGAGTTGGGAGGGGAAATAATCCACCCTATGGCCTGAAAGGTGCTGTCCAAGTGATCCAAAGGCTTGGTCCTGAGCTTCTTCCTGGGGCTGGAAATATCAGGTCTGAACTCTGGAGGATGTCACCCCATCCTCTGTCTGCCCCAAGGCAAGGGGTCCTGTTCCTGCCCCTCTTCCCAGATCCAAGGGGTTCTCCAAGGCTGGTGGACATTTCTCCTCCTGGCCTGCTTCCTCCTGGCTTGCATTCCCCAAATTCCAGTGGGGTTCCTGCTTTGGGAATTGTTTCCAAACAATGGTTGACCCATCTTTGACACTCCCAGGACCTCCTGGGGTTTGCCCTAACGCCTCTCCCTCCTGGATCGAGGGCTGCTCTTTACTTGGGACAGCTGTGTCCAAACCCTCCAAATCCTGCTCTGAACTTTGGATCCACACCTGGAAATGGGTGAAATGACCCCTTGTTCTGGGATCACTGGGGAGAGGCTGGGTGGGACACCTGGATTCACCCCCATCCTCTGCTGCCGCCTGACCTTTTGTCTTTGGGTTCTGTAGGTGGTTGGGGAAGGTTTTACAACGGCAAAGCTGTGCCAAAAGGGTGTGCAGGATCCAAAGATGGGAGATTTTTGCCAGTTGATGGTATTACTGCCTCCAGTAAAAACCAGAGCAGGATTGTGTGACCTCAGGATGGTTTTACCCTGCTCGTGCACAATTCAGCTCCGTGTCCCTGTCCCTTGCAGATCCTCCTAGCGTGGGAAAGGCGCGGGCAGCCGGCGTCCGCCGCGGGGATTTCTGCTGCTGAGCTGATTAGCGTATGATGGACGTGGCCAGTTGGAAGGAGATGGAGGTGGCACTAGTCAGTTTTGACAACGCTGATCAGATCGTGGAGGATCCCTGCTATTCCAACGACCTCAGCCCCGCCGGGCAGTCGCGGAAAGGCCACCCCAGCTGCGCCAACCTCCTGTCCAACCTGCGGATCCTCATCAACAGCGAGAACGCCAACAATGAGACCATCTTCTCCAGGTTCTCCGCCGAGTTCAGCGACCACCTGGTGGGGGAGAGGGTGGGCATGGATGAGGGGGACCAACGAGTCATCATCAACATCGCTGGGCTGAGGTTTGAGACGCGGCTCAAGACCCTCGACCAGTTCCCCGAGACCCTGCTTGGGGACCCGGAAAAGAGGATGCGTTACTTCGACTCCATGAGGAATGAATATTTCTTTGACAGGAACAGGCCCAGTTTTGATGGGATCCTGTACTATTACCAGTCAGGGGGGAAAATACGGCGCCCGGCCAACGTCCCCATCGACGTCTTTGCTGATGAGATCACCTTCTATGAGTTGGGTGATGAAGCCATGGACCAGTTCCGGGAGGATGAAGGGTTCATCAAGGATCCTGAGACCCTCTTACCAACCAATGACTTTCACAGGCAGTTCTGGCTGCTCTTCGAGTACCCTGAAAGCTCCAGTGCAGCCAGAGGAGTAGCTTTGGTCTCCGTCCTGGTCATTGTCATCTCCATCATCATCTTCTGCATGGAGACCCTGCCGGAGTTCCGGGAGGAAAGGGAGTTTAGGTCCACCCAGGAGCTTTCTAAGAATGTGACAGACACCTTGCTGGCCCACAGCACCTTCACGGACCCTTTCTTCGTCATAGAGACGGCCTGCATCGTCTGGTTCTCCTTTGAGCTCTTTGTCCGGTTCATCGTGTGCCCCAGCAAGACCGAGTTCTTCAGGAACATCATGAACATCATCGACATTGTGTCCATCATCCCCTACTTCGTGACGCTCACCACCGAGCTGATCCAGCAGAGCGAGCTCAACGGGCAGCAGAACATGTCCCTGGCCATTCTGCGCATCATCCGCCTCGTCAGGGTCTTCCGCATCTTCAAGCTCTCCCGGCACTCCAAGGGGCTGCAGATCCTGGGGCAGACCCTCAAGGCCAGCATGAGGGAGCTGGGCTTGCTCATCTTCTTCCTCTTCATCGGCGTCATCCTCTTCTCCAGCGCCGTTTACTTCGCGGAGGTCGATGAGCCGCAGTCCCATTTCTCCAGCATTCCCGACGGCTTCTGGTGGGCCGTGGTCACCATGACCACCGTGGGCTATGGGGACATGTGTCCCACCACCCTGGGCGGGAAGATCGTGGGGACTCTGTGCGCCATCGCGGGGGTGCTGACCATCGCCCTCCCCGTGCCCGTCATCGTCTCCAACTTCAACTATTTCTACCACCGGGAGACGGAGAATGAGGAGAAGCAGATGCTGCCCGGGGAGGTGGAGCGGCTGCTGGCCAGCGTGGCCACGGGCAACGGCAGCATGGAGTCACTCAATAAGACCAATGGGGGTTACCCTCGGGACAAGGCCAAAAAATGATGGTTGAGGGCCTGAGGGACTGGGCACAGTCAGGTGGGATTGGCTGGAAAATGTATCCAACATCTGCATGCTCTGATTATTGGTTTGTTTTGTTTTTTTTTAAATAATGTGCTGCTGCTTTTTTTTTTTTTTCTAGACATTTTTCAATCTCTGATTTCCTGTGGCTGTTCAAATAAATACCATCTTTCTTATCTCTCTGCCCTGCCCATCGGTCTGGTGTTTTTTATTTGATGTTCATCTGCTTAACATTTCTCTTCTCTGTCCCTGGCGTCAGAATGGAAGTCCCCACATACAGAGATTTCCCCATTTACTGGAGAGGAAAAAGGGCAAAATGACATTAAATGCTTGGCTTGGTGACACGCAGCTGTCCAGGGATGAAGGTTGGGTTCAGCTCCCTGCTTTGCTTAACCCATTTAAAATTGTTCCTCCCCACCCACCACTTCTGATCTGGGGGTCTGACAAATTCCCAGACCTGCCACAGCTCTGGCTGAAAAATAAGCTGGCAAAAAGAAATGAGAAAGGATATTTTTAGCTGGCTGAGTTCCCTGGTCTGCCTGACTAATTAATTTTGATGGCACAGCAGGGTGGGCAGTCACGGACGGACCCAAGGCAGCAGGTGGGGGATCTGGGGATGCTGAGCAGGCGCTGTGGCACAGCCACACCAAAGGTCCAGGGCACTGCTGCTCCAAGCCCACCGGGGTTTCTGCTGGAAAACTGAGCTCTGAGAGGGGAAAAGGGATTCCTCCTGCAACAAACACTTGTTATCTGGTCTACAAACAACCCTGGGGACGAGCCACTGTGACCTTGTACCTTTTATTGTCACTTCTGGTGGTGCAAAGCGGGCACGGAGCAGTGAAAGCCAACATTTCCTGACAGCTCCGCTCCCTGTTGTAACAAGGCACTTCTGCTTTCCTAAGAATGCAAATTTCCAGCTGCACTTTGGATGGGAGCAGCCAGCAACAGCTCATTTTGCCATTCTTTCCAATGCCAGCAGCTTTTCTGACAAACACATTTTGTTCCCACTTTACTGTTTCACTTGCCTTTTTTTTTTTTTTTTTTTTTTTTTTTTATGTTTCTGCCTCCATTAAAATCCCAGCTTCTCGTGCAGTGTCTCATCTGCTGTGATGTCCCACACCTGCTGCACAGACACAGGATGTCTCATCTCCTGATGGATCCCCGTGATCATTACGCAGCATCCCTGGACTGCAATTTCATTCAGAAAGCAGTGCTGGAACAGGGATTAGATTTATTGCTCCTGTTCTGTTGGAAAATGTGGGTTTGGGCTCGCTGGGATTTTCCCTGCAGCAGAAGCCCCACAGCTCTGGTGGGAGGGGTTTTTATTTTGGGTTTAGGGGATTCTGTGCACTGTCTTTCTGCAATCAGGTGTTTTCCAGGAGATGGATCTGAGGCATGACCAGTTCCTTTCCCCTCTGAGACAAATCCCACTTTTCACCTGCTCTCCCTGGTGCTTTTTTCCCATCCCTCCATCACCCTTTTCCCCCTCCTTGCAGCCCTCACACCATCTCAGACAGGAGAAGCTGTCAGAGCTGTTTGATCTCCTTCCCACTGTGTCCAAGTTCTGTCATCTGTGGGGACGCTTGGAGAACGCACAGCTGGGCACAGCTGGAGGAGGCACAGCTGGGAGCAGCTGGGAACAGCATTCAAACATTCCCAGCTCCTCTCTTTTCACCCCTCAGTTCTTTCCAGCAGCTCTTTCACGTCACTATTTTTATTTCATAGCAGTTTCTTTCTCCTTTTCTTCTAGAAAACTTGAATTTTTCCATTCTTTTGTATTTTTATTGCTCCCCTCCCCAAATTCTCTCCCAGCCTCTCTAATCTGAAGCACTTTTGGTGGTTTATCCTTGGAAAGTCACCATGAAAAACTCTGATGAGGAGGTTTGGGCTGGGAAATATTCAGCCTGATCAGCCATGAGCACATTTCCTCTCCTCCTGCAAATGTGGACTGTAATGGTGCTGGGATGGATGGATGGATGGATGGATGGATGGATGGATGGATGGATGGACAAGCTGATTCTTACAAACTTGTAAACTTTATCCTCAAATAAAAGAATAAATGCTTCAAAATCTGATATGCAGGAAATATTGTTTGTTTGGACTCAACTGTTTCATTCCTGGCTTTGTGCTGCTCCACAGAAACACAACTGCAGTCGGGAATTGTGTGTGGGAGGGTTGGGACACGGGGAAATACAAAATCCCAGAATGGTTTGGGTTGGAAGGGACCTTAGAGCTCATCTCATTCCACCCCCTGCCATGGGCAGGGACACCTCCCACTATCCTGGGCTGCTTCATGCCCTGTCCAGCCTGGCCTTGGGCAATTCCAGGGATCCAGGGGCAGCCACAGCTGCTCTGGAAAACAGAGGAGCTCTCCAGCTCTGTGGGATGAGGATGAACTCTGCAGCTGGGCTCACACCACCTACTGTGGGAGGCCAGGTCCAAGGGGAATCCTTGATGATGATGCCATGGGAAGGGGATCAGAGGTGTTAAAGCTCTCCAGACACATCAACCTATTTCCAATTTGCCCAAAAGAGGAAAATCAGAATTCCTAGTGTCAACACTACTGGTAACCTGCAAGAAATCCCGTTTTCCTGCACAATTTGCAGCTTTGTCCCTTCCCAAACACAGTCCCAAAGCTCAATGAAATCCATAAAAAGCCCTCAGTAACTCTCCAGTTCTGGAGTCAAGCCCTAATGAGCCAATCTGTCATGTCCTTCTGCACCGAGGACGAATTCCCTCTTCAAATTTTTTACTGCCTCAGGAAAAGCTAAAAGAAGACAAGAACCCCCTTTGCTCTACCAGAAAGGTGTCCTGGCCATGTTTTATCCTTGGAGCAATACGAAACCTGTGGCCAGGTGTGAAATATTTGCAGGTAGGGGTGACTCCGTCCTTTGAGCTGAAATTCCCGAGAATCCCAGAATGGTTTGGGTGGGAAGAGACCTTAAAGTTCACCCAGTCCCACCCCTGCCATGGGCAGGGACACCTCCCACTGCCCCAGGCTGCACCGAGCCCTGTCCAACCTGGCTTTGGACAGCTCCAGGATGCCCAGGTGTGGCACCGCAGCCAGGAGATGGCACTCCAGGATCGGCATTTCCCTGCCCGGAGTGTTCCCCGCTCTCCAAGCCGCCCCTGGAAGCTTTTCCTGGGTTTGTTCCTTTGTTGGAATGTGAACACGGGTGCGGGAAGGGCTGCCCCGGCCAGCGGGATGATCCCGTGGAGGAATCCCTTTGAAATCTGGTGCAGGAGGAGGATTTAGGAGCCGTCCCTTGGCACGGCATTGAGGCTGTCGGTGCTGCCTGGACCAAACACACCATTCCCAGCCCGCTCTGAAAGGGCAGGTCCGGCCCCTGGCTGCTCCTGCAGGACTTGTCCGTCCTGGCAGGGCTGATCCCGGCACGGCTGATCCTTGGAGTCACGGTTCCCACTGCATCTGCTTCATTTCTTGCTGCTCATAGTAATGAGGAAATTCCTGCAATGAGCTGAGGGCAAGTCCCATGTGCCCAAAATCCAGGCTTGGGTCACTCCTATGCTTGGGCACAAGAGATTCCCACCAGCTGGGCTGGGAATTCCAGGGCTGTGTGATCCCAGGGGATAAATCACACTCCCACCATCCCACATCCCATCCTCCTCCATAGTCAGCTCAATTTTTACACAGCACAAGAAGAGAACAATTAATTTCCAACCCCGATCACCTGGATCTCTCCCTCCACATCCCTGTTCCTGCTGGGTATGGAATCTCCAGACCCCACCAGTGATGGTGCCTCATTTACCAATAAATAATGCAAGCAGTCCCTCGTCCCTCAGCGCTGCAGAAATGAAGACACAGCAGGGATTTGGATCTCCCTCCCGGCTTCCTGCTGAGCAGTTCCACTGCAGCTGCTCCTGGGGAAAGAGGCAGCCTCCATTTCTAGTAGGAATGTCTCATATGGATGGAGGTAACTTCACAAAACAGAACTGTTCTGTGCTTCTGTAAGAACCCCACCCTGGGAGGCACCGGGTGAAAGCCTTTTCCTGATCCCTTGGGTGGTGCAGGGAAATCTCCAGCTCAGCCACGTCCTCCTGGGGGACTCCCTGCCCTGGGGTGGCTTTGGGCTGTCAGACACCGCACAGGGAAAGTGGGAACAAGTCCTGTGCCCAGGGATGGGGAGCTGCCTGGGCAGGGACTGGTGGGACATGGCTGTGGGTCTGCAGGGATGGTTTGTGTCTGGGCTGGTGAGTTCAGCCTCCCTGGGTGGAAATCTGGGGGATCCAGAATCACCCACTTGTTGTAGCGCCAATAAAAGAGCCAATCTTGGCTTCCACCCCTGAGCCCTGCAGCCATCACAGCTCTCAAAGGCCCCGAGCAGAGCTGTGATGACCAAACGGTCCTTGGCCACCACCCAGCAGCTGCTGAACGCCAGCTCCTTCCTGACTCCCACCACTCCATCAGAAATAAACTCAACTCAGAACCATCAATGCTTTATTTTTGTTGGTTGTGGTTGGGTGTGCACAAGACCACATCACTGCCGGCATCGTGGTGGGTCTAAACAGCCTTGGCCAGCCCCACACGGTTGTTGGCCCTGTCAAAGATGCTGTAGTACACCCTGATGAAGACATCTCCCAAGATCCAGAGGTCCCCAGAGGTGTCCTGGAAGCTGCTCATGCAAGATCCTTGGTTGTGCTGTGTTGGGGCACAGGAAGGCAATTGGGGAAATGTGGGCTGTTGTCTCCTCTTGCATTGCTCTGGAGACCCGTGGCCATCCATGCCCTGTCTCCCAGGGGAGTGGGAGAAGCCACGGGGACCAGAGCCACTGGGGAGAGTGGAAGCACCTTGAGAGAGGCTCCTGCAGCTGGGACCAGCTGGTTCCCACTCACCTGCTCAGTGTAGGCCACGGCAGACACAGGGTACTGGACCCCGTCGATGACAAAGATGACATCGGGCATGGCAGGGATGGAGCTGCAGTTCACACTGTGCTGCAGGGAGCAGAGGGAAGGGGCTCTCAGGAGGGAAACATGTTCAGAGTGAGGAGAGACCTCACTGGGGTCTTCAGCCTCCTGGTTGAAGGAGGGGCAGCTCTGGTCTCTGCTCGCTGTGACAGGGACAGGACCCAGGGAAGGGCTGGAGCAGTGCCAGGGGAGTTTGGGTTGGATCTCAGGGAAAGGTTCTTCTCCCAGAGGGTGCTGGCACTGTCCAGGCTCCCCAGGGAATGGGCACAGCCCCACCACAGCTCCAGGAGCATTTGGACACGGCTCCAGGGATGCCCAGGGGGGATTGTTGGGTGTGCAGGGCAGGGATTGGACTGGATGATCCTGCTGGGTCCCTTCCAGCTCAGGACATTCTGTGATTCTCTGATATAAACCAGAGTGTCCCAGGGTGTCCCTGCCGTGAGCAGAGGGCGGGTTCCCCCTGCAGGGCAGCAGCCCTGGCTGGGCTCTGCTGTGCCAGGTGCCTCCAGGGCGAGCTCTCACCTCTCCATACGAGCCCTGCCTGGCCCCAACTGCGCTCTGGATGCTCCTGATGCCCGAGGGGGGCCCGGCCACCAGGGAAGTGCCGGTGTCGATGATGGCCTGGCAGCCACCAGTGCACGCGACCTCCTGGCTGTTCACAAGGATGCTGTGGGGAGAGACCAGCCAGGGGCCATGAAATACCCAGTGGGCCTCAGGGATGGTTTTTAACTTCTCTTAAAAGAGTTAAAGCTGGGTGACCCCAAATGCTGCCTGTGAGCCTTTCCCTTTCTGGAGCTGCAGAGCCAGCTGGGAATGCAGCCACCATTGCAGGCATGGCCACTGAACACAACCCGGGACCACTCAAGCCCAGCAAAGGAGGTTTTGATCCACAATTTTGCTCTCCTCACCACCAGAGGCATCCCCTAAATAAAAGGACAGGAACCAGGCTGTGCCCAGGCACAAAGCATCCTCATTTTGGGTTCCATTACCAAACTACTACGGAGTTTGTCCCCTTATCCCTGTGCATCCCTCAGCCCCGGGTGTGGATGTCAGTGGAAGCCTCTGGTGGTGATGGGTCCACGGTCTCTTTGGAAGAAATGCTTTGGGGTGAGCAGAGAGCAACAGAGCTGGTTTCACCTGTCCATGGAGATCTGCCAGTAGCCCTGGTAAGAGACGGGGATCCAGCGGATGGGGCCGGTGAAATAGGACTCATCGATGCCCCCGAAGATGAGCACGCTCCCTGCTGCCTCACTGCATGGGGCAGGAAAGAGAAACAAGGGGAGGTTCGCTGCTGAGGAGGGGGGGACGTGGCATTGTGAGTCAGTGTCACATCCTGGGGACACAGGGCCTTTGGAACCAGCTTTGGAGCCTGGAACCCTGTGCCTGGACACTGTTTCCCAGGCTGGTGGCCCCAGTCATGACACAGACACAAGATCCAGTGGCAGCAGTGACAAGGGAGGAGCCAGAGCCACCAGCGGAGACGTGCACGAGGCACGTCCCCCCTTCCCCAGCCCCAGGCCCCCACGGCTCACCGGGACAGGTAGACAGAGAAGAGGTTCTCCTGCAGCAAGCTCTGGTTCACCAGGTTATCAAAGACCGGCGTGATCCCATCAGCAGCCAGGTTTGGGTATCCCAAGCCCAGGATCCCATCGAATCTGACGTCGACGAAGAACTGGCCGGGCTCGGCGGTGCTCAAGCCGAAGAGCTGGTTGGTGTCCACCAGAGATGCCACCTGGGGACAGGGAGGGGCCCTGAGGCTGGAGCAGGCACTGGGATTCTGGTGTTAATCTGCTGGGGAAGGAGCAGGGGATCCCCTGCTGCAGGTGGAGCAGGAGCTTCAGATAAATGTTATTAAAAAAGCCCAAAAACCGAGGCACGAGGGGCTGAGAGAGCCCCTGGAGGGCTGAGCTGCTCCTCAGAGAGAGGAGGCTGGAGGCTGCTGGAGCCAATCCACCTCAGACTATGAAGGGCTGAATTCTGCAACCTTGTCCCACAACTTTTAATGATGGCAAATCATATGCATTTAATGAAAGATGAGCTATTTAGTAAGAAAATAAACAGATAAAAGGTAACAGATGAAAGATCTCAATAGGAATTACTGCACAGGATAAAACTGAAGAGCTACAAACAGGTTACAGCACAGCAAACAGTGCACTGTAGCAAGGCACCTGTATTAAAGCTGGCAATAGGAATAGGATTGATTTGCCACCAAAACAATGATAATGTGCACAGATTCCTTCACTTAACCCCTGAGGAGAACCCTGAAATTGAGAAATTGAATTTCTCCCACTCACAGGAGAAACTCCACACATTTCCAGGAAAATGTACAGAAGATTTCTGCTTTGTGGAAGTTTGTTGTGACTTTTAAAGTGTCTGCCAGTGATAAATCCAGCTTCTCTTGCCAGATCTCACTTTTACAGAGGTGCTCATTGGCAGCTGGGCGATGTTGATGCCCTGGCTCCAGAATAACTCACAGCAGCACAGCTCGTCCTGCTTGCTCAGCTTTAGGGGCCAGGATGTTCCCCACAGCCCCTGGGGACACTCACGGTGACGGTGTCGGAGCCCACGATCCCCTCCATCTCGCCGGTGCCGTAGTGGATGGACAGACTCAGCCCCGTGCTCCTGTAGCTGGAGGACTGAGAGGGGTCGAAGACCTGGTGGGTTTCTGGATTAGTGGAAAAACGTGGAATGAAACCTTTGGGCAAGGCCAAGCCTAAGGGAGGTGTGGGAAGAGGAGCCCTGCTGAATTGCTGTTTATTATCCTGCCTTCAGGAATAATCCAGCTGTGAGCGTTTGCTGTTCCTCCCTCCCCTCCTCCAGGGATCCACAGGCATTCCCACCCCCCTGGACAGATGGGGAAAGCGAGGCACCAGGCAGCAATCCCATCACCTGAGGAATGTAGCTCTGAGCAGCCCCACACCCCAAATATCCGTCACTCCAGCTCATTGCCCAGGTGCCATGGGCTCAGCTCTCCCCTGGCCGTGTCACCCCAGTTTCTGGGCCTGGTGGAGCCGTGCCAAGCCCAGCAGGTGCAGCTGGGCCTGGCTCCTACTCACGGCAAGCCAGGCTGGTGCAGGACACGGAGGGAACCCAGAGGTCGGAGGAGCCGGTGTCAAAGACCACGGTGAACTCCTGGGGGGGGGTGCCGATGGAGATGGTCCCGTAGTATTCCACCTGTGGGCCAGCCAGGGATGGATTTTGGGGCATGAAACCAAACCTGGGGCTTCCCCAGGCTTGATCCCCTTCTTCATGGAGACCCCCTGCTTCTAGCAGAGCTTGTGGGGGACATTTCTCTGTTCAGGGCCACCGGCGAGGGCAGGGAGGGGTGAAGGATGTGAGCCAATGGCTTTGGGATAAAGGATTTGGCTTTGATCCGTGACCAGGACAGAGGGATGGACATCCCACAAACCTTCCCAGGGCTGTGTCCCTGGGGATTAGAGCCCATACTCACATCCAGGGTGTTCACCAGGGGCTCAGTGACCACCCCGCTTCCGTTGGGAAAAGCGTGTGGGAATTTGGTGCCGATGTCGTAGCGGTGGTGCTGGAAGAATTGGTGCAGCAAATCCTTCTCCCTGAGGACATCCCTCAGCTTCTTCCCCCTTTCCAAGGGCAGCCTGGCACAAGCAACAAGGGCAAAAGAAGGGTGAGGTGGGATTTTGCTGCCTGCAGCTCTGGCGAGCAGTGTTTGCCACCTCCAATGTTCTGACCCGACAGCAGGAGCAAGGAAACTCCACCAAAACTCGGATTTCCTCAAAAATCCCAAAACAACCCTAGAGACCAGCCCCTCCCCAGGCAATCCCTCATTCTCTGCACCCCTGGAGCAGCTTTCTGCAGCCTCAGACCTCACCTCTGCTCCCCAGAGCCATTGAAAGCCTCCAGATGCTCATTTCCCCCTTCGCTTTCCCCGGTGGCCGTGGCGGTGATGCTGCTGTCACTTACCTGGTGACACCCTGGCAGAGGGCAGGGGCAGCACAGAGGAGCACGAGGAGCCACATCCTGCCGGGATAGCCGGGGCAAATTCCCGCTGCTTTATAAAGGCTCTGCTCACCCCACCTGCCGTGCCAAGAGCAGCCGGGACCAACGGGAGCTGCCCCCTCCCCTCCTTTGGGCACCCGGCCAAGGCAGGTGACACCCAGGGACTGAAGGACACAGCAAACACGAGCCACACGTCACCTGGAGGGGGGAACTGTCCCCTTGTGCCACCCCGATCCTCTCCTGGGGACCCCACACTTCCCCACTAGATCCTAAATCCAAACTCTGCGTCCTTCAGGCGCCAAATCCTTCATCCTGACCAGGCACTGCCTGGCTGTGGGCATGGAATCACAGAATTCCAGGATAATTTGTGTTGGAAGGGAGTTTAAAGCTCATCCAGTCCCACCCCCGACATGGGTAGGGACAACTTCTACCATTCCAGGTGGCTCCAAGCCCCATCCAGCCTGACCTTGGACACTCCCAGGGGTCCCGGGGCAGCCACAGCTTCTTTGGGCACCTGTGCCAGGGCCTGCCCACCCTCACAGGACAGAATTCCAATATCCCACCTATCCCTGTGGCAGTGGGAGACATTCCCTGTGTCCTGTCCCTCCATCCCTTGTCCCCAGTCCCTCTCCAGCTCTCCTGGAGCTCCTTTAGGCCCTGCAAGGAGCTCCAAAGTCTTCTTGGAGACTTCTCCTCTCCAGGTGAGCATTCCCAGCTCTCCCAGCCTGTCCCAGAGCAGCTCCAGCCCGGGGAACTCCTCTGGAATTGCTCCAGCAGCTCCACATCCTCCTGATGTTGCAGAGCCCAGAGCTGGAGGCATCATTTTGGCTTCTCAGTTTGGCACCCAGTGCCGCCAAGCAATGGGAGCCCTGGGTTTGGGAGCTCTGGGTTTGGGAGCTCTGGGTTTGGGAGCCCTGGTTAAGGGAGCTCTGGGTTTTGGGAGCCCTGGTTTAGGGAGCTCTGGGTTTGGGAGCTCTGGGTTTGGGAGCTCTGGGTTTGGGAGCTCTGGGTTTGGGAGCCCTGGGTTTGGGAGCTCTGGGTTAGGGAGCTCTGGGTTTGGGAGCTCTGGGTTTGGGAGCCCTGGTTTAGGAAGCTCTGGGTTTGGGAACTCTGGGTTTGAGAGCTCTGGGTTTGAGAGCTCTGGGTTTGGAAGCTCTGGTTAAGGGAGCTCTGGGTTTGGGAGCCCTGGTTAAGGGAGTTCTGGTTTTGGGAGCTCTGGGTTTGAGAGCTCTGGTTTAGGGAGCTCTGGGTTTGGGAGCTCTGGGTTTGGGAGCTCTGGTTTAGGGAGCTCTGGGTTTGGGAGCTCTGGGTTTGGGAACCCTGGTTAAGGGAGCTCTGGGTTTGGGAACCCTGGTTAAGGGAGCTCTGGGTTTGGGAGCTCTGGGTTTGGGAGCTCTGGTCAAGGGAGCTCTGGGTTTGGGAGCTCTGGGTTTGGGAACCCTGGTTAAGGGAGCTCTGGGTTTGGGAGCTCTGGGTTTGGGAGCTCTGGGTTTGGGAGCTCTGGGTTTGGGAGCTCTGGTCAAGGGAGCTCTGGGTTTGGGAGCTCTGGGTTTGGGAGCTCTGGTTAAGGGAGCTCTGGGTTTGGGAGTTCTGGGTTTGGGAGCTGGCCCCGGCTGGCACGGGAGGGGCCCCTGGTTGCTGTGGCTGTGACCCCTCCGGGGGGGCTCCCCCCGTTATCTCAGCCCCGCTGGTGCCGCAGCAAACACGGCAAGGTGACCCCGGGCTGTGCCGGGAGCATCGCTCGGTGTGCCGGGCACCGAGAGCGCGGCCGGGCAGGGGGCACAGAGCCACGGCACCCCCCGAGCCCAGATCTGAGGGACATCGCTTTCCTCGGGAATGGAAGGAAAAATATTACCCATTTTTATTTTATATTTTATTTTATAAATTTTTTTTAATTTATTTTTTCATTTCCTGTGAAGAAATTTAATTTAATTTAATTTAGTTTACTTTAATTTAATTTAATTTAATTTATTTTAATTTAATTTAATTTAATGTGAGGATGTGGTGGGCAAAGCCATTCCAAATTTAGGGGCTGGGATGTCCCCTCCACTGCAGGGGCTTCTACAATGGCAGTGGCTCCTGCAGCAAAGCAGGAATTTATAATTATTTATAAATATATAAATATAAAATATATTAAAAATATATTTATATAAATATATATTATACATAATATATATATATAAATATAGCTATGTAATATATATAAATATATAATGCAATAGATATAATGTAATATCTATATGTGCAATATCTATCTCTATATATTATATATAATATATAGAATCAATATATATAATATGTAATATATAACATTATATAATATATAAAATATATTTTAAACATATAAAAATAAATATATAAAATATATTTTAATATATTAATATACATTATATATTTTAATATTGTTATAAATATATAAAATATATAATATATAAAAATATACAATATATAATAGATATAATTAATGTAGAATGTTATAACATATGCATATATGTATATTATACATAAAGTTATTATACATAATGTGCATAATGTTTTATAATAATTGATAATGTTTTTACTGCTGGAATTGTCTGGGTGGTTTGTAGAGGAGTGGAAAGTGGCTGGGCCATGGCAGCCAAAAAGGCCGTGAGGTTCATCCCAGTTTGGTGTCAGGAATGAGCTCAAGAGGGGTTTAAAATGTGGGAAGCTGTCAGGATGAATTGTAGGAACCACCTGTGCAACAAAAATCTGCTTCAAACCAAAAAGTAATATAAAAATAAATATAAATTATTGAAACAATAAATATATTAAAGTAATTTATTAATATATAAGGTATAAGGGATACTATGATTTATAAAAACTAAAAATGTAATTACATATTATTCATTTTAATATGATATAAATGCATAAAGCTCCTGAAGTCCAGTGAAGGAAAGACTAGAGTAGAACAGAATAGAAAATTAAATAGAAGGTAATTCAATTAGAATAGAATTACAATATAAGATAATTGGAATAGAATAATAGAATGATAAGAGAATTGCAGACTGGAATAAAACACTTAGAAAGGGGAAAGGGATGGGATGGGATGGGATGGGATGGGATGGGATGGGATGGGATGGGATGGGATGGGATGGGATGGGATGGGATGGGATGGGATGGGATGGGATGGGATGGGATGGGATGGGATGGGATGGGATGGGATGGAATGATGGGATGGAATGATGGGATGGATGATGGATGGATGGATGGATGGATGGATGGATGGATGGATGGATGGATGGATGGATGGATGGATGATGGATGGATGGATGGATGGATTGATGAGATGGATTGATGGGATGGATTGATGGGATGATGGGATGGATTGATGGGATGATGGGATGGGATGATGGGATGGATTGATGGGATGGATTGATGGGATGATGGGATGGGATGATGGGATGGATTGATGGGGTGGATTGATGGGATGGATTGATGGGATGGATTGATGGGATGGGATGATGAGATGGATGATGGGATGGATTGATGGGATGGATTGATGGGATGGGGTGATGGGATGGATGATGGGATGGGATGATGGGATGGATTGATGGGATGGATTGATGGGATGGATGATGGGATGGGATGATGGGATATTCCTCTGCTGTGTCAGGAACCATCCATGTCATTATTTTAGGTGTGGAAATTCAGCCCTTGGTGCATCACCAGGATGTGGCGTGTGCAGGTTTGTCCTGGTCCCGTCCCAGCCACGGCTTTCTCACAAGGCCAAGCTGTATTTTACAGGGCTGAGGATCAATTTTTCTCCTCCAAGCTCGTTTGGACACACACCCTTCGTGTGTATTTTGTTACTCAGTTGAGAAAAACAAGGATTTCCATGTGACAGGATAGAACAGCAGTTGGTTTTGTATCATCCAAATTTAACGCATTTGGGGTTTGCTGTAACAAATTATGAACTCTTTGGGGTAAGTTGTGTTATTTAGAGAGATGATGTGTTTGTCCTGTGTTTAATGAACCTTATGAAAAATCAGACAACTACAGAAGTTGTTCTCTGCCTCACTGTGTCAGGAACAGTGACAGTGATGATGCACACTCTCAGCTGCAGAGAGCTCTTTTTATTCTTCCAGATCCTCTTTTATAGACAGTTCTGAGAAGGTCCAAAAAGGTAAAACTTTCATTGGCCATCAAACCAACGCATCACCATCACTGGACAGCTGGGAACAACACCCCTCGAGCGTTTCCTGCAGGAAAACAACAAGGGGACACACAACACCTGCAGAGGTTGTTTTCCCTCTCTGAGGGCTGTTTGAGTTCCTCCTCACAATTCCTCAGGTCAGTGTGAGAAGGTTCTGTGACCTGGTTTCACACAGACACTGCTCTCCCTGCCTGATCTCTCACATTCAGCATCCACAGATCTCCATGGCTGGGGACTGCCAGGATCTGAGATGAGAGAAGGAATGATGCATGCTACAGGAAAAGAGCATGTCCTGGTCAGAGCCCAGCCGTGCCCTGCTCCCATCCCATCCCATCCCATCCCATCCCATCCCATCCCATCCCATCCCATCCCATCCCATCCCATCCCATCCCATCCCATCCCATCCCATCCCATCCCATCCCATGGATCCCATCCCATGGATCCCATCCCATCCCATCCCATCCCATCCCATCCCATCCCATCCCATCCTATCCCATCCCATCCCATCCCATGGATCCCATCCCATGGATCCCATCCCATCCCATCCCATGGATCCCATCCCATCCCATCCCAGCCGTGTCCCGCTCCCATCCCAGTCCCGCTCCCATCCCAGTCCCGCTCCCATCCCAGCGGTGTCCCGGCCGCTCCCATCCCTCTCTGGCTGCTTCAGCCGGTTCACCTTGGAGCAGAACATCAAACAGAGCCGGGGACTCGCACGTGCGGGGCCCCGAGGGGCTCCTGGCTCCGTTCCGGGCGGCTCCAGGATCAAACAGCCCCGGGGCTCCCGGGCACAATCCGTGTTGACTTTCCCTGTCCCTGCTTTGCCGCCTGGGCTTCCCCCCCGCGGGAGCTTTTCTCCTCCAGGGAGAAGTTAAAAGGATATTTTCCCGGTTTCATTCCCATAAATGTGCTTTGAAAGCAGCTCAGAAGTGGGGTTTTTGCTAAATTGCAGGGAAAACCCTGCAGGGATGAAGGAAAGGGGAGTGAATCCATCCCCTTTGTCGTGGGCAGCTCCAATTCACAACCTGAAATCAAGCACAGCCTTGGCAGGGGGTGTCCCTTCATTCAATCCCATTGAATTGTCTCCTCCTGTGGCTGAAAGCCACTGGGAGATTGGTAATTCCCACTCCTGGGGCCTGGGGAGTCCCTCCAGAACGGGAACTGAGCATGGTAAGAAGTTGCTAAAACGTTTTGTTTCTTTTTGTTGTGGTGGGGTCTGCTGGGAGAAAATAATTTGCAATGTTTCCCACTGGGAGAGGGCCAAAAATTAAACAAAACCCCCAAATTTGTAGCACTTTCTGCCCATTTCCAAGCTTGTGGAAGGCCAGAGGCAGCTAATAAAATAAGGCAGCTTAATAAAAGAACCCAAACCATAAAATTATACATTTTTGGACAGTTTTATGAATTATTGTGGGGGTTTTCCTGAATTTTCCCCTCTCTCTATTCCCATAGGATCCATGGGATGAAAGCCCTGAGAAAATCTCTGGCTCTCCTCCGAGGTTTCGGAGGGATATGTCTGAAATTAATTTTTGATCCCTCTGAAGCCCTTCCTTGTGCAGCAGAAGGTGCAGCATCATTAAATCTTCTTCCTGGAGCATGAAATGGATGCAGGCACAGGGATGCTCGCTCCAAGGTCAGGATGCTGCTGCTGGACTCTCCTGGAGCAGGATGGCAGCAGCTCACTGTGCTAATCCCGCTGAGCTGGGGGTTCTCACCCAGCAGAAATCTCAGCTCTGGGGCAGCTCTGGGGGATCCACTCAGCTCCTCCTGGCTCGGCAGAGCCTTTCTGGCTCACTTTGTGGCACTGTGGGGCGTCCTTGGCTTCCAAAGGGTGGGCAGGGGGCTCCACCCAGCTCCCAGCCACCACCCACAGCGTCCCCAGGGCATCCCGAGTGTCCAAGGCCGGGCTGGATGGAGCTCAGAGCAACCTGGGCTGGTGGAAGGTGTCCTGTCCATGACAGGGACGGACCTGGGTGAGCTTTCAGGTCCCTTCTGACCCAAACAATCCGGAATTCCATGATTTAGGATGGCGAGGAGAGCATTGCCAAAATAATTTAGAGGATGAAACCATCTAGTCCAACTTGGGGACCACCAGGATCCTCACCCCAGATCCACATGAGCCCCCAGCACCGACCTCCCCCTCCACACCAGGGATGAAGAGATGCAGAGACCGACAGGTCTGGGGCTGGACCCCTGAGCAGTTCCCAGCCAGGAACAGACCCATTCCCTGTCCCAGCTGCCTCCTCACCTCCCTCAGCACTTTTTCCTTGGAATTCCCGCTCCAGGAGCTCTCAGCAGCGCTGGTGTCCCGGGATCAGCTGCACTCCTAGCCCCCGAGCCCTCCTCACGCAGGGTTTGGAGGAGCTTTCCCCCAGTGAGGGGCTCTGAGCCCCCTCCCCAGAGCGGTGCCTTGAGGCTGGAGGGGGGCACTTGTCCCCCTCCCACCCCAGGGGTGCAGAGGAGCAGCCACAGGCTCCCAGCAGCTCCTGTGCTGCTCACAGAGCCTCGGATCCACGGAAACACGGATCCACTGATCCACAGAGCCTCGGATCCATGGAAACACGGATCCACAGAGCCTCGGATCCACGGAAACACTGAACCATTGATCCACAGAGCCTTGGATCCACGGAACCATGGATCCACAGAGCCTCAGATCCCCGGAAACACGGATCCACAGAGCCTCAGATCCCCGGAAACACGGATCCGCAGAGCCTTGGATCCACGGATCCATGGATCCACAGAGCCTCAGATCCACAGGGCCTCGGATCCACAGAGCCTCGGATCCACGGAAACACAGATCCACAGAGCCTTGGATCCACTGAACTACGGATCCATTGATCCACAGAGCCTCGGATACACGGAACCATGGATCCACAGAACCATGGATCCACAGAGCCATGGAACCACAGATCCATTGATCCACAGAGCCTTGGATCCACGGAACCACGGATCCACAGAGCCTCGGATCCACAGAGCCTTGGATCCACGGAACCATGGATCCATTGATCCACAGAGCCTCAGAACCATGGAACCACGAATCTACTGATCCACAGAACAACAGATCCACAGAACCATGGATCCACAGAGCCTCAGATCCACAGAATAACCGATCCACAGAACCATGGATCCACAGAGCCACGGAACCACAGATCCATTGATCCACAGAGCCTCGGATCCACTGAACCACAGATCCACAGAGCCTCGGATCCACTGAACCACGGATCCATAGAGCCACGGATCCTCTGATCCACAGAGCCTAGGATCCATGGAATAACAGATCCATGGAACCACGGATCCACAGAGCCTCAGAACCACGGAACCATGGATCCACACAGCCACAGATCTACAGAGCCACAGATCCACAGAATAACAGATCCACGGAACCACAGATCCACAGAGCCTCGGATCCACTGAACCATGGATCCATTGATCCACAGAGCCTCGGATCCATGGAAACATGGAACCACAGAGCCTCGGATCCACAGAATAACAGATTCACAGAACCATGGATCCACAGAGCCTCGGATCCACAGAATAACAGATTCACAGAACCATGGATCCACAGAGCCTCGGATCCATGGAACCAGATCCATTGATCCACAGAGCCTCAGAATCATGGAACCATGGATCTACTGATCCACAGAATAACAGAACCACGGAACCACAGATCCACAGAGCCTCAGATCCACAGAACCATGGAACCACAGAGCCTCGGATCCATGGAACCACGGATCCACAGGATAACAGAACCACGGAACCACAGAGCCTTGGATCCATGGATCCACAGATCCACAGAATAACACAACCACAGAACCACAGAGCCTCAGATCCATGGAACCACGGAACCATGGGTCCACGGATCCACAGATCCATAGAATCACAGATCCACAGACCCACAGAATCACCAGGTTGGAAGAGACCTTCAAGACCATCGAGTCCAACCCAGCCCTTGTAACACCTCAGCTAAACTGAGTGCCACATCTGTGGGCCTGATTTTCTGAGTCTGAGAAGTTTTCAGCCTGGCAGTGAAAATTCCTCTTCCCAAGGGAAGATTTCTTGAGAAAGTTTCTCTCTGTCTTGGTTCTAGAAGACAGGTGTCTGCTAGGGAGAGCAGGAGCCTCCCTTGGGATGAAAGAATGTAGACCTCCTCCCTCCGAATTATTATAATTTTGAAATCAAGGGGGCTTTCAGGCAGAGATCTGGGGATAGGAATAACAGTTCTTTACTAGTATAACCAGGTAAACAAACAAACAATAACTACAGCACTAACAAGAAAACAGAACCAGGGACCCCGGGACAGCTTTCTTAGCTGAGACGGGATGGAGGAGAGGCTTTGTTTTCACAAACCCCTCGGGCAGTCAGTCCCGGTGCTCCTGCAGGGCTCCAAGGAAACAGTCAGCTGGAACAGCAGGGATGAGCTGAGATCCTGGGCTGGTGGATGAGGTGGATCAGCAGCTCCACGGCGATGCCTGGCAGGACAGGGGGTGCGAGGCCACCAACCAAGAGGGGAGAAGGAGAAGAAACAGCTCCGCGACCCAGCGCACGAACGTCCTTCTTCCCCGAAGCCGAGGAAAAAGCCAGCTAAAAACTGTCCCCACCCTCCTTTTTCTGCCCCCGCCACCCTGGGCCCGGCCACTCTTTGTCCTTTGTGAGCACCCCTAAGTACCGGTAGTTAGGTTGTCCCAGCACATAATGGGTAAAAATTCCCACCTAACCCTCAACACTATCCACCCCGAATTTTTTCCCATACCAAAATGTTACATCAAATATTAAACATTTAAATTATACACTAACACATACTACTTTAACTATATACATATGTACATGCAGATACAGACACAAGCACAGTGTTATGGGTAGTTCACCCTAAAACCAGGTCCCCTTGGGGTATGCACCAGGTCTCTCCATCTTTTTGCATCACCCACCAAGTGCAACCCGGTCCTTGAGCAAAGACAACCCCACGGATTGGATTGTCTTTGCTGGAGGCAGAATTAACCCAAACAGTTTTTCCCAGCATACCTCTCATATGTACCACTGGAACCTTATCTCCATCTGTCGTTCTAAAGGGCTCAGATTGGGCAGGGCCTGCTCGGTTAGTGGAACCTCGGGTGTTCACTAACCATGTGGCTTTTGCTAAATTAATCTCCCAGTTCTTGAAAGTTCCCCCACCCAGTGGTTTCAAGCTGGTTTTAAGCAGGACATTGCACCGTTCAACTTTTCCAGCAGCGGGTGCATGGTAGGGGATATGATACGCCCACTCGATGCCATGTTCCCTAGCCCAGGTGTTTATAAGGCTGTTCTTGAAATGAGTCCCATTGTCTGACTCAATCCTCTCAGGGGTGCCATGCCTCCAAAGGACCTGCTTTTCGAGTCCCAGGATGGTGCTCCGGGCAGTGGCATGAGGCACAGGGTAGGTTTCCAACCATCCAGTGGTGGCTTCTACCATGGTGAGCACGTAGCGCTTGCCTTGGCGGGTTTGGGGCAGTGTGATGTAGTCAATCTGCCAGGCCTCCCCATACTTGTATCTGGACCACCGCCCACTGTACCAGAGGGGCTTCAACCGCTTGGCCTGCTTGATCGTGGCACACGTCTCACAGTCATGGATAACCTGAGAAATGCTGTCCATGGTTAGATCCACCCCTCGGTCTCGTGCCCACTTATAGGTGGCATCTCTACCCTGATGACCTGAGGCATCATGGGCCCATCGAGCTAGGAACAACTCTCCCTTGTGTTGCCAATCTAAGACTATCTTTGACACCTCTATCTTTGCAGCCTGATCCACCTGCTCATTGTTTCGGTGCTCTTCATTAGTCCTACTCTTGGGGACATGGGCATCTACATGACGGACCCTCACAGACAGTTTCTCTACCCTGGTGGCGATGTCTTTCCACTCATCGGCAGCCCAGATTGGCTTTCCTCTGCGTTGCCAGTTGGCCTTTTTCCACCTTTCCAGCCATCCCCACAGAGCATTGGCCACTATCCATGAATCAGTGTAGAGGTAGAGCTTTGGCCACCTCTCTCTTTCAGCAATGTCCAGGGCCAGTTGAACAGCTTTGAGTTCAGCAAGTTGGCTTGATCCACCTTCTCCTTCAGTGGCCTCTGCGACCTGTCGTGTGGGGCTCCATACGGCTGCTTTCCACTTCCGGTTCATTCCTACGATGTGACAGGAACCATCAGTGAACAGAGCGTAGCGTGTTTCTTCTGCTGGCAGCTGGTTATACGGTGGAGCTTCTTCAGCCCGTGTCACTTGTTCCTGCTCCTCTTCATCAGTGAGACCAAAGTTTTCACCTTCAGGCCAGTTTGTAATTATCTCCAAAATCCCAGGGCGATTTGGGTTTCCAATATGGGCGTGCTGCGTGATGAGGGCGATCCACTTGCTCCATGTAGCGTCGGTGGCGTGGTGGGTAGAGGGAACCTTTCCTTTAAACATCCACCCCAGCACTGGCAGTCCGGGGTGCCAGGAGGAGTTGTGCTTCTGTGCCAATCACTTCTGAGGCGGCTTGGACTCCTTCATAGGCAGCTAAGATTTCCTTCTCTGTGGGAGTGTAGTTGGCTTCGAACCCTCTGTAGCTTCGGCTCCAGAATCCCAGTGGTCGGCCTCGAGTCTCCCCAGGCACTTCCTGCCAAAGGCTCCAGGACAAACCATTGTTCCCAGCTGCAGAGTAGAGCATGTTCTTCACGTCTGGTCCTGTTCTGACTGGGCCAAGGGCTACTGCATGAGCAATCTCCTGTTTGATCTGAGCAAAGGCTTGCTGCTGTTCAGGGCCCCAGTGGAAATCATTCTTTTTTCGGGTAACCAGGTAAAGAGGGCTCACGATCTGGCTGTACTCAGGAATGTGCATCCTCCAAAAACCTATGGCACCTAGGAAAGCTTGTGTTTCCTTCTTGTTGGCTGGTGGAGACATTGCAGTGATCTTATTGACAACCTCAGTGGGAATCTGACACCGTCCATCTTGCCACTTTACTCCCAGGAACTGGATCTCTCGAGCAGGTCCTTTGACTTTGTTCTTCTTGATGGCAAAGCCGGCTTCTAGCAGAATCTGGATGATCTTTTCTCCTTTCTCAAATACTTCCACTGCTGTGTTCCCCCACACAATGATGTCATCAATGTACTGCAGATGTTCTGGAGCCTCACCCTTTTCCAGTGCAGCCTGGATCAGTCCATGGCAGATGGTGGGGCTGTGCTTCCACCCCTGGGGCAGTCGGTTCCAGGTGTACTGCACTCCCCTCCACGTGAAGGCAAACTGAGGCCTGCATTCTGCTGCCAAGGGAATGGAGAAAAATGCATTGGCAATGTCGATAGTGGCGTACCACTTCACTGCCTTGGACTCCAGCTCGTACTGGAGCTCCAGCATGTCCGGCACGGCAGCGCTCAGCGGTGGAGTCACTTCATTCAATGCACGATAGTCCACAGTCAATCTACATTCTCTGTCAGATTTACGCACAGGCCAGATGGGGCTGTTGAAGGGTGAGTGGGTTTTGCTGACCACCCCTTGGCTCTCCAGCTCTCGGATCATCTTGTGGATGGGGATCACAGCATCTCGATTTGTCCTATACTGTTGGCGGTGCACCGTCGAGGTGGCAATTGGCACTCGCTGTTCTTCCACCTTCAGGAGTCCTACTGCAGATGGGTTCTCTGATAGTCCAGGCAAGGTGTTCAATTGCTTAATGTCCTCTGCTTCCACAGCAGCTATTCCAAAAGCCCACCTGAGTCCCTTTGGGTCTTTGTAATAGCCATTTCGAAGGAAGTCCATGCCCAGAATACACGGGGCCTCTGGGCCAGTCACAATGGGATGTTTCTGCCACTCCTTCCCAGTCAGGCTCACCTCAGCTTCCAACAGAGTCAATTGCTGCGATCCCCCCGTCACCCCAGCAATGGAAACAGGTTCTGCCCCCACATGTCCTGATGGCATTAGGGTACACTGTGCACCAGTATCAACTAAAGCTTCGTATTTTTGTGGCTCTGATGTGCCAGGCCATCGGATCCACACCGTCCAAAAGACCCGGTTTTCCCGTGCCTCTTCCTGGCTAGAGGCCGGGCCCCTCTAGCACTGGCCATCCTCTCCTCCCTGGGCATACATGCTAGAGGTTCCTTCAAGGGGATCATCCTCTTTTCTGTAATATCTGGCAGTTTCGTCACGGGAGGCTGAGGCTACCTTCACTTTAGTGGAACCTTTCTGGTTACTGGTTCCCTGCCTGAGTTGATGCACTCGTGTTGCCAGGGCAGAAGTGGGTTTCCCATCCCACTTTCCCATGTCTTCCCCATGGTCACGTAGAAAGAACCACAGCTCAGTTCGTGAGGTGTACCCTCTCTCTCTGGCTGGGGGACGTGGGGCTTGGAGTTTTGGGCTTGTGACCCGCACTGGTGCCATATGGGAACTGCTCTTCCTCATCTCTTCCCTCATTTCCCTCATCTCCTCTTTGAGTTCCTTAATCACAGCAGAAATCTTAGCCTGATGTGGGCCATGGACCATACTGTCGTAATTTCTAAGCCTGGTGGCAACAGAACCCACCGTCTCTCGGCTGTTATCGGCATTAATCGTTGCAATATAGGTGGTGTAGTCACGTGGCCCAAGATTTGCCAGACTCCACAACATCTGCCCAGTGCACCTGACTTTGTCGGGGTCATTATCATGCTGTCCACCCCTTCCAAAAAGGACCTCTAATATCGCCACTTCTCTCAGCTGTTGGATCCCTTCCTCAATGGTTTTCCATTCCCTTCTATGATAGTGCTCCTCCATTCTCTCTCTATGGACAAACCTTTCTCTTACACTCATCAAAAGCCGCTCCCAGAGGGAAAGGGGCCCTTGCTCCCTGACAAATATCTGATTCACACCTGAGTCCTGCGTCAAGGGTCCCACATTCCTTGCCTCACCACCATCCAGCTGCACGCCTGTACCCATAAGGTCCCAGACCCGAAGTAACCAGGTGGTATAAGGCTCACGCCCCCGCCTCACAATGTCTTTTTGTAACTTACGGAGACTGTCATATGTCAGAGACTCAGTAATGATTTCAACTTCTGGCTCCCCTGTGGGTTGTGAGGACCCTCCTTTCTTATCCTTATCAACAGGGTGCTGTGATTTCATCTTAGACTTCCTCATTTCCACAGGGGCAACAGCTGCTGGCTGTGACTGTCCTTGTGGTTCAGCTGGAACCTGGACGGTTGTAACATCTGTGGGTTCCACTGCTGCACCATCAGACTCTCCCTCTTTGGGGCAGGGGGAGGGTTTCCCAGCAGCTGAGGAAATGCACTCCTTTAGCATCTGGCCCATCTCATGCATCTCCTTCACCAGCACCCCCACCCACCCTGGGTGGTTCATTTCTGAGGTGGGCTGTGGGGCAGGGGCAGGCTCTGGAGCAGCACCCCCTGTCTCTGGGGCAGGGGCAGGCTCTGGAGCAGCACTCCCTGTCTCTGGGGTTGTGCCAGGCTCTGGAGCAGCACTCCCTGTCTCTGGGGCTGTGCCAAGCTCTGGAGCAGCACCTCCGGTCTCTTTCCCTTTGTCTCTGAAGGCTAAGTAGAACAGGCCTATCAGCAACACCAGCCACTGTATGATGTCATTAGCATCCAGAGAAGATTTTAACCCTTTGAAAACTGGTGGGGTAGGCCCAAGGAACTGGGTGAAAGGTTGGGAGAAAATTTCCCCAGCTGTCTTTTTCTCCCAGTAGGTACCATTATTAAAGTAACCTGAAAACCATCCAGTTAGTGTGTGACAGCTCTGAATCCATGAGCCCGCCGTCCAGAGGACGTTAAACATCCATGAATTCCTCACCTTATCAACCCACAAAACAAGCTGGATAATAGCCACAGTAGCCTTAGTTATAGGACCCATATTTAGGTAAGGTGCAGCAAATGGGAGAAATATAGCTGTGACCACATGGCCCACGAATCTGGGTAAGCTCAACAACATGGTTCTACCTAACAAGGTTTCTAAATCCAGCACACAAAAGTTAGGTTATTTAAGAACTGTTATTCCTTTTTTGCCCTTTTTCTCTCAGTGCCCCACGATGGGCGGCCAAAATCTGTCTTGGTTCTAGAAGACAGGTGTCTGCTAGGGAGAGCAGGAGCCTCCCTTGCGATGAAAGAATGTAGACCCCCTCCCTCCGAATTATTATAATTTTGAAATCAAGGGGGCTTTCAGGCAGAGATCTGGGGATAGGAATAACAGTTCTTTACTAGTATAACCAGGTAAACAAACAAACAATAACTACAGCAATAACAAGAACACAGAACCAGGGACCCCGGGACAGCTTTCTCTCGGCTGAGACGGGATGGAGGAGAGGCTTTGTTTTCACAAACCCCTCGGGCAGTCAGTCCCGGTGCTCCTGCAGGGCTCCGAGGAAAACAGTCGGCTGGAACAGCAGGGACGAGCTGCGATCCTGGGCTGGTGGATGAGGTGGATCAGCAGGGATGAGCTGAGATCCTGGGCTGGTGGATGAGGTGTATCAGCAGCTCCACGGCGATGCCTGGCAGGACAGGGGGTGCGAGGCCACCAACTAAGAGGGGAGAAGGAGAAGAAACAGCTCCGCGACCCAGCGCACGAACGTCCTTCTTCCCCGAAGCCGAAGAAAAAGCCCGCTAAAAACTGTCCCCACCCTCCTTTTTCTGCCCCCTTTCCCCCCCCACCCTGGGCCCGGCCGTTCTTTGTCCTTTGTGAGCACCCCTAAGTACCGGTAGTTAGGTTGTCCCAGCACATAATGGGTAAAAATTCCCACCTAACCCTCAACACTCTCTTAAGGACAGTTTTTGTAAAGAGTTTATGGTTCTCAAAACAACACCGTACAGCTGTGTTGAGTGTTTTCTCTTATTCCACCAATGGGACTCGAGAGGTGTTGTTCCCTTTACCAAACATGTTAAACCTGTATGGGAACACCTTATAAAAGGGGCCAAAAAGTTCTAAATCAAACCCTTCTGATCTTCCTCTGGCTGCTGCATTGGACTCCTTATTTTGTGTCCAACAGCAACAACATCCAGTCCTTTTCTAAACACCCCCAGGGATGGTGACTGCACCACCTCCCCAGGCAGACCATTTTATTTTACCACTCTTCCCATGAAGAACTTTTTCCTGATGTCCAGCCCAAATTTCCCTTGGCACAGCTTGAGGCTGTGTCCTCTGGTTGTGCCAGCGCTGCCTGGGAGCAGAGACCGACCCCAGCTGCCCACAGGCACCTTCAGGAGCTTGGAGAGAGCCATGAGGTCACCTCTGAGTGTCCTTTTCTCCAGGCTGAACAACCCCAGCTCCCTCAGCCGTTCCTCACAGGGTTTGTGTTCCCAGCCCCTCACCATCCTCGCTGCCTCCTCTGGACGCGCTCAAGCGTCACCGAGGGTCCCTCTCGCTGTCCCCCTGGGCAGGAGCATTAGAGAAAGGCATCGTTATCCCTCTTTTTGGGGGGTTAATGGAGGAACCAGCCCCGAGCTGCTGGGGGCACCCAGCCCCTCCTGGGGATGGAGCAGAAAGGGGCTCCCGTCCCAGCGTTCCCGCTTTGGGTTAAGGGGGGCACGGCAGGGGCTGGGTTGGGGTGAAACAGAGAAATTAAGAATTAGAAAGAGATGCTTAACTAAAAGAAGTGTTTGACAAAAGCCATACCCTGACAAAATCAGGAAAAGGGTCAGACTGCAAGATAAGATAAAGAGCTGGAATACACAAACAAGATGCAAAGACAAAGGCACCACAGGATAAAGGAGATTCCTCGGACCCTAAGCCGGAAAGAACGGATTTAAAGTCCCAAAAGGTGGCCAAAAGACTGAAAGGGGCATGGAGCTAATTGTAATATGAAGTGAGGACAGGTGGGGTTAGGAAATGAATATGTATTAGGCGTATCGTGTAAACCTGGTCTGTAAAAGATAAAAAGGGAAAACCAAATCAAAAAAGGGTGCATGCTTTTGGAGGAGATATCCCCATGCACCTCAGCGCTGAATAAATTCATACCTGCTCTTATAACTACTCTGCGAGTTACAGGGTTCCTTTTATTTCCACGTATCAGGGGTGCTGGGGTTTGTGGGATGAAGGGAAATCCCTCGTGGACACAGGGATGGGAGGGACACAGGGAAAGTTTGCAGCTGCCCAGCTTCAAGCCGTGCTGGTGCCGAGGGAGAGCAGAAAGAGCGCGGGGGGAACGCAGTGTCCGTGCTCCCTGCAGGGATATCACCAGCTGAGCGGTGAAACCTGCTCAATATCCCACATTCCCAGCGCTTTTACTTCATCCTTAATGCGGGCAGAGGAATTCCAACAGCCTGGCCTCTCCCAGCCCAGGCAGATGGAGAACTGTGGGGAGCGGGAATGGGGAAACTGAGGCACAGATGCAAACGCTGCCCCAGCTCAAAACCTCACCTGGAAAATGGAGATGCTGGAAGAGGTGGGTGGGGGCACTCTGAGCACTTGTTCCTCCCCCCAGGATGACCAGAGGGGCTCCTGGCACCCCCAAACCCCTCTCTGACCCGTCTGCCTGGTGCTGGGATGGCGACACAAGGGATCCCAAAGCTTTGGGATTCTCCCGAGCTCCCCCTGCTCACGGCACCTCTGTCCCAGGAGCTCCAGCACAAACCCAGCAGGGATGAGGAGCTCTGGGAATTACAGCTCGAAAAAAGCACCAAAACCCAGCAGAAAGCAAAGGTTTTGGGGTGCAGCTCTAACAGGGTGGCAAAAATGGGATTTTACAGAGTTTTCCCTTTCCTGGATTCTCCTTGAGCATCCAAATCTCCTTGAAACCCCCAAATTCTGTTAAAAAAACAGATCCCAGGAATGATGGACCCTCACTGGAAACTGCACATCCAACCTCTTCCCCCTGGTTATTCAGAAGGAGCCATTTCAGCCTGGGTAAAAATAAAATAATAAAAATAAAAATAAAAATAAAAATAAAAATAAAAATAAAAATAAAAATAAAAATAAAAATAAAAATAAAAATAAAAATAAAAATAAAAATAAAAATAAAAATAAAAATAAAAATAAAAATAAAAATAATCCAGTTGCTGGATCTGTTTGGCCCTGGATGGAGGTGGATCCCACATCCCAGAGGGATCCAGCCAGAAACAGCCCAGGCTGGAAGGAGGCAGCTCTGGCTCTCAGGGAAAAGAGGAGCTAAGAGCCAGCTGAAGTCAACAACAAAATTCCCACTGGCTGGGAAAAGCTGGGAGGCAGCAGGATGGAAAAGCCCTGCCTCGGTTTTAAACAGATTTTTCAGAGGAAAAAGGGGGGTTCAGGCCTGCTGAGACCCTTTTGTGGCTCCTGAAGTACCACAAAAACCTGGATTCTGCTCCCAAAATTCACTTTTAGCATCACCTGGATGCAATGCTCACCTGGGAACACCAAATCCATGGACAGGGGCAGCAGCCACCTCCCCTTGGTATTCCAGCAGCTCCCACCTCTCTGAATGATTTAATTTGGGAGGGAGGAAGGAAATGTGGGGTCTTGGAGCCCTTGGCACAGTTGGGAACACGCTCGAGGAGCTGCCAATAAAGATTTATTCATTTTTATTTTTTTATAATTTTCCCCTGCTGGAAATCTTCCTGGAATCCCACATTTCCCAAAGGGGAGAAGCAGAACGAGCAGCTCCAGGTGTGGCTTCACCCTCCGGGCTAGGACAGTCGGAAAAATGAGCAATAAACTGGGGAAAAAATAGGGGAAAAAATCAAAGAGAGAAAACCACGAAGCAAAGAGCACAAGGCAGCGACCCCCGCGGAAGTGAGGAGGTGAAAAAAGGTTCTTGTGTTTCTATATAGAATTAAAAAGTTTAATAGAAAGACAATTAGGAGATAAAAATAAAGTAAAATATACAGATACAGGTGGGTGTGTCTGCACTCATCTCACTAAGGATTGTCCCTTAAAAACAGAACCTTATTGCATATCCAGAAATTCTCATGCATAATTCAGAAATTCTTCTTAAGTTTTACATGTTCTTTTGTTCAGTTCTTAACTTTCCCCCTTCCCAATTGTCACCCTGGAAATAAAAGCCAGGATTGTTTGGAATGTTGTTTGTTTTCTCTGTTGTTTTCCTTTTCCTTTTCCTTTATTTAAAGACAAAAAGGGTGAGATGTCACCCTGAAAATCAAGTTTTCTGACATTGTTTTGATAGTTGCTAAACACTTTCTCAGCACAGTAACCATAAACAAAAATGTTTATACATTCCATTAAAGATATATTAAATATTAAATATTATTCCCGTATATATGTAATATATAAATATATAAATATATTACATATATATATTATATAATATATAGTATATCGGAAAATATATATGAATATTAAATATAATTCCATTATATATATTAACTATTAAATATTATTCCATTGTATTAAATATCTTAAAATATCTAATATATCTAATATATGTTATATATATCATATAATATATAATTAAATATGAAATATTATAATATTAAAGACGTATTAAATATTAAATACCATTCCATTACATTAAATATATGTAAATTTATAATATATATAAACCTTAATATAAATAACATATAATTAAATATTAAAGATGATCCTATTAAATATACATTAAATATGTAATATTATCCCATTATATTATATATGTAAATATATAAAATATATAATTAATTATTAAATATTATGCCATTAAAAATGTATTGAATATTAAATATAATTCCATTATATTAAATATATAAAATAGATATAATATATTATTAAATATGAAATATTTTCCCATTAAATATATTCTATTCTATTCTATTCTATTCTATTCTATTCTATTCTATTATATTTTTAATAAATAAAGCACCAAGAAGGGTGCTTTAAGAAGTTTATTATTTAATAAACTAGTAATTTAAAATAAATAATTAGTAATTTAAATAATAATTTAATAATTTTTAATTTTTAATAAATAATTAGAGAATGCTGCAGCTCAGCACACAAGTGTTAAATCATTAAATCACTAAAAAAAAAAAATTAAAAAATAATTTAGCTGTCTATTGTTAATTAAGTATAAATGAGTATAAAAATAAAAAAGCTCCGAATTTCAAAGCCATTTTGTGCCATTCAAACCAATTTAAACCAAATGATATTAAATTAAACTTAAGCAAAAAATCTAAAGAATAATATAATATGTTATTCTTTAATAATAAATTAATAATATATTCGTAATTTTAATAATATAATATATTATAGTTTAATAATTTAAATAATATATTCATAATTTATTAATATAATATATTTTAATAATATATTAATAATTTTAATAAAATATTTTAATATTTTAATAATTTTAATAATACATTAATAAACACAAAAAACCAAAAACCTAACAAACCTTTAAAGTATTCTTCCTAACACAAAACCAAAACCAACAAAACTCCCATAAAAAAAAAAAAGAAAAATAAAAAAAAAACCCCTCAACCCTAAAAAAACCAAAACCCAACAAGCCAAAAATCCCAGTGGGATTTTTCACCACATCTGGATTTTTTGGAAAATCCTCGATATCCAGATTTACTCCTGATTGGTGCAGTGGAGAATTCCATGGAGAGTTTGTGGTTATTTATCTGAAAGAAAAGCGAGGAGTGAGGTTCAGTTGTTACCCCCGAGCCCAGCGTGTGAAGATGATGGAAACCCACAGACAGAGAGGCTTGGCTGAGTTTATTTGGGAGCATGAAAGGAGGCAGGGAGAGGAAAATGAATGTTTTAATAGCGAGGGAGGGTTTAAATTTGAATACAAAGTGAGGTGGCAGCGCCACGGGGGGTCCGGGAGGGTCCCGGCGGATTTTGGGGTGACCCCGGGGCACCCCCACCGAGCCGAACGCGCCCCGAGCGCTTTTGGCCCTGCGGAGCCGCCGTCGCGGGGGTCACGTGGTTGGCGGAGCTACCCGGAAGTGGCGGCGCGGGGCGATGGAGGGGACCCTGGAGCAGCACCTGGAGGAGACGTGAGGGACACCGGGGGGACACGGGGGGACACCGGGACACGGGGGACAGCGGGGGGACACGGGGGGACACCGGGACACGGGGGGACAGCGGGGGGACACGGGGGGGACACGGGGGGACACCGGGACACGGGGGACACCGGGGGGACACCGGGGACACGGGGGGACACTGGGGGGACACGGGGGGACACCGGGGGGACACGGGGGACACGGGGGGACACCGGGACATGGGGGGACAGCGGGGGACAGCGGGACACGAGGGGACACGGGGTGGACACCGGGACACAGGGGGACGGGGCCGGGCCGGGGTCCCGGCTGTGACCGGCGCTGTCTCCCGCAGCATGAAGAGCCCGGCCGTGGTGGGAGTGCTGTGCACCGACTCGCAGGGGCTGAACCTGGGCTGTGAGTGAGCGAGCGGGGCCGGGCCGGGCTCTGCGGGCTCCCGGGGTGGGAACACCGCGTCCTGATGCTCCTCCAGGGGCTCCCGGGGTGGGAACACCGCGTCCTGGTGTCCCTCCAGGGGCTCCCGGGGCTGGGGGCACCGGGCCGGGGGCTCCTGGCGCTGCCCGCTCCCTGCCGGGCCCCTGGGGCTGGGGGCACCGCCCGGCTCCGGTTGGGGCTCCCCGGGCTGGGGGGCGCCGCATTGGGGACACCCAGCCCTGCCCGGTCCCTTCAGGGCTCCCCGGGCTGGGGGCTCCAGGCCCGGCCCCACCCGAGCCCTCCCCGGCTGGGGACACCCGGCCTTGTCCTGCTGTCCTGCCCCCACCTCGGGCTGTCCCCAAGGGCCACCAGCTGCCTGTGCCTCGGGGGAAAGCGCAGCCAGCTGTTCCTGACACGTTCAGGATTGCTGGTGGAGGGAGGGAAATGGGCCGGGGCAGGAGCAGCCCCCGTGGCCTGGGGGAGGCACACGGGGCTCCACCTTCCCCTCCCGCCTCCGCAGGCAGAGGGACCCTGTCGGACGAGCACGCCGGAATCATCTCCGTGCTGGCCCAGCAGGCGGCCAAGCTCACCTCCGACCCCACCGACACTCCCGTGGTGTGCCTGGAGTCGGATAACGGGTGAGTTCCCAGCCCCGAGCTGCCGCTGGCCCTTCCCACAGCCCTGGGAGCCCTCTGGAGTCATCCCTGGAGCAGCTCCTCGTCTGCAGGAGAGCGGGAGGCGGGCACTGCCAGAGGCATCGGATTAAGGGGATTTGAAGAGGCAGGAGGTGTAAAAGCAGTCGGAAACCTTTTGGGGGATGGTGGAGCTCGGTAACTCCTCCCCCCTGGGATCCCTGTGGATATCCAGGACTGGATCCCTGTGTTTATCCAGGGTGGATCCCTGTGTTTATCCAGGGATGGATCCCTGTGGATATCCAGGGTGGATCCCTGTGTTTATCCAGGGTGGATCCCTGTGTTTATCCAGGGGTGGGATCCCTGTGTTTATCCAGGGTGGATCCCTGTGTTTATCCAGGATGGATCCCTGTGTTTATCCAGGGATGGATCCCTGTGGATATCCAGGGTGGATCCCTGTGTTTATCCAGGGGTGGGATCCCCGTGTTTATCCAGGCTGGATCCCTGTGTTTATCCAGGCTGGATCCCTGTGTTTATCCAGGCTGGATCCCTGTGTTTATCCAGGCTGGATCCCTGTGTTTATCCAGGCTGGATCCCTGTGTTTATCCAGGGTGGATCCCTGTGTTTATCCAGGCTGGATCCCTGTGGATATTCAGGGCTGGATCCCTGTGTTTATCCAGGGTGGATCCCTGTGTTTATCCAGGGATGGATCCCTGTGGATATCCAGGGTGGATCCCTGTGTTTATCCAGGGGTGGGATCCCTGTGTTTATCCAGGGTGGATCCCTGTGTTTATCCAGGATGGATCCCTGTGTTTATCCAGGGTGGATCCCTGTGGATATCCAGGGATGGATCCCTGTGGATATCCAGGGCTGGATCCCTGTGTTTATCCAGGCTGGATCCCTGTGTTTATCCAGGGCTGGATCCCTGTGTTTATCCAGGCTGGATCCCTGTGTTTATCCAGGCTGGATCCCTGTGTTTATCCAGGGTGGATCCCTGTGTTTATCCAGGCTGGATCCCTGTGTTTATCCAGGGTGGATCCCTGTGTTTATCCAGGCTGGATCCCTGTGGATATTCAGGGCTGGATCCCTGTGGATATCCAGGGTGGATCCCTGTGTTTATCCAGGGTGGATCCCTGTGTTTATCCAGGCTGGATCCCTGTGTTTATCCAGGGTGGATCCCTGTGTTTATCCAGGCTGGATCCCTGTGTTTATCCAGGGGTGGGATCACTGTGTTTATCCAGGGTGGATCCCTGTGTTTATCCAGGGTGGATCCCCGTGTTTATCCAGGCTGGATCCCTGTGTTTATCCAGGCTGGATCCCCGTGTTTATCCAGGGTGGATCCCTGTGTTTATCCAGGGTGGATCCCTGTGTTTATCCAGGCTGGATCCCCGTGTTTATCCAGGGTGGATCCCCGTGTTTATCCAGGGTGGATCCCTGTGTTTATCCAGGGTGGATCCCTGTGTTTATCCAGGGTGGATCCCTGTGTTTATCCAGGGTGGATCCCTGTGTTTATCCAGGGCTCTCAGAGTCAATGGGGCACAGGGATGTCTCCATCGCTGCTCATGGAGTGTGGAGAAGGAGCAGCCGAGGTCTGGGGTGGGGATGGGGTTTGTGGCTGCTCAGTGATTCCCCTGCCCATTTCCCACCCCCAGCAGCTGCTCCTGTCCCAGCTGCCCTCCCTCAGCACTTTCTCCCTGCTGCAGGAACATCATGATCCAGAAGCACGACAGCATCACCGTGGCAGTGCACAAGCTGCTGTCCTGAGCCCTGGGAAGCAGCTCCACTCCCAGCTCCTCCTCCCTGCACTGCCACGCTCCCTTTGGAGCTCCACACCCAGGATGAAGGCTCTCCCTCCCCTCTCACCAGCTCCTGGCAGCTCCCGGGTCTCCAGCTCACATTTCAGCCCTTGTGCTGCTGAGGATGATCCGTGGGCATGGCCCCAGGCCCTGTAATGAGCAGATCCTCCCTGCTGTATGTGGGGGGCCTCGTTTGTCAGAGAAATCAATAAATGACCTGTAAAAAACCTTCCTTCCTTCTCTTTGCTCTGGGAGAGCTGGGCCTGGTGCTTGTTTCCAAAGCCAGGCAAGGTAACTTCTCCCACTCCCTTCATTAGCATTCCTCTGCAGAAAGACTGGAATTCGTGGAGGCTCCTCCAAGAGAAAAGGTACAAATGCTTTCGGAGGAATTTCTCCTAGGAAACATTTCACCTCCTCGAGTTAAACATTCTGTGGGAGTTACACGCTCGCTGTGCCTTGGGTTGAAGTTCAGACCTGTACATGCTGGCCCTGCCAGGGCCCTGGGAGCTGCAGAGGGATCTTGGCAACATCCTCAAAAACCCAGGCCCCCTCTGCCTCCTGCGGGTTGGAAACGCTGCAGGGAAACAATCCTGCAGAAAGGTGGGAATTGCTACACCCCAATGGTTCCTGTGTGCTGGGGAGGGAAAAGGAGCTGGGCTGCACTGCAGGAAGGGGCAGTTTCAGAGCAGAGCATGAGGTAAAAGCTGGGCTGAGTCAGAGTGAAATGACATTGCCACTGCTCAGCCTTTACTCCTCGGAGCAGCTGCGCTGGGCAGTGACAGTCACAGGCTCACACAGGAGTAGCCCCTGGCTGGCCAGGCTCCCCTCCAGCTCAGTGTTCATCTGGAGTAAAGCCCTGATCGTGGCAGTGCTCTGTGCTGGCCCTGGGGAGTCCTTGTCCCTCCCCCTCCATCCCTGCAGGAGCAGCTGGAGCTGGAGTTTCCCCCGGGCATCCAACAGCTCTGAGCGCTGGTGCTGCTGTCCCTGTGCCCCCTCCTGCAGCCCCTCAGACCACACTCACTACAAATCTCATAAAGCTCAGTGTACAGATGGAAATTCCTCCTGTAGGGAAAGCTCCAGGGGCTCCCACAGATCCTGGGCTCCACCAGAGCGACACAGCTCTTGCGTTCTTTGCCAAGGGAGAGCAGAGAGCGTCGCTGTCCCCCAGTGCTGCCGGTTTTCTGTGATGATTGGGGTGCCAGGTCAGCCGGGGAAGGGAGGGAGCAGCAGGGCTGTGTTTCCCCGGGAGTCTGGGCACATTTACAGGAGCCAGCGCCGCCCCGGGGCTGTGTCCAGCTGAAATCACCGAGTTTTCCAGCCTGTGCCCTCCTCAGTGGTGCCGTTCCCCGGGCCGAGGGCCGTGCAGGATGGGCAGGGCCAGGCCTGGTTCCAGTCCATCATTGCTGCCCCAGCTCTGCTCTGCCGGAGCTTTCCCAGAGTCAGAACTTTGCAGGCTCCCCCTCCCTTTCCCTCCCCACAGGATTGCTGCTCCAAACGCCCCGGGTTTCCTGTTCCCAGCGGGGGAAGGGGAGGGACTGCCGGCCTTGGGGCCTCAAGTCAAGCTCTGCCTCCAGAGAGGAGGAGGAGGAGGAGGAGGATGGGCTCTGTCCCCCCAGCGCTTGCCAGGCTCCATGTCCTGCTCAGGACAGACACCATCACCCTCAGCGGATGGGAATGAGGAGCAGACTCTGGCCTGCCAAGTCAGGAAGGGGGGATTTCATCTCTGGAGCAAATGAAGAGACTCTGAAGGGATTTCTCTTCGCTGTCGAACGCTCCGGGGAGGATTTTGCAGCATGCAGCAGCAAGGCGGTAAGGAAAAGTTCCAGGATCGTCATCCCCAGGTGCTGTAGGGTCCAGCTGCCCCCTCGGGCAGGATCCTGCCTCTGCCACAGGCTCGGGGTGGGTGAGAGGATGGGAGGGGGACAGGAACAGAAAGATGGGGTGGGAAGAGCTTTCCGGAGAGCTCCGAGGTGGATCCAGACTGACACCGACCCCCGGGCTCCCGGCACAAACCAAAGCGCTACAGCAGCACTAAGGCACCCGGAAAGCTGAAGTGGGCACAGTCATTTGGTGGGAATGAGAAAGAATATTAACGTGTTTGCAGACAGGGAGAAGGTGGAATTGTCAGAAAGGTTGGTGAAAGCATCCCCCAGGTGAGTGCAGAGTGAGGTGCCCGCCCCACGGCAGCACTGCCCGCAGGGAATGGCTCGGGGGTGGAAAAGGAGCAGTGGAAGGTGCTCGTGTGTCCTGACATTGTCACCAGCAGGGCACAGGAAGGTGCTCATGTGTCCTGACATTGTCACCAGCAGGGCACAAGAAGGAGGATGAGGAGGCTCCGGAGGCTCCATCAGCTGGGAAGAGCCGAGGCACCGCAGCAGCAGCCGGAGGGTGGGCGTGGGGAGTGGTGTTCCACTTCTTCCTGGTGAGCAGGGGATGAACCGAACCTTCCCGGAGCTGGGACGGGGGGAAAGCTCCAGCCCCACTCCGGACAGGACAGGACAGGCTGATCCCACCCAAGGCTGAGCACAGCCCAGCCACGCCATTCCCTGTGGAATGCCTCGGGCTCGGGGATGAGGAGGGTGCCCTTGCCAGGATAAATGACTTTTCCCTACTCAAACACTTCACCACGGGGGTGTCAAACCCCAAAGGGCTGTCGGGCTGTCCTGTCCCTTCAGCCAGGGTGTGATCCCACCCTGGGCAGGGAGCTGGGAGCCAGGGACTGACTGGGAGCAGCACAAACGCTCAGGTACTCTCTGGGAACCTCAGCACCAGTTAAAGGCACCAATTCTCTGTGCCCCAGGCTTTATCTTCCCACCAGTGATCAATCAAGGAATTGTGAAGCTTGGAAATGACCTTTAACGTTACTGAATCCAACCGTAAAGAAAGCACCATCCCCCGAGAGCTGGGAAAGCTTTCCTCACTTCAAATCCACCCCGAGTAACTCCCTGCCAATCATTAAACACCAGGGAGACAACAGGAGTTAAAATTAAGGTCACAAACTGTCTGTCCTTTGCCCCTGTGGCAGACAAATCCTGGGAAACTGCCCAGATGATGTCCACCCCTGCTGCCCTCATCTCCTCATCACCTCCCAGCCACCTGCAAAGGATCCATTTCCACTGCAGTACTAAAAAGGAACTTAAAAGATGAAAAGTATCCCCCCAGAGTTGAGCTCCAGGGTTACTTTGTTCCTTTCCTTTGGAAAGGCAGTTTGGAGAGGGTTTCTGAGATCAAACTGCAGCATGGCCAGGACCAGCCCACCCTTCTGGGGTTCCCCAACACTGGTTCAAGTGTCCCAGTTTGTTTCTCCCACACCACCACAAAAAAAAAAAAAAAAGCAGAAGGAAAAGCTTTTCCTCCTTCCCAATCCCCTGTGGCACCTGACCTTCACCCCTCTCAATTCAGGTCAATGTGCTCGTGATGGGGATGCTCAAGACCTTCGGGATTTTTTTCGTGGCTTTCCGAGAGGAGATGGGGGGATCATCTGAGCAGGTCAGCTGGATCGGCTCCATCATGTCCTCCCTGCGCTTCCTGGGAGGTGAGCTGGAGTTCCCGAGGCTGGGAGCACTGCTGCAGCCTCTCTCTGTCCTGGGGGCACTGAGGATGCTCTGTGGACCCAATTCTCATCCCACACTGGACATGGCTGGCACCCACAGGTGTCTGAGCAGGAATGGGCTCTAAACACAGGGCCCTTCAGATGGGATGGTGGCAAGAAATTGGAAATTGGGAAGAAATCCTTCCCTGTGAGGGTGGGAGGCCCTGGCACAGGTGCCCAGAGCAGCTGTGGCTGCCCCTGGAAATGTCCAAGGCCAGGCTGGACAGGGCTTGCAGCAGCCTGGGATAGTGGAAGGTGTCCCTGCCATGGCAGGGGGTTGGAACTGGATGAGCTTTGAGGTCTCTTCCAACCCAGACCATTCTGGGATCCCCTGAGCTTGACTGTAGGTTTCTTGTACAGATCCAGAGCAAACAATGCTCTTGTCCCAGCTGTGGAATAATTTGGAGCTGCTGGGCATGCTGTGACTGAGGGAGGAGGCTCAGGAGAGCTGAATGTTTGGGCTTTGCCTCCTTCCCTGCCCCTTTCCCGAGCTCCCAGGGTACAGCAAAGCCCCTCTCCCAAAGGCCATGAGCCCATCCCAGCCCCGCTGTCACCCCCTGCCTCCCAAGGACCACTTCCCAGTGCTCCCAGCCAGCCCCCCAGCCCTGCCAGAGCAGTTTTTATCCCCCTCAGCCTGAGCTGTGTGTGTTTCCCTTGCAGCCCCGCTGGTGGCCGTGGTGTGCCGGTGGCTGGGAGAGAGACCCACCTCCATCCTGGGGGCCGGGCTGGTGGCTGGGGGCTGCCTGCTCAGCACTCAGGCCACCAGTGTCCCCTTCCTCTGCTTCTCCATGGGATTCCTGCTGGGTGAGACCATCAGCTCCTTCAGCCTTAAGCCTGGGAAGGGTCTGGAGAGGGAGCAACCAAGGGTTTGTTCAGCTGGAGAAGAGGAGCCTGAGGTGATCAGGGACAGAACCAAAGGGAAGGGCTGGAGCTGTGCCAGGGGAGGTTTAGGTTGGATCTCAGGGAAGTTTCTTTCCCCAGAGGGTGCTGGCACTGCCCAGACTCCCCAGGGAATGGGCACAGAGCTCCAGGAGTGTTTGGACACCGCTCCAGGGACAGGGTGGGGCTGTTGGGGTGTCTGTGCAGGGCAGGAGCTGGACTGGATGATCCTGGTGGGTCCCTTCCACCTCAGGATATTCTGTGAACCTTCAGTGCCAAAGCATCCCCAGCTCCTTTCTGTGCAACACTGAACTCCCAAAGCTTTGTGCTCAGAATAAAACACCACTTTCAACACTCCAGTCCCAACTAGGATTGATTTTTTCCCTGGACCTACACAGATTCCCGGCCTTTAAAAATCCCTTATAAAAGGGCAGAGCCTCCAACCCCCACCCACTGGGACAGCAGAAATCCCCTCCTTTCAGCCTGGGCACGCTGCAGAGCCAGGGACTGCGAGCTTGGGATAGCAGGACGTGGAATTGGGCACGGAATTCTTATCTTCAGCCTCCCCACAGGGATGGGGTTTGCCTGTCTGTACCAGGCGGCCGCGGTGATGACGGCCAAGCGCTGCCGGGCACGCCTGGCCCTCTCCAACGCCCTGGCCCGCTCCGGGATGGGGCTGACGTTCCTCATGGCTCCCTGCACTCAGCTCCTCATCGAGATCTACGGCTGGCAAGGTGAGGCACCTCCTGCTCCTCCAAACTCAGCTCTGAAAGGGCATTTGGGGAGATCTGGGCAGGGTAAGAGGATCTTTTTAAAAATTCAACACCCTGAGGAACAGCTCTGCCTCTTTTAGGATAGTTTGGGGATATCTTGTTAATAATTAAACACTTAATCACTCATTAAAATCAGAGTCAAAGCACAGAGTTTGGAAATCAAATCCAGAAATCCCTACTTTAACTGTAGTGTTTCAGGACCATCTTGAAGGTCCATCATGACTTTAAATGAGGAAAAGCAAAACAAGCTCCAGATCCCAGAGGAAGCTGGGCATTTGTTCTGTGCATCACAGCAAAATGAACTTCCAGCTCGAAAAACAGGAATAAAAATCCCTGCTTTGTTAACTGCTCCATAAGGAGAAGGCAAACTCCCTTCTCACAGCAGAGCTTTCTCCATGGTCAGTGAAAACCACACCCTGCTCTACAAAGGCCATTTCCCGCTGCTCCCCCCTTTCCAATCCAAGAAGAAAACACCTTTTGCCTTCCCTCAGGTACTCTCCTGATTTCTGGAGGCATCATGTTGAACCTGGTGCCTTCCAGCATGCTGCTGTGGCCCGTCAGCACCCAACCGCCTCAGAAATCTGCCAAAAATCAGCACCAGGGGTCAGAGGTGGCAAAGAAGGATCCAGAAACTCCGGGTGGATGTTTGGGTGGAGGCACTGACAGGGAATTACAGCAGGCTTCCAGCACAGGGAGACTCCTGATGCCCCATGGCAGAGCTGGCTCTGACCCAGCCTTGGAAATGCTCCAGAAACCCAGCCCGGAGAGCTCCTCCTCAGAAACAGCCACCGAGGCCAGCAGAAGCCACAAACCCCCTGCAGCCACCACAAAGGAACCTTCTCAGCCTCTCCTGGACTTCTCCCCGCTGAAGGATCCCGTTTTCTTCATTTTCACGTGGTCTTTCCTGTTCAGCCACCTGGCCTACTTCGTGCCCCTGTTCCACCTGGTGGCGAGGGCCAGGACGCTGGGCATGAGCGGCAGGGACGGCTCCTTCCTCATCGCCGTGGCTGGTAGGCAAAGAAACAGCACACCAAAACACACCAAAACACACCAAAACACAGAGCAAAACACAGCAAAACACACAGCAAAACACACAGCAAAACACACAGCAAAACACACAGCAAAACACACAGCAAAACACACAGCAAAACACACAGCAAAACACACAGCAAAACACACAGCAAAACACAGCAAAACACACAGCAAAACACACCAAACACACACCAAAACACACACCAAAACACACACCAAAACACACACCAAAACACACACCAAACACACACAGCAAAACACACAGCAAAACACAGCAAAACACAGCAAACACACACCAAAACACACACCAAAACACACACCAAAACACACACCAAAACACAGCAAACACACCAAAACACACACAGCAAAAGACACCAAACACACAGCAAACACACAGCAAACACACAGCAAAACACAGCAAAACACACAGCAAAACACACAGCAAAACACAGCAAACACACAGCAAACACACAGCAAACACACACCAAACACACACCAAACACACACCAAACACACACAGCAAACACACACAGCAAACACACACAGCAAAACACACACAGCAAAACACACACCAAACACACAGCAAAACACACAGCAAACACACACCAAACACACAGCAAACACACACAGCAAACACACACCAAACACACACCAAAACACACACCAAAACACACACCAAACACACAGCAAAACACACAGCAAAACACAGCAAAACACACCCAGCAAAACACAGCAAAACACACAGCAAACACACACAGCAAACACACACCCAGCAAAACACAGCAAAACACACAGCAAAACACACAGCAAACACACACAGCAAACACACACCAAACACACAGCAAAACACACAGCAAAACACACACCAAACACACAGCAAAACACACAGCAAACACACACCAAACACACAGCAAAACACACAGCAAAACACAGCAAAACACACCCAGCAAAACACAGCAAAACACACAGCAAAACACACAGCAAACACACACAGCAAACACACACAGCAAACACACACCAAAACACAGCTGATGGGGCCCAGAAACGCTCCCAGCCATCCTGGGATGGCTCCTCGTGGCACAGGTTTCACCCTGAGCCCTCTGTGCACACACAGTCGCCTCCTGCACGCCCCTGGGTGCTGGGTGATCCCACCAACCCCAAATTTCCAGTTACAAGGTGCTCTCTGTCCTTCTGGAACCTTCCCAGCACCATCCCAGCTGTGCTCAAAGCCACCAGAATCCAGAGGGGAATCCAAAACCCTCCAGGGTTTGACCCAGGAGGGGAAAATTCAATATTGGAGGAACCCCCCCCACATTAATGTGGATCCAGGCATTTGGATTTGGATTTCCACCTCCAAGTGGGGAAAAAAAACAAGGCCCACTCCCCAAAAACCAAACCCATGCCCGGTGATAAGCCAGGATTAACTCTAAAACCACGCTGGGATAAGAAAGTGGCTCCAGCCTCAGTCAGCAGGAAATATTTTATTGTACAAAAATACATTTTATTTCTGCAGTGCTGGGGAATATTCAGCAGGGAGGGGGTGTCAAGGTGTGAGGAGAGCCCAGAAATTAACGGGACATTTGGAATTAGGAGTGGGAGGGACACAGGGGTCAGTGGGGCACGAGAGCTTCTGGATCTTTGCTTCATAAAAATGCACCAAGAAATGTAAAAAACAGCTCTCAAAACCCCAACTCTCAAAACCCCAACTCTCAAAACCCCAATAACTGAAAGGCTGCTGAGCCTCTAAAACGCCTGCGTTTCTGTGCTCTTAGGTTTTGTAGAGAAATTAAGATCTCAGGTGCATTTTTCTTCCTAATATTCAGCTTTTTTCTCCTTAGCAAGTTCCTCTGTCCTGATTTAGGGCATTTCAGAGGTGTCTGGGCTGCAGAGCCCTGAAGGGAATTTTTCCAGAGCACTTTGGTGCCCTTGGGAAGAGCAGCACAAGGGAAAAGGAGAAAAAAAAAACCCCAATCCATGGATTTTGCAACAGCCTAAAAACACCTGGAACTTTTTGGCATTTTAGGCCTTTGTGGTGATGTCATCACAATGAACAGGGAAATTGGGGTGTGACACAGGCAAATAATAGAAATAATATGGAATAATGGAAATAATTAATGTTATAAAAATCAGTAATAAATAAGAAATATAATAATTCAAAACTATATAAATAAACATATATAAAATAATGTATATGATAATAAAAAATAATACAAATAACTATAAAACAAAACAAATATATTTTATAAATATTTAAATATATAAATATAAAATAAATATAAAAATAAATTATATTAGGGTTAATTTAAATAATGAAGTGTAATAGGCATCATGTATAATAATATAAATAATATAACAATATTAGAATGTATAATATGTAATATATTGAATATATGTAAATATATTAATATATAGTAAAAATATAAAAATATTAAAATATGCAAATACTAAATAATAAATATAGTAATCTGGAGATAAGAATAATTTAACTAAATGAAATAAAGTTAATTATATAAAATAATACAGATAATATGAAAATATCCTATGATGTAATATATTATAACATACTACACTATAATAACCGTTCAAAGAAGTAAAGAGACTAAAGAATGAGAGAAACATGATACAGTATATGATTATGATATATTATTAAATTATTTTATATTTTTTGTATTGTTTTATATTATTTCTATAATATATAATATATAAATATATATAAATATAAATACATAAATATATATAAATGCATATAAATATATAAAAATAAAATATATTTATATATAAATGCATATAAATATATTAAAATATATAAAAATATAAAATTTATATATAAATATATAAATACATATAAAATATAAAATATATAAACATAAAATATATGTATATAACATATGTAAATATATGTTATATATGTAAATATATAACATATATGTAAATATATAAAATATATGTAAATATATAAAATATATAAATATATAAAATATATAAATATAGAAATATATAAATATAAAATACTATAAGTATCAATAGAATGCATATGCTACACATAATATAATAATATAAAATATTATAAAATACAGTTAGATTTATAATATCCCATCTATTTACACGAAGTAATAATATAAAAAAACCTCTAGGAATAACAGAATTTAAATCTTACACAAAGACAAGTCTCCCCTGAGGCTCCTGTTTCCTCAGGCATCACGGAGATGCTGAGCCAGCTGCTCTCGGGCTGGGTGGCCGACCACGACTGGACCAAGAAGTACCATTTCCATGTCACCTACCTGCTCCTCAGCGGGGTCACCAACCTGCTGGGGCCGCTGGCCACCACCTTCCCTCTGCTGCTCGCCTACACCGTGGCCTTTGCCATCTTCTCTGGAGGCTTCATGGCTCTGGTGCTGCCTGTGCTGGTGAGTCCAGTGTGCTCAGCCACGCCTGAGCTGGGGGTGAGGCTCCTGCTCCCAGCCCACCATCACCTGGATCACACTGAGAGCTCAGCAGGGTCCTGCTCCCAGCCCACCATCACCTGGATCACACTGAGAGCTCAGAAGGGTCCTGCTCCCAGCCCACCATCACCTGGATCACACACACAGAGCTCAGCAGGGTCCTGCTCCCAGCCCACCATCACCTGGATCACACTGAGAGCTCAGCAGGGTCCTGCTCCCAGCCCACCATCACCTGGATCACACACACACAGCTCAGCAGGGTCCTGCTCCCAGCCCACCATCACCTGGATCACACACACAGAGCTCAGCAGGGTCCTGCTCCCAGCCCACCATCCCCTGGATCACACACACACAGCTCAGCAGGGTCCTGCTCCCAGCCCACCATCACCTGGATCACACACACAGAGCTCAGCAGGGTCCTGCTCCCAGCCCACCATCACCTGGATCACACACACACAGCTCAGCAGGGTCCTGCTCCCAGCCCACCATCACCTGGATCACACACACAGCTCAGCAGGGTCCTGCTCCCAGCCCACCATCACCTGGATCACACACACAGAGCTCAGCAGGGTCCTGCTCCCAGCCCACCATCACCTGGATCACACTGAGAGCTCAGCAGGGTCCTGCTCCCAGCCCACCATCACCTGGATCACACACACACAGCTCAGCAGGCTCCTGCTCCCAGCCCACCATCACCTGGATCACACACACAGAGCTCAGCAGGGTCCTGCTCCCAGCCCACCATCACCTGGATCACACTGAGAGCTCAGCAGGGTCCTGCTCCCAGCCCACCATCACCTGGATCACACACAGAGCTCAGCAGGGTCCTGCTCCCAGCCCACCATCACCTGGATCAATCACACTGAGAGCTCAGCAGGGTCCTGCTCCCAGCCCACCATCACCTGGATCACACTGAGAGCTCAGCAGGGTCCTGCTGGAGAGCTCGGAGCTGCTGCCAGGGCTGGAGCCTGGGAGAGCTGGGAATGCTCACCTGGAGAGGGGAAGGATCCAGGGAGAGCTCAGAGCCCCTGCCAGGGCCTAAAGGGGATCCAGGAGAGCTGAAGCTGAAGGAGGGATGGGACACAGGGAATGGCTCCCTCTGCCAGAGGGCAGGGATGGATGGGATACTGGGCAGGAATTTTCCCTGGGAGGGTGGTGATGCCCTGGCACAGGTGCCCAGAGCAGCTGAGGCTGCCCCTGGATCCCTGGGAGTGCCCAAGGCCAGGCTGGATGGGGCTTGGAGCAGGCTGGATTGATGGAAGGTGGGGTGGAAGAGATGTGCTTTGAGGTCCCTTCCAATCCAAACCACTCCAGGATTCTCTGATCCAGGTAGGGAAGCACCATTATAATTTGGCACTTGTTTCTGGAAGGCATTCAGAGTTTAAAACTCCTTCCCCAAAGTGTGGGCAGCTGGAAGGCAGGAGAAGCATCTCCCATCCCAGTAATTTCCATGCCTGCCTTAAGGAGGCGAACGGATTCCAGGCTGGATCAGACCTACAGGGGCAAAGTCCTTCCAAAGCTGCAGCTGCAGAGGAAATTCCCCAGAAAAAGAATCCAATCATCTCTTGTGCTTAAAAAAATATATAATTAAAAAAAAAAAAAATCAATCAATCTCTTGTTCCTATGCATTCCTATGAACCCAATCACTAATTACCCTTTTTGGTTTCCAACCAGGTGGATCTGGTGGGTGTGGAAAAGCTGCACAGCTACCTGGGCTTTGCTGCCTTCTTCGCAGGGATAGCAGCCATGGGAGGACCCCCTTTAGCAGGTGAGTGATGCTATGTAAAACACACCCCCACCCCAGAAATCCAGGGATAAAACACACTGCTGGTTCACTCTCCTAAAGGGATCCATCCCAGGATGGGTTTTCTGTTCAAACAGATTAAAAAGAAATTAAAAAAAATATCCTATTTCAGAAATGTACTTTTATAGACAGGCAACGTTTTGTTTGGGAATTTGCAAAATCCAACAGTCAGCTTGGAAAATGCTGCCTGGAATATTTAGAAAATGCTGCCTGGAATATCTGGAAATGCAGGGAAGGCCCAGGTGCAGAGTTTAGCCCTGGCCACAGCAGGAGAACGAGCACATTACCATGGATTTTACTCCCAACGGTGTTTAACACTGAACTTGAACTGCAGGGGAAGCAAGGAGAGGAAGGGAAAGCAAGGACAGGCTCAGCAACATTCCCACCAGGCAGAGGCACTGAAACATCAGGACAAGGCTCAGTAATCTCTTGTTTTGACAGAGATTACACAGCTCAGCCACCAGAGCTCTGGGCCCAGAGATAAGGAGTGTGAAAAGCCTTTGCTCTTCTCCCTCTGCCAGGAAACCAAGGCAGCTGTGAGGATTTGGGAGATTTCAAGTGCTTAGAAATGAGTGTCCAGCCTCTGCTCAGGAGCAGGGGACTCGTTCTCCTCCAAGCAGCTTGGCCAGGACAAAGCTTTTCCTCCCTGCAGCCCAAGTGTCCCCAGGCTGAGCCCCAGCGTGGGCAGCAGGGCAGGGGGGGATTCTGCTCTCAGCCCTGCTCAGGTGAGACCCCCCTGCAGAGCTGCCCTGGGGAACAACCAACATCAGCACCTGGAGCTGCTGGAGCCAGCCCAGAGGAGCCATGGAGCTGCTCCAGGGCTGGAGCCCCTCTGCTCTGGAGCCAGGCTCAGAGAGCTGGGGGGGCTCACCTGGAGAAGGGAAGGATCCAGGGAGAGCTCAGAGCCCCTGCCAGGGCCTAAAGGGGATCCAGGAGAGCTGGAGAGGGACTGGGGACAAGGGATGGAGGGACAGGACACAGGGAATGGCTCCCAGTGCCAGAGGGCTGGGCTGGATGGGATATTGGGAAGGAATTGTTCCCTGTGAGGATGGTGATGCCCTGGCACAGGTGCCCAGAGCAGCTGTGGCTGCCCCTGGATCCCTGGGAGTGTCCAAGGCCAGGTTGGACAGGGCTTGGAGAAGACTTGGATGATGGAAGGTGTCCCTGCCCCTGGCAGGGGGTGGAATGGGAGGAGCTTTTGGGTCCTTCCCAATCCAAACCATCATTTTTTGTTCCCTGCCCTCAGCCTGCAGAGGCACCTGGCTGGAAGCTGCCAAGGATTCTGTAAATTCCAGCTCCATTCAAAGTTTCAGCAACGCTGCTGTTCCACCAGCACAGGAGAAAATTTATACTCCTAATCAATACCCCTGGGCTGGTTGTGCTGCTCTGTCTGTGGATGCAATTTCCAAAGAGCAAAAAACATTTCATTGACAATGAGCTTTCCCCTGTCAGGGTGATGCCCAGCCTGGATTGCAGATCTCTGCTGCTGGTACAAGGTGTGCATTCAGCACAAAGCCATCCCTCAATCCCACTGGATCCCCCGACAGAAAACACAGCAGGAGCTGAACACCTTGGCTGTCTCATCCATGCTCACACTGCAGTTAAATTCCCATCCTCTTGCATTGTATTTTCAGTAATGGGAAGCCTTTTTCTCTCTGCAGTGGGTTTGTAGAGCAAGCAGAAAAAGCCTTCCATAGAAATCAGGCTTAATGCAGGTGGGATAAATAAAGGCCAAATAAAGCCAAGAAGCAAAACACTTCCTGATCCATCTCCTTACAGGCAGAGCAAGATGGAAACAATCCAGAGCTCAGGATCCAGGTTTGGGTCCAAGATAAATTCTGCAATTTTCTCTTCCAATGCACTTTTAAGTGTGAAAACTGAGTGAGACCAGAAGCTCCTGATGAAGTGTCCAAAACCATTTGCTCCTTGCAGAACCCAGGATTTAAATGGTCTGTGAGACCCTGGGATTTGGTGCTCTCACCTCCCAAAAACCTTGAGTTTGATAAAACTGTAATTCTAAACTCAAGGCTTTTGGGAGGTGAGAGCACCAAATCCCAGGGTCTCATGAACCATTTAAATCCTGAATTCTGCTTTTACACAGTGGAAATAACGATGATGGATAATGAGAACTGCAAAGGTTAAAATTGCCTAATTTGCTTTCCAAAGCAAGGAAAAGGTGACTTACCTGCAAATCTGTTCAGCTGAAAGCCCTGAAATCCAGGGGCAGCTTGGCAGGACCCAAAGGAGAAGTTTGGAGTTTCCTTCAGAGCTCCCCATCCACTGGCACCTCTGGATGCTGCCACGCTGTAAAAACCCAACCCAAACCAGAATAAACATTATTTTGGCAGCCAAGAGCAAGCTGAGGAGAGAAGGGCATGGTTTATTTCCACAAGCAGTACAAATCACTGACTCAAAAATGCAAAAGAGCTGAACCAAAGCTTGTAACACAAATTCTAGAAGAGATTCCAGCCCCCAGAGCACAAATTTCAGTCCCAAGAAATTTGGGTGGTGAAAGGGGAGAGAATGGAGTCACCCAAAAGCTCTGCTGGCACATGTATTCAGACATTTTCTACATTTTATCTCCACCTTCCCATTGAATTTTGCTCCTCAGGGCATCAGGGATAAATAAAACTTCTGATTCAAGATCAGCAGCACCATTTAAAGAGCCTGACCCAGCCAGCAGCCCTGGGAATGTTTAGTCTGGATTACATTGGTGCCTGGGATTTACCAGCATTCCTTACAAAACTGCTGCTTTGCTGGGCTTTGAACACCACAAGCTCCCAGTTCAGCTTTCTGCAGCAGGAGTGATTTATTGTCCTGGGGGCACAGAGACTGGATTTGCATTGAAAGTTTGGGATGTGATGGAAGTTGATGGCTGTGCTGCCAGTGAGGCAATGCTGGTAAATCCCACTGCACCTAAATCCCACTCAGCACCAAAAAAAAAAAAAAAAACAAACCCAGGAAAACTGAAATAAATAAATAAATTAACAAATATCCTGAAGGATATTTTAAGAAGAACTGCAATAAATCAGAGTTCAGCTGGAGCACTCTGTCCTGTTCCTCTCACAAATAACTACGTCAGCATCCCTTCTCCTCTCCAAATCCCTGAGACTTCCAGGCAGCAGAGAGATCTCAGCCCTGGGAATGAAGCACTCCATAAGAGCCCCAGGGTCATGGGAGAGTCCCCAGAGCAGCACCGAGGGGTGGCTCCTGTGCAGCTGAGCTCCCCCAGCACAGGGACGGTCCCTGGGCCAGCAGGAGACAACAGAAACCAAAACTGGGCACAAGCAGCTTCTCCTCTGCTTTATAAAACCTTCCTGCAGCTGGGGAAATGTCAGTGCCTCCCTCCAGCACAGACCCCAGAGTTTTACCAGCGCCCTTTCCCTCCGTGTGTCCCAGCCCAGGATCTCAGGGACTGCATCCTGTCCCTTCCTGGCTTGAAGAATCCCAGATTTGGGTCAGATTTGCTGTTTGTGTAAATCATGGATGTCTCCAGAGGAACTGCATTTCACAGCAGCAGCAGATCTGCCCCACACCCACACCACACCACATTGGGGATCAGGGTTTTTATGTGCAGCAGCATCTCCCAGCACTTTGCAGATTTTAGATTCCAAGAGAGGAATTCTCCACCTTTCAAAGCACTGCCCAGACCCGAGATGATTCACCAGGACCAAACCCAACACTTAGAGGTCACTTTAAAAGGTGACCTGCATCCTCCAGAGATCCCTGAGGCTCGATGGAATTCAGCTTTTCCTTTTAAGTCCTCCCAGAGCTACTTTTATCAAGTTTACTTCCAGCTTCTGGCCTGGGGTCTCTCCTGGAAGACAAGGCTGGAGAACAGGGGGGGTTTGCAGCCCAGATGTTGTAAATACCAGCACACACACAAGTCATCCCATGGATCCAACAGGATCTTCCATCAGCTACTTTTGGCCCACTTACTTAAACAGGGAAAAAAAAAAATAAAAAAAAAATCAGGGATTAAATTCAATCAAATTAAACACCATGGTCACTACAAGGATCAAAGTTGGCTCTGGGAAAAACGACCTAAATGTAATTTCCTGACAGGAAACGCTGCCCAGGAAGAATTAAAATAATTTAAGGAAAATATCTGAGGAATTCTTAGATGAGAACACACATCCTTTGCCTCCCACCCACCTCCCCAAATGAATTTTCACTAAGAAAAACTGCACAGCTTTAATAACAACCTTCTCTCCTGCAGGGTGGCTCTATGATTACACCCAGACCTACGTCTGCTCCTTCCTCCTTGCTGGAGCCTGCGCTCTCATCTCACCTATTTCCTTCTTCTTTGAGCCTGCAGCCCAAAAGTGGAAGCTAAAAAAAGCCAATTTGAGCAAGAGCCCCAGGCCTGGCTGAAGTTTTAAAGGCTGGGCTTTGATGGCATCAATGCTGGGAAAGCCATTGCCTGTACTGGGAATGTATCAACAGCAGCAACATTGAAAATTGGAATGTTTGGATGCCAGAATCAGTTTGTATACCTGAATATTTCTCCTGATTAAAGCCATCTGTGAAATGCTGTGAAAGCAATGTGAAATGCCACTGTGCCTTTGCTCCCGAGGATTTTCTGCCTCTCGGATTTCATCCCCAGCCCGGCAGCTCTGTCCCTCCCAGCACAGAGCTGACTCACTCACCTCGTGGGATGAGCAGCCAGGGAGCTGCAAGTGATTTCAGCTCATTCTACTCACACACAAACAGCTGCCCCGGGGAGGGGTGCAAGGGCAGGGACAGGGGTCAGGGTGATGCTCCCATGAGGATCAGCTGCTCCAGGAAGGGAGATCAGGGTGATGTTTCCATGAGGATCAGCTGCTGCAGGAAGGGAGATCAGGGTGATGTTTCCATGAGGATCAGCTGCTGCAGGAAGGGAGATCAGGGTGATGTTTCCATGAGGATCAGCTGCTCCAGGAAGGGAGATCAGGGTGATGCTCCCATGAGGATCAGCTGCTCCAGGAAGGGAGATCAGGGTGATGTTTCCATGAGGATCAGCTGCTGCAGGGAGATCAGGGTGATGCTTCCATGAGGATCAGCTGCTGCAGGAAGGGAGATCAGGGTGATGTTTCCATGAGGATCAGCTGCTGCAGGGAGATCAGGGTGATGTTTCCATGAGGATCAGCTGCTCCAGGAAGGGAGATCAGGGTGATGCTTCCATGAGGATCAGCTGCTGCAGGGAGATCAGGGTGATGTTTCCATGAGGATCAGCTGCTGCAGGAAGGGAGATCAGGGTGATGCTTCCATGAGGATCAGCTGCTGCAGGGAGATCAGGGTGATGCTTCCATGAGGATCATCTGCTCCAGGAAGGGAGATCAGGGTGATGCTTCCAGGAGGATCAGCTGCTCCAGGAAGGGAGATCAGGGTGATGCTCCCATGAGGATCAGCTGCTGCAGGAAGGGAGATCAGGGTGATGTTTCCATGAGGATCAGCTGCTGGAGGAAGGGAGATCAGGGTGATGTTTCCATGAGGATCAGCTGCTCCAGGAAGGGAGATCAGGGTGATGCTTCCATGAGGATCAGCTGCTCCTGGTCCCCTCTCTGAGGGAAGGATGCTGCACTGGGGCCATTCCACCTCCCAGGCACAGGTGCAGAGGACCTGGAGGCAAAACCAGTTTGAATTAAAGCCAGAACCACGACACAGCAAAGCCAGAGACCAAAGTCCCCCCTTGGCCTCCCCTGCCCTTCTCCCCATCCAGAGACTCTCAGGGATTCCAGGCACACACAAAGGCAGCCTGCATTCAACCAGCATCCCACAGATTTCATTTGGATGGGTAAGGCACAACACAGCAGCCCTGACTTTCTTTCCAGTAGTGAAGGTGCAAATTTTTGCATTATCACCAGGTATTTGAAATTATTAGGTCGACCTGGAATATCCATTCCAGCCAATGGCATTATCCTTTTTAGCTTTCCCTTTTTAAAATTATTAATTAATTTTTATTATAAATGTTTCCCAATCTTTACTTTTATATAAATTATTAAATTATAATTATAAAATAATTATTTATTTTCATTCTTAAAAATTATTATTAATTTTATTAAGCTATCATTTTATTATTTAGATTATTAAAATTTTTAAATTATGAAAGAGATTTAATTATCCTATTTTTCTCACCCCTTTTATTAATTTTATTAATTTATTATTTTAAATTATAAATATTTTAAAATTATTAAGGAGATTTAATTATCCTATTTTTTTTCCTCACCCCTTTTACTCCTCATCCTCTTTTTTAAAATTAAGGTGGCAAGAGAGTTGTTTCCCCTTTAGAAACACTCCTTTAAACTGTGAAACAGGTTATTTTAAGCCCAAAATTAGGTGGTTTGTATTTAATAAAAAGCTACAGGATATTATAACAGTTTCAAGGAGCTCCAACAGTGTCACAGGTAATAAAGTTCCTCCACAGATGAAGGGCCAAATCCAGCAGTTACACAATTACCCAGTGCCAAAGAAACTGTCCTTAAATGAGGGAAAAATTACAGGGAATGGGGAATACAGAGCAGCTCATTCTTCATACTCTGCTCCACAGCTTCCCCCAGGAATCTGGAGGCAGCAAGTGCCTTGGGAATGTTCCTTCCACACTGGAACCATCATCCCTTTACCCCCTAAACCCCAGCAGGCACCACTCGGATGGACCAGCTCACATCTGCACCCAGGACAGGATCCCCAGGGTTCCCAAGCCACCAGGATTCCTGGATAAGATTATTATTCCTGAAGTGTTTCAGGCACTGGGAGCTGAAGGGGATGAAGTGGTGCTGCACTCAGCCAATCCTGCACTGAGGCCTCAGCCAAGCCCTTCTGCAGCAGGGATGAAGCTTTCATTTAAAAAAATTGAGTTTTCACTTCTTGAAATGAAGTTCCTCACTCTCACCAAATCAAACATTACCACAGCTTTGCTTTGCTGCTGTTACAGGAACCATGTGGGAGCCCTGGCTTCACATTTTCCAACCCTAAAGCTTTAAATCCCCACTTATTCTGCATCCCCCTAAGAGCTGCTGTGCTTTTGGCTTTTAACAGAGTGGCACCAAAGCAATGTGGGGTTGGAAAGAGCCACTCCACCAGCTCCTCACCCTGCTGCTCCCACTCTACACAATTCCAACACCTTTCCCTGCAAATTAAGCCTCTGCTCAACACCTTCCTCCTTCCAACACAAGCCCAATGGTATTTTCACCTCTTCTGCCACCAAGAAACAACCTGGCAGCATGTGGTGCTCACACTTCCCATCCCACCTGCTGGAACAAAGCTCTTCTCCAGACCTGCAGGATCCCAAGGAGAGTCCTGCCCTGTCTATGCCACCAATTCCTTACCCTTATTTAGCAAAATGGGAGTGCTTGTCCCCCCTTTCTTTCCTTCTGCAGAGGAGCAAACAGCTCAGGAGCTCCCATTTCCCACATCCCAGCCCATGGATGGGCACCACCAGCCTTTATTTGCCCCCAGAAGAACCCTGCACAGGCAAAGCACTGTACTCCAGCCACAATTACCTCTTGTCTAGCCAGAATTGTTGAGGAAACCAATGCCCACAATGAGAAACTGCTCCCAGGAGCCCTGCACCATCCTGCCAGTGATGGGAGCGGGGTGAAGACTCTTCAAAGCTTTGTCCTTCCACGGAGCAGGCCCAGGGTAAGGGCTGGTGGTCACTTCTCTGCTCACAGCTCGTGCTGGGAAGGCAAGCACACAACAGAGGCTTCAGTTCCCCCAAAAAACCAAAGGCATTTATTTACTGCAGGATACAGGACATCCATGAGAGGAACCAGCAGTGAGCAGGATGGGAACATCTGCCCCCAGGAAGGTTTTCCCACCCTGCTGAAGTCACCCTGCAAATCATTTCCTAAAGCTGGTTTTGTAGTGCAGAACACGACAGGGTGTGGGCAGAAATGTGAGAGCAGGAGTTGCTGGGACACAAATGAGGTTAAAAGCTGCAATCTGAGGTGGACTAGAAAATCCCTTTTGTCCCTGCTCCCTTCACAGAATTCTGGAATCTAGAAGGTTGGAAAAGCCTTCCTGGACCATCGAGTTCAACCTGTGCCTGATCCCCACCTTGTCACCAGCCCAGAGCACTGAGTGCCACTCCAGGCAGTCCCTGGGCACCTCCCCAGGGATGGGGATTCCAAACTTCCCTGGGCAGCCCCTGCCAAGGCCTGAGCACCCTTTCCAAGCAGAAATTATTCCTGAAAATTTTTCCCTTACTCAAAGGAGATTCTTCCCTTACTCAATTGTGGTAGAGAAAATCAGCAGCAATGGCTAAAATTGACCCTCAGCATGAAAAATGCTTTGTTGAAAGGTGGTGCCCTCCCAGCCATCCCTGCTGCTCCTGGGAAGGCAGTGGAGAACAGGATCCCTCCTGCCTTCCAACCCTCGTGTACCTCACAGGCAGCATCTCCACACTTTGCACGGCAAAGAAATCACCAACAACCTCCTGGATCTTCCCAAGAAGAGAACTTCACCCACAATAAATCAAACCCCTTGGAGAACCAATGCCAATCTCAGCACTGTGCCCTCAGTCACATGAGGGAACATTTTCCTGCCCAAGCTCATCCCCTGCATGTGGGATGTCATGGACAGCTGGATCTGGATGGGAAACTGCATTTGGAAGCACTTTAACCAGGATTCTTTGGTTTAAAAACCTTCTAAAATTCATGGTGCAGAGAAACCAAACACTAAAGAATTCTCCAAAGAGACCTGCAGGGAACCAGAGCTGGCTGGAAGGAATCTAAATGCCTGAAGGAAACCAAGAACACAGCCTCCAATTTTCACTGTACCCCAACAAAAACCTGCTACAACACCTGAGTCCCTTTGGGAAAAAAAAACTTCACAACTTCATTTAGATAATTATTTTTCTGAGCACTGACAGACAGAGGGCTGATACCCTGAGCCCTGATTAATTTTAGCACCAGAGGATTAAGAAAGCAAGAGGAAAACATGAACAAGACGTGGCAGGTAAGGCTCACTCCTGGGTTTGTGTCATCCTTCCTGGGAAGGAAACGCTTTTCCATTGTTAGCCAGTGATTTACTCCCAGGTGTAATCCTGAAGGAGGAGCCTGGGCAGCCTCCAGGACCTGCTCCCAACGCTTGCCAGGCGCCAGGGCAGGATTGATTTATGGGGTGAGCACCTGCTGCGTCTTAAAGCAGCTTCAAGTGATGTTCCACATGCCAGGATAAAAAGCTGCTAAGACTCAGCTGGTGTCTATCAAAGCTATGGAAATCGGTGCACTTGGAGATCGCATCAGGAAACTCACTGCAACCCTGTTCCCACTGGAATTATTTTATATTATTAATTTATACAGTCATTGTACACCCCTGAGTGTCCTGGCTACCAGCTGCTTCCTTCTTCTGTATTCTGGGGCACTGAAAGGCAGGACAGAGCTCCTAGGACATGGATTTAGGCATTTCAAAGTACACAATATAAACCCCTCCCTCGTCAGGCACTGCCCTTGATAAAAAACATAATCTACTAAAAAGCAAGGCTGTGAATTCCCAGCTCTCCTCAGATGCCAACAGCAGATAAACCCAGGCACTGGACACAGAGGAAGTTGATCCTGACGTTTATCGTGTAATAAGGAACAATCTTTATCTCGCAATGAAATCCCCTCCAGGGGCTGGGCTGGGATTATTTCGGTTGTTTCCCCAATGTGCCTGAGCTCTGGGTTTGCTTGCAGAGCTGTCTGGGAATTCCACACCCCCTGAGAGGGCTGAGACCAGGGTGAGGGGCAAGAACTCTGGGTTTATCCCAATCCCTGGGATCTCCCTTCGACCCTTCCCACGGCTGTTTGAACCCAAACCCACTGCAAAGCTGCTCCCAGCACACTCACTAACCACAGGGGGGAAAATCTCCATAATTCCCATTTTAAAGGCGAACAAGAGGCTTTTTCACAGCTGTGGCAGCACAAAATACACCCTGACAAGGTGCTTCAGCTACCAACACTGTGTTTACCTTTAGCCACATGAAGAAAGCCAAAATTAATTAAAAATAGCTGGGTAAGGATATGACAACAGGGCCTTCCAGCAACAGGAAACGTGGCTGTTCTTCCCTCGCCCTGTTTGGCAGATACTGTGTGCTCTGGGCTGTTTACTCGCCCTCACACACACTGATAACAGGAACACTCTTTTTTTGGTGCTGGTTTTCCCCTCCCTGGCCTGGAACACGTCCTGCAGCTGTGTTTAGCATGCAGAGCGTTATTAGGCTACAATTCACCAGAGCCTGAAGTAAAAAGTTTCACTTCTGAGGAGCTGAAAACCTTCATAGAAGGTGGGAGTTGTTTGGAAAATAATAATAAAAATCTTTAAAGATATCATAATGGTTTTCACTGAAGTCCATGGGAATTTATCAGCGACTCTAATGAACAAAAATTAAAGCAGATGTTGGAAACCCAGAAGTTTCAGCTTTAGCTGAGATCCTCATGGGAAAACTTTCCAGCCTGCAGAAACCACAAAGGGGATGGGAGCTCATGGCCACAGACAATTCCAGAAGTAATTAATGGGTCAAAGTCTCTTTTCCAAAGCAGACTTTGCCTCTGAAACCACCACCAAGCTTTGCAAAACTTTCCCCTACAGATATCACTGACGTGGGCAAGATAGAGCCAGGATTGTACTCTGGAAGAAAGAGGCAAAGGGTGTCTTTACAACTGCCCAGGGACAGAGAGAACACCAATAAACTGAGCTCCAGCCCCTCCAGCCCTTGGACAAGCTGGAAAGGAGTCACAGCCACCCTGGCTGACACAAGGGTGGTCACAGGGATGGGGAATGTGGGGCTGGGCTCCCCCAGCCTCAAGCTGCTGTTGGGATGCAGCTCTGAGTGCCACGAGGAACAGCAAAGGCATTTTCAGAGAGCTGAGAGCTCCGAACATGCTGTGCCTTAGTGCCAGAGGGGAAAGCTGGGCTGCCAGAGCTGCAACACAAGGTCTCAGAAGCACAGAGCCCTGGAATGCTTTGGCTTGGATGGAACCTCAAAGCTCATCTTGTTCCTCTCCCTGCCATGGGCAGGACACCTTCCCCTTGCCCAGGCAGCTCCAAGCCCCATCCAACCTGGCCTTGGGCACTGCCAGGGATGGGGCAACCACAGCTGCTCTGGGCACCCTGTGCCAGGGTCTCCCCACCCTCACAGGGAAGGATTTCTTCCAATATCAAACCCAATTTCGCCTGTTTCAGTTGAATCCACTCCCTTTGTCACTCCAGTTCCTGGTGAAGGCTCCCTCCTGGATTCTTGTGCAGATTCTTGTTTTCACCCACCCGAGAGGAGCAGCACGAGAAACACCAACATCCCCTTTTCTCACCGTGGGCTCCCCACGAGCCTCAGCAACAGCAGCTTGGGTGCTTCAGGACCTCATCCTGCCCTGAACCTCTGCCCAGGTCAGAGCTGGCTATGACCAAAGCAATCCCTCGGCCAAGGGGGCTGCAAACACCTCCATGGCCCAAAGGACATCTCCTCTCCATGGGCAAACAGCTCAACAAGCACCCGGGGGGACCTCGCTGGCTTCCCTTCCCTCAAACCCTTCTGCAGCCCTCATGTGTCCTCACACACACGTTTGTGTCCTCACACACACGTTTGTGTCCTCACACACATTTGTGTCCTCAGCCAAATCTGAAGTGTGCAATTGTACAGCCTGGAAATGCAGCAGATATCTGAGAGGAGAGACCGGCTGCAGGATCCAAGTGCTCGCCTGCACAAAGGGCAGAAACGCCAGGGAAAGCTGCCAGCTCGGGGCTGGGGCAAGCTGTGTGCATTGCTAAACCTTGGCCTGACCTGTCACTGGATCTGGGGACAGGAAATACTCAAGAGAGCTAAAAATCTCCAGCCCGATCTTCAGATGCAATTGCAGAATGAGGTATGAAGGTCAAGGCAGGCAGATAAGGAGATGAAATAGCTGCAACCCACAATTAATCTACAGCTCATCCGCTCGTCTGTGGAGCCAAGCACATCCCATCCCCATCCTGGGACATCACACACGAGCTCAAACCCCAGAGCCCGGGCACAGGAGCTGGGCTGGGAGGTGGCAGCTCATTAATGCACAGCAGCAGCAGCGTGTTTGACAGCATCCACACCCCCGGGCTCCAGCGTTTCATTAATACATCCCTGCAGCGGGATACAAAGGGGGGGAAAAAAGGCAACCTTTGTTGTCCACGTTCTCTGCTCCTACTACAGGCACCTGCAGCCTGTGGACAAACAGGATGAACAGCAGGAGGCTCCTGTCAAAGCCATCACAGCACGTGCAGCTGAGCCGGTCCCTCAAAGCTCACTGTGCCGCAGGAGTTCACCTCACCCAGTTCTCAAGGCAGCTCTAATTACACTCAGGCACAGGGCTCCGAGCCAAGAACCGCAGCAGACACAACGGGAATCACTAAGCCATCAGCCCAAGAGCCTTTCCAGTGCTCTGCCTGTTTCACCAAACCCTTTTTGGTCTTTGCCCCAGACCTCGGGACACGAGACGGGAGCGGATCCTCCAAGAGCATTTGCCATTTCATAGTAAACCAGCAGCGTGAAGCCAACACAAGCTCGTTATTGGCCATGAGCAGAATCTGGGCCATCTGATGTTTTAAACTTATTAATTCAGCTGCAGCTGGTAAAAGCACAGTTCTAAAAAAATGTGTGAATTCAAATAACGGGCTCCCATCTAATCCGCTCGCACGGCTCTCTGCTGCAGTGCAGTTAATTAAATGGTTCTCGTTATAAATCCACTTTCCCCAGAAGTCTCATTAGCCAAATTAATATGATGCATATAGAGCACTTAACCCTTCCAAGAGACTGGTTTTAACAACAGCCTGGCTCTACCTGGCCACTGGAGCACCCCTCTAAGCCCTTCAGAAGGCAGAGGGGCAGACCCAGCACTGGAAAAACAACTCGCTAGTGCACGGCGACCGTAGGAGAACCATCCCACGATACCTCCGAGTCTCTGGAATAAAAAGATGATGTAAAGGAGACAGGGAACCATTTCCCAGTGAAACAGACAGCGAAATCTGACTCAGAGAGGCAGAACTCTCCTGGAATAGCCACGGACACTTGGAAGCACACCCAAAAAGTGGGACAGTGCCCAAGCCCTGGCACAAACACCTGAGCAGGTGACCAGCTTGCCAAAAAGATCCCCTGTTTTGGGGTACACTAACAGATCACCCATCTCCTGTCAGCATCAACCCTCCAACCCAGGCAAAGGGGCTGAAACACATCTCCCATTATCGCTACCACCCCAGACCTATTGTACAACACTTCAAAGGAGATTAAGAGGTTGTATCTCAACAGTACAAGAAATGCATAGGAAAAAATAGGAATTTTAACTACAAACACCAACTTCTAGAAGAAAAGGCATCTCCTGAGTCTGCTCTCTCCAGTTCCCTTCCCTCATAACCAGCAATACCTACAATTGCTCCCATTTACAACAAAAAGCTTCATTTAAATTATTACACCAGCATCCCACAAACACAGCCAATTTGCCAAATCATTGGCTTGGCTTTCCTTATCAACACATACAAATTATACACACTACTCTGGGTTAATTCAAGCAGTTCATGAAGTCAAAATAACAGCTCCAGCTTGCCAAGCTGAGAACATGTAGCTTGATGTGCACAGCCCTGTCTCTTAACGGGGCCCCCCAACAACCAGGGAAGCACATCCAAGAGTCGGCTCCTTCGCTCCCATTCCCGAGCGGGCGGAGCGGCTCGGTGACTGAAGAAAACACAGTTAGCAAGCATTAATAAACTGGAGAATCAACACAACAAAAGGTGAACAACAATCTTCTTTTACATTACAACTCAGTCCAACCTCTTCCAGCCCCTTACCTGTTTTAGGGATTTACACAGCGCTTTGCCCCGGGAACAGACACCTTGCAGAGCGCAACCACAGCATCCGTCGGCTGAGAGGCATCTGCAGCCTAGCAAAGATCCTGCCTGGCTGCAGGGGGTTATCCATGGAGTTAATGTCAAGGCAAACAGGGCAAGCTGCCGTTCAAGGCGTCTTGGTGGCACGTCACAAGAATTCTACCACGAGCACAAACGCGGGAGCTCCCGAAGCCGGCGATGCAGCAGTGGCAGCTTCCTCTCGACGGCCGCGGTCCTCAGGAAGTCTCCTGCAGCAAACACGGAGTTGTGCTCCTGCACGGGAACAGCCTTCCAAAGCTCAGGAGCCCCCGGGACAGGAGAACTACAGCACACAACGTTCTCGGGCCGCCTCCGGCTCTTTCTCTCCCCGTCTGTACTACACCGGGAGCGACTGCACGGAGCGCGCGGCGGGGCCGGGACGCGAGCAGGGCACATGCACATCCGAGGCGTGAGGAACCACTGGCTTCAAAACCGGTCAAAATAAGGCACTGAGACACCACGCAAAGGTTTAAATTACCGCCTCCAGCTCTCAGGAACTCTTCATCCATTCAGCACTAAACCCACAACTGCTGAAAAGCCCCTGGAGATGGAGGAGCGCCTCGCGTACGGCAGGAAAGGCTTTATTAACAGCATTTAAACACTTTTAAGGACTCATTTCTCTTTTTCTTTTGGCAATTTTGGTGCAAAGGTTTTACGTGCAAGATTCAAAGCAATTTCAAAACTTTTTTTCTTCAAAATTAAAAAAAAAAACCAAGAATCAAAACTAAAGGCAAACACGTTGGGTGAACAAAATAAATCAGAAACTTAAAATTCAGGAACTCCAGCTCTTCCAACCAGCGAAGCCCCAGACTTGGCCACCGTTCCGAGGCGCAGGGCGGTGCTCCCCTGCTTCTTGTGTGCCAGCAGCAGCACGGCTGCCCCGTCCCGCTGAGGAGAAACGCAGCAAGTGACCCCTTTTTCACTGCAAACACGGGGGCCACAGCAGGGCCAGCAGGCACAATTCTTCCGACTGGTACCACAGGTCGATCAACGCCAAAGTGTCGGTGCTCTCCCTGCTTCTTGCTCAAGACCCACAACTATCAGCTCAATTGGGCAGCAGCAGCAGGAACCCCTCCGCTGCCAACACAGGGGCCAAACGTTTGTCGTCAATTCACTTCCAGGCAGAAAAACCATTTTCCTCAAAAGAAACAATTTATTTAGAATGAAACAAAATCAGCTCAACTGTGAGCGCATGTTTGAGTGACAGCTACTTTTAAGCTGTGTGAGCCATAAAAAGGGTATTCCTTTACTTTTCCAGCAATCTTGTGTACACAGCACAAAGCAAAGAGGTCATTTTTTTTTTTCCACTTAAAACACGGGCATTGGCATCACAATAGCAGATACACAACTTTTTTTTTTTTTTTTTTTTAAAGCTGCCATTTTAGTAAAATGCACAAATACTAAACAGATAAGCTTTCTTCCACCAGGAGGCCCATGTAAATTCCACATAAGCCACAGCTTCTCTTCCCAAAGGTCCATTAGAGCTTGGTATCCATTGCGGTTGTCTTCTGCAGTCCACCAGATTTGCTTGCAGGAGGAAAAAAAAATGTTATTTCAATACAAATGTGTACACCAGATCTGGGTTTCTCCCCTCCCTACATTATACACATGAACGTAAAGAGCTACGAGGCCTTTCTGAATATTCTATTTGGACTTCAAAAAGCACCAAAACCACCCATGGGCATGAAACCTCGGAATGAAGTCACCTTCTAGGGACAGATGCAAAACAAGTAGTGCAGGGCTATTTTGGACCAGGATTAAACTAGGCTTACAGGACTGATGATTACTCAACTTGCAGTAACACATCAAAATCATTAACCAGGAGAAAAACCAACCTAATTCTTGCTAATTTGGTTGACTTTCCTCGCTGGGTATTTCCTGAAGGAAACTCATCAATAAAACCATGAAATGTAGTGTTACACAGCTCTTTTGCTCTCGTTTTGCTGCGCAGTTCTAACAGCAGACAGTGCCAATATTAAAAGGTCAAATCAAAGACACACCCAATATAATTTAAAATTGTTACTATTCAAGTCATATCTCCTAGCCATCGTTTTCACACAATCAGAACTGCAGGAAGATGAATATTCAATGAACCATTCTCTGCACCACCCGGTCTGCTTTAAGCCTGATACAAAAATCACCTCATCGTTCAGTCTATCGATCATTAGATTATCTGTCCTTCGGTGCTATAAAGAAATAAACAAGGGGACAAAAGGGAAAGAACCTCAAAAGCTCTAGAGCCACATGGCAACCATTTCTTCCCCTCTGGGCACACAGCACTCCCCAGGAGCGCTGCTCTCAACACTGTTTTGCTTAGAGCCAGGAACTACCATTTTCCAAGCCATTTTTCCCTGAGTCCTCAGAGCTTTTGAACTTGTCTTCACAATTTTGATTCACTCCTCCTCCCCATTAATACCTCAGGCCTTTCACCTCAGTTACCACCAACCAGAGGGTTCCCAAACCCACACGAGAAATTAAAACTCGTTCTTTGTAAAACTCGGCTCTCCACAGAGGCCAAGAAAGTTGTCACCAAAATATTCCATCTTTATAGGAAACAAAAGAGAGAGAGGGCAAGGTTTGTCTGCCTGGCAATAATGCCCTTTTCTCTCTGTGAGGCTGACAAGGATGTGCCGGTATTTGTGCCCCTAAAACCTCTGGATTGAGGATAACCTCGGTGTTCCTGTGGGAACAAACAAAGCCACTGGCCGGAGGCCAAGGGAGTTGCACAAAGTTTCCAATTGAAAGAAATAAAAACAACAAACTAAAATCTCAAACAAAACTACGAGTCATTTGAGGTTCTTTCCCCAAAGCACGAAGCATAAAGATGAAATGATTGAGGAAAAGGGCATCCTTTTTCCAGGCTAATTCAACACGCTCATGAAATAGAAGAACATCAGCTGCACACGAGGTCGGGAGGGAATACTGAGCTCTCACCAGACACAAGGAGAGAGCCAACAACTGCTACATCTGGTTTGCTCTACACACAGTGGTATCACCCACAGGCTCCTAAACCTTCAGCCCTGGCCAAGCCAGCTTCAGTGGACAGTTACTCCAATGGGGAACACCTCAGACCAAGGAGGAAAGCCCAGCCCGCCCGGCTGCACCCGGGATGGCAGCACGGGAATTCAGTGCCGGCAAAAAGAAAAAGCTGCCAAAGTTTTGCCACAAGAACCCTCAAAGGGTGTTAAAATCCTTGCTTACAAAACAGAGCAGCAACCACAAATAAACCAGATTCAAAGAAGCAGGTGCTCCATTAAATAAGGAACCAGAAAACCTGGAGTCAAACACAGCCTTGCCTGTTCCTTCTCGCCCTCCAGCACAGCACAACAGGCAGTGGCAGGTGGAACCACGGTGATTTTCCAAGGAAAAGTGGAAGTGCACCTAGCATGCTCTTCCCAAAAAGCTTCCCAAACCAAGCTGGCTTTCACAAGCTATGTTGACCCCAAGTTTTATGGGTTTTTAAGCAGGTGCCTGCTGTGGATCAGCGGAACAAACGCTGCTCTCAGTGACTTTAAGTGTCCAACACTTCAGTGCTTTTTTTTTTCCCCCGGTTTTGGGCAGATTTAAATTCCCAGCTATTCAAGTCTCTTTCCTAGAAAACTCTTGCAAGTGATTTCTGTCAGATGAAATGAGAAAACTCCCTCTGAATGCAAGCATTGATCACCTGCTGACACACAACAGGCACCTGCTCCAATTAAAACATTCTTTGCAGTAAGTGGTAAACACACTGTAGCTTCTTAAACACAGTGATTTGTGCATTTCTGGTGCCATTCCCAAAAATTCTCATTGTTAATAGTAAGCTGAACAGCTGAATTCTGCCATTTCTTACATTCACATTGAAGGACAACCCAGAAATCCTGGGTTTTACTCTCAAATTTAAGAGCATTAAATGAGACTTTCACCTTTTCATTTAGAAAGAAAAGTAACTATAAAAACTGTGTTTAAGAGATGCTGCCACACTGGAATTCTCAGTTCACCACCATGTTTGGGATTCTGGGTCCACTCATTCTGGGCAGATAAAGGAATCAAAGCCCTCTTACACCACAGCCCTCTCTGACAAGTGGTTCAGTAATAAAAATTCCTATTTTTGTGACAGAAACTCAAGCAAGTTCAGTTACACCCATGAAATACATTCAAAACATTTCCTCCTTCATCTCCTATTTGCATCCTATTTCACACCTTGAATTTGATTTTTGCCATGCAAGTTGTAACAGAAATCAACCCATGCCTGTATCAATTATCCACGGAATCTATTGGAGCATGGACCTAGTGAGGCAGCGTCTCTTCTCCGTTGCCCAAATCCCTGAAAACGTGGCTAAGTGCAAGATTACATTCTGGGTTTAAGTGCAAGATTACAATTTTGGGGCCTGTAAAGAGATACAGTGAGATTTACACTTCAGTTTTAGAAGCTGCTGCAACATCCTTTTTGTTGGTAAACAGAGTATCATGGAATTAGATCCCATCAGGGATTGAGATCCCTTCTTGCCTCCTAAATGCCTGGATTACCAAGGTGGCTAAGACAGCTGGAGAAAAGTGCCCAATAATTGGGGAAAAATAAGAAAAAATTAACTATGTTCTTTGAAAAAAAACAAACCAAAAAACAAACAACCTGCAAAACCGTTTCATCTTTGAATCACAAGAACAAGAGCTCAAACCTCGGTGTCTTGGAGGATTTTTAGTATTTCTCCAAGATGCTAAAACCACTTTACTCCAGGTGCCCGTGATAAACCTCATGTAATGCCCACTGCACACTGTACCTGAAAAGTCCCTAGCAGACAGCAGCTCCTTGCTATTAACAAAGAGGTAAAATGTTAATGAGAACTTTTATGTAATTAAATTATCACAGAATGAAAAGCATCTCTGGAGAGAAGCACTTCCTTGCTCAGTTTGCACTGTGGAACCAGACCCCACTGAACCTGCAACTCTTGGGAAAAAAACCCAAAAAACAAAACAAAACAAAAAAGGCAGTAAAACCAAAACCCCACAATATAACTCAAGTTCTCCTTAAAGCACCTCCTTGTTTCCTGCACACCAGAGTGAGCACAAGACATTCCTGGTTTGCAACAAAGTCCTCAGCTCTTCACCAAACCTCGTCACTGCTACAAACCCAAAGTGCACATATGGGATACAGCGGGAAATCAGGGAAATACACCTGTTAAAAAGCCCAGTTTCAGTGCATGCACCTGGGGGGCTGGATGAAAAAGGAACCCCTTTCCAAAAAGGAATTCAGTGTTCTGCTGTGTACCCGAGAGCAGCTGCTGCTCACCTGGAAAACGTCGACCTTGAGCCACGCGACTCAACGGGGAAACCACTGCGGCTCCCGAGGGAAGGGATCCCGCGGGCCAAAGGGCCGCTGGCCTGGGGCCAACACGGAATTTCAAGGACTCAAAAGAGGGGCTGACACCAGTCTGTTATTAAAGTGTGGTTTTCCATTTCCACTGAGTGCTTTAAATCTGGTCTGTTCTGTTTGGAGCTCTCTCGAGAACGAGCTCTTGGGACTTGCTTTAAAATACATGAAATGAAAAAAGGACATGAATCTAAATGAAGAAGACAGGAGTTTTTCTTCCCCCCCTCCCCCCCACCCTAGTTTTTCTCATTTTTTCTATTTTCTGTAAATCATAGCAGGCTGAGCCTCCCTGCCGTCCCCGCTGATAGGGAATTCTCAAAATATTCTATTCACACTACTCCTAACCAACCTCTCTGGTTTCTACCTTTATAGAAAAATGTAGTAACAGAAAATCGGGCTGGGAAAGTCACCTACAAACAAAGATCTATTTAAAATAACGACAGGGCTGGCTAAGGCGGTATCCCATAGCACCTGGCACACGCTGGAGGGGCTGCATGGAGGAGTAGGTAGGGTTGGGAACAGAACAGGAGGGCCTTAGGATGCCCCACGGACAATGATCATGACCAGATAGTCGTCCTCTGATTTGGCCAACGCCTTGGCCGTGGAGTCCAGGAACTGCTGGGAGAAATCGCAGGGCGGAAAGGCGTGCAGGACCCCGCTGTTCTCCTTGTCTTTGTTCCCCCCCACAGGGAGGCTGATCACCCCAGCAGCCTGCTTTTGCTTTAGGTAGGACACCAGATTCCTGAGCGGCCTCTGCGTGGAGGTGGTGGCGGCCTCGGCAGCTCCGGCTGCGGAGCGGTTGTCTGAGGCGCCGGGCACGGCCAGAAGGATGGCGTATCCGTTGGGACCCGCCACCTTGATGCGCCGGTTCACCTCGTCCAACTTGGGCTGGTCCAGACGGAGACGCTGGGTGATCTTGAGCTGAGCCACTTTCCCCCCAGTCGCTCCCTCCACGAGGAGGCTGCTGGCGACTCCGAGGTCCCCCTGGAGCAGGTGCATGTTGGACGGGAAGTTGCTGTTCTTCAGCAGGAGCATGCCCTGCCAAGCCAGGCACAGCTTGGGCGCTGCCCCGGCCTGCGCTGCTCCGTCCTGCTGCTGTTTCTGGGGAGGAGGTTTGAGCCGGGAGCCTCCGCCACCTCCCTCCGCCGCCCGCTCGTCCTTTTTGGCCGGGCTTTTGCACTCCTGGGCGGCGGCGGCGGCGCGATGCTTGCGCTCCCGCTCCGCGGAATTCTTGCGGTCTCGCTTTTCGTTCTGCCCCCGCTCCAGGCTGCCCCGGCGGGACTCCCGGATGGGGGAAGGCCGCTCCAAGAGGAGCAAGCGGGATGAGCGCTCGGGGTCACTACTGTAACGCTCCCGGCCTCCGAGGAGCTCGGGGCTGCGGTCCGGGGGAGAGGTTGTGGCCAAGCAGTGGCGCTTTCGGGAGGAAGAGGAGCGCTCGCTGTCGGGGGAACGGTCCAAGTGCCGGCCTCCATCCTCCGCCAGTCTCCGTTTCCTAGGCTGATCCCTACTGCTACTGCCCAGCTCCCTCTCCCCGCGGTCCCGCTCCAAGGACCACCCGTCCCGGCGGCGCTCCAGGCTCTCCAGTGGGTCATAGGCAGCTGCCCGATTACTCCGGTCCCGCACAGGGGGCGGCGGGGGCACCCACTCTGTCTCGGGATAAAGGTCTCTGTCACGGTCTCTATAGAGCAACGGTGGCGTCCTGTCCCGGGCCCCCCGGAGGGGGTCAGGGGGTGCTCCCCGGTGAGCCCCAAAAGCAGCCGCCTCCGCCACAAGCTCGTAATGAGCCGGGGGCGGCAAGGGCAGGGGCTGCAGGTAGGGCTGCTGGTACCGATGCTCCGTGTCGGCAAAGTCTACGCGGAGCCGGCGATCCGGCCCCCCCAGGGGGAACCCCCGCATGTGGGTGCAGGCTGCCTGCGCCGCGTCCAGGCTCTCGTACTGGATATAGGCCCAGGAATCCCCTTTGCGGTAATCGATCGTGCGGATGGTGCCAAACCGATCAAACTCCCTGGCCAGGGCGGCCAGGGGCACCCAGGGCCCCAGGCCACCCACCCAGAGCCGGGTGGTCGGGGTGGCTTTCCCGTACCCGATCTTGATGGGGTTGCGCAGCAGCACCTTCCCCGACATGGCCAACTTGGCCCGGTGCGCCATGTCCAGATTCTCAAACTTAAGAAACCCATAGGTGCTGGTCTGCCCACGCCCCGGCCTCTTGATGTCCACCTCGGTGATGACCCCAAAACGGTCGAACGCTCGCCGCAAGTCCGACTCGCTCACGGTGATGTCCAGGTTGCCCAGGAACAGCGTGCGGTTGGCTCTCTGGTCATCCTCGGGGCTGATCTCCTCCTCTCCGGCCGCTCCGGCGCCTCCTCCTCCTCCTCCACGGAACCCCCCGGCCGCCGCCACGCCGGCCACGCGCTCCAGCCCGTAGGCCGGCCGCACCCGCGCCTCGTAGAAGCCGCCGTAGTCCCGCTCCCTCTCCAGCTCCCTCGGCAGCGGCGGCGGCGGCGGGAGCCGGCCCAGGGCGAGCTGCTGCAGCCGGTAGTCCCGGTATCCCAAAGCTCCGCCGCTGCCCGCGGGGGACAGCGCCCGCTGCGCGGCCCCGGCCGGCGGGTGCCGCACGGCCGCCGCCACCGCCCCGACCGCCGCCGCGCCGTAGGGAGACTCCTTGTCCAGCAGCGCCGGGGAGCGGCTGCTGCGCCGGCGGCCGCTGCCCCCGCCGACATAGACGGCCTCGATCTTGAGCGGGCGGTCGTAGAGCACGAGGCGGCCGCGCGCGTGCTTGGCGGCGCGCGCGTCCTCGGGCCGCCGGAAGTTGACGAAGGCCACGCGCTCGTCGGCGGCGCCGGCGCCGGGCGGGAGCCGGCTGATCTTGACGCTCACGTCCCCGAAGCGCTTGAACTCGTGGAAAAGCCCGTCCTCCACGGCCTCGTCGCTCAGCGCCGAGCCCAGCTCGCTGATCTTCAGCGTCTTGTACTCGCCACCGCCCGGCTCCGACGAGGAGGAGGAGGAGGAGGCGGCGGCCGCCCGCGATTCGCCGCCGCGGCTGCTGCTGCTCCGCGACGCCTCCGCGGTTTTACCGCCGTAGCCGTGCCGGCTCCCGCCGCCCGCGGCCGCCGCCGAACCGGCCTCGTACTCGCGGCTGCCGGCGCGGCCGCCCTTGTCCGCGTGGGCGCCGCGCCGGCCGCTCCCGCTGTTGCTCTCGCCGGACGCCGCCGCCGCTTTCCCGCCGTTGGAGCCGCCGCCTCCGCCGGACGAGCCGCTCGGCTTCTTGCTGCCTCGCGAGGAGGAGGAGGAGGACGCCGAGTCCTCGCCGCCCCGGGAGCGCTTGGCCTTGGCGGGCGAGCGCTCCTTGCCCTTCATGGCGGCGGCGGCCGCGCTCCCGCCGGGCCTCCCCGACCGCCCCGCTCACGCACCCGCCGCCATCTTGGGAGCCGCGCCGGCAGCGCGCGCCGCCTCCCCCGCGCCCATTGGCTGCCCAGGGCGGCGCCCTCGCCCATTGGCTGCCGCCGTCGGGGAGCTCCGCCCACCGCCCGGCGCTGCGCGTTCCCATTGGTCCGCCGCGCTGTCGGTCTGCCTGCCAGCCCCGTGCTCCCGCGGGGGGGGCGGGAATTGCCGCTGTCGCGCGCCTCCCAGCCCCCCTCGCTCATTGGGCAGTTAGAAAGGGCGCGGTGATCTCATTGGACGGCCCTGCCTGTCAATCGTGGCAGTTCAACCATGGGAGGATTTTCGCTACCCATTGGACACTGGGCCTAACTTACTTTCCCCTTCTGATTGGCTCGCCTACCTGCCAGTTACAATAATCGCCCTGCGGCCCCGCCCCGCCCTTTGCCATTGGCTCTCTCGCTTAGATGTGACTTCCCGTCGTACCCCTCCAAATCTCGCGAGTTGCTCAGTCCCCGCCCCCTTCCCTCATTGGTCACTAGTAACCCATCGCTTTGCTCTGATTGGTCAGTCCCTACGCCGCTCACGAAGGAGCGCGCCCTCCCCCCAAACTTCACTCCTGGTTTATCATTGGGCGAGAAAATGTCCCCAGGCGTTTGATTGGGTGCAGGCAGGCAGAGTGCTGATTGGCTACGACAAAAATCAATCAGCTTTATTCGGGCTCTGATTGGTCTCCGCGGGGAGGGGGCGGCCCGTGGCAGAGCTGGCGGTGCGGCGGCACCTGAGGGCTCAGAGTGAGGCGGGCTGTGGTGCAGAGCGGAGCTCCGTGTGCCTCCCCTTGACTCTCCAGTGCACCCACCGGGCTGGGCTGAAGCCACTGCGGGGGAAGAGGCGGGAGCTCGGCTGTATTCGGTGCCTGTCTAACCCTCTCCGTTTCCTTGTGCATGTCCAGGGAATGCAGGGAAGCCCCCGCCGCTCTCTGGGGCTCCTCAGGGCCCGGCCCGCGCTCCTCTGCCGGGTTTGGAGCCCTGCGTAGGTGCAGGGACTGTCTCGGGACACGGTCACTCCTTGCTCGGGACCGCCAGACCGCTTAAATATTTCCTATTTAAAGCTTCACATCGCAGTGCTTTATCCTGATACATTCCTGCTTTCAGCAGCGGTCCCACGTTCCCCTGGGGAGTTGGAGCTCGGAGATGGGGAAAAGGTTTGGGTTCGGTCTGAGGTGAAGGAGTCTTCACGTACTCAGTCAGGGAATCCCGGCCCCCGTGGAGCAGGAACGCCTCTAATCCCTGTGTTTTGTGAGGATCTCTCTCTAATCCCTGCATTTTGTGACGATCCAGCTGCCACCTGCGGCCCTGGGCGCTTCCCCCTCTTTCTCCTACTCTGCTCTCCATGTGGGAAGTAGAGATGGGAAAAAGAAAGGTTCAAACGGGGAGAAACCTGGGGCAGGGCTGGGTCCCACAGCCCTGCTGGAACTGCTGCCCCTGCTTCCCACAGTCCCATAAATCATTCCCATAAACCCTAATTTCCCCCAATAAAACGGTAATTTCAACACCCAAACTCCAGTTTCACCCTCAACCCTCTAATTTCGCAACCAGACCCCGGCTGGATTTCCCCAATCCCCAATTTTGCACTCTAAACTCTCATTTCTCAGTCCAGGACTGAAATTCATGCCCCAAATATTATTTTCCCTCCCTAATCTCCAATTTCATCTCCAAACCCTCATATCACCCCATCCTATTCCATCCTTCAAACTCCAATTTCATACTCCAACTGCTCATTTCACCCCTGAAATCCTGATTTCATCCCCCCAAAACCTAATTTCACTCACCAAACCCTCATTTCATTCACCCAAACCCTAATTCTGACATCCCAAATCCCAATTTCTTCCTCCTAGCATGAATCTCACTCCACCAGATCCTGAATTTATATCCTAATCCCTTATTTTCATCCCACTAAACATTAATTTTGTGCCAACAAAACCTAATTTCAACCCACAAACCCTAATTTCACACCATCAAACTCCAATTTGATCCCCTCAAACCTCTTTCCCCCCCCAAAATCCAATTTCATGCCTACCGACTGCAATTTCACTTCCAAATTCCAATTTCACCCCACGAAACCCCTGCTTTATCCTCTTAAACCCCATTTTCACCCTCCAAACTTTAATATCATTCCATGAACCCTCAGTTTCACCCCAGAACCCCAATTTCACCCTCCAAACTCTTATTTTCACCTTCAGAACCCAGATTTCACCCCACCAAACCCCAGTTTGATTTCCCCAATCCCCAGTTTCGCTCTTCTAATTGCTGTTTTCACTCCCCAGGGCTAACTGGAGAATTATCCAGTCGTTCTTCTTGTCTGCCATCTAAACACATCAAAATCCAGCAGTTCCTGAGGAGGAAGTTCCTGAGCTACACTGGAGTGTAGCTCCTCTGCCTGGAAGGACTGTCGTCTTCTGGTACAGGGACAGAGACTCCTGGAGTCGTGGGAGGGTTTCAGTGGTGGGTAAATGGCTGATTGTGAAATCCCTCAAGGTTGGAAAAGCCTTCCAAGACCATCGAGTCCAACTTGTGCCTGATCTCTGCCCTTGTCCCCAGCCCAGGGCACCGAGTGTCACCTCCAGGAGTTCACTGAACACTCCAGGCATGGGCACTCCAAACCTCCCTGGTTTTTCAAGGGAGCCAAGGCCTGAGCAACCTTTCCATGGGGAAATTCCTGCTGCTGTCCACCCTGAGCCTCCCCTGGCCCAGCCTGAGGCCATTCCCTCTCCTCCTGTCCCTGTTCCCTGGCAGCAGAGCCCGACCCCCCCGGCTGTCCCCTCCTGCCAGGGACTTGTGCAGAGCCACAAGGGCCCCCTGAGCCTCCTTTGCTCCAGGCTGAGCCCCTTTCCCGCTCCCTCAGCTGCTCCTGGGGCTCCAGACCCTTCCCCAGCTCCGTTCCCTTCCCTGGACACGCTCCAGCCCCTCCATGTCCTTCTTGTCTTGATGAACCCAAAACTGACCCCAGGATTGGCGGCGCAGCCTCAGCAGCGCCAAGAACAGAGGGACAATCGCTGTCCTGGGCCTGCTGGAGCCTGTTCCTGATCCAAGCCAGGTGCCTTTGGTCCCTTGGCCACCTGGGCACACCTGGGCTCGTGTCCAGCCGCTGTCAGCTGCACCCCCAGGTCCTTTTGCAGCTTTCCAGCCACTGTGCCCCTGGCCTGGAGTGTTCCATGGGGATGTTGTGACCCAAGGGCAGGACCCAGCACTTGGCCTTATTGACCCTCACACTGTTGGCCTCAGCCCATGGATCCAGCCTGTCCAGATCCCTCTGCAGAACCTTCCTGCCCTCCAGGAGATCCACACTCAACTTGGTGTTGTCTGGGAACTGAAAGGGGTGCCCTTGATTCCCTTATCCAGATCATGGGTAAAGAGACTAAACAGGACCAGCCCCACTCCTGAGGCCTGGTGAACCCCACTAGTGACTGCTGCAAGTGGATGTTGGATCTCAGATTGGTTTGGAAAGGACCTTCAAGCCCATCCAGTGCCACCCCCTGCCATGGGCAGGGACACTTCCCTTGCCCAGGTTGCTCCAAGCCCTGTCCAGCCTGGCCTTGGACACTTCCAAGAATGGAGCAGTCACAGCTGCTCTGGGCACCCTGTGCCAGGGTCTCACCACCCTCACAGAGAAGAATTTCTTCCCAATATCCCACCTAACCCTGCCCTCTGGCAGTGGGAAGCCATTCCCTCTTATGTCCGACCGGGCCCTTGTCCCAAGTCCCTCTCCAGCTCTTCTGGAGTCCCTTCAGGCCCTGGAAGGGGGTCTAAGTTCTCCCCAGAGCCTTCTCTAGGCTGAGCATTCCTAGCTCTCCCAGCCTGGCTCTGTAGTGGAGGTGCTCCAGTTCCCTCAACAGCTTCCTGGCCTCCTCTGGACTCACTCCAACAGTTTCACATCTTTCTAATGCTGGGGGCAGCAGAACTGAATGCACCACAATATTTAAGTACAGAGCTTGGAGTGACAGGAATTGTGTTTGGAACTGAGATTCTTCTGTGGAACAGCCTGAACCCAGCAGGTGTTTCAGAGGCAGCCCTGTGGTGACTCAGGAGTGTGTGTGGATCATCGTGGGGAAGCTGTGGAAGGCAGATCCAGTTGGGTGGGTGTGATCAGATGAAGTGACACAGAGATGTGAGCGGGAGGAGCTGTGGCTGATCCGTGGATCTGTCACACAGGCTCGTCCCAGCCGCTGCTCCCGGTTGGATCCGGCTCCATCCTGCGGAGACACAGCTGAAGGATAAAGCTCAGGCATTGTGATTTCCCTCTGGAAAAGTTGTTACTCTGTCAAGATGGTACCATTTTACAGCAATACCTCCCTTCCAGAGCTGCTAGAAAGGGTTTGGAGGCTGGGTTGGAGTTGACTGAGGAATGAGACCCAGCATGTTTTAGGGAGCAGAATATCCCAGTGTACAATAAGAAAGCATCACTGCAGTCTGGATCAGATGCCCCCACATCCCATGCAGAGATCCCTCCCCTCCAGCTCCTCTCCTGCAAATCTCCGATTGTGACTATAGGATAATGGAACCCCAGACTGGTTTGGGTTGGAGGAATCTTAAAGCTCATCTCCTTTCACCCCTGCTCTGCGCAGGGACACCTTCCACTAGCCCAGGTTGCTCAGAGGAGATGAGGAATCACTCAATGAGGTGAGAGAAAAGTGCACAGAAAACCACAATGTGCCATATTTCAGCTTCATCTGAAATTTTTTAGTTATATCTGGTAAAACCTGGCACAGCTCTATGGCTGGAGAAGAAATGCATCACTTTAACAAGTGATAGAGACTTCTGTCTCCAAGGTCCTCTCCTCTTCCCGATGGTGCCTGGGGTTGGGAGAGAAAGATGGGGATTAAAATTCCTCAGCAGATGAGTCACAAGGTAAAAGACACCTTGGGGGGGAGCACTGGGCCACATCACTACAGGAATGGGCCCTCCTGATAGACATTTAATCTGATTTCATTCCTCCTGACCTGCTCCTTCCAAGGGGAGACTTCTCTTGGATTTTTCCACCTCTGCATCAGCTGCTGTGATGTGGATCTCTGTGGATCTGTGTAGATCTCTGTTCAGCAGTGCTGGTGTGTTTTGGAGCAGGTTTGGCGCTGGGAAAAGGCAGTGCAGCACTGGGAGAGGAGGTCTGGAGAGGATCACGTTTGTCAGGCCATGAAAAACGATCTGGCTCAAGCAGGAATCTTCCCCTGGGCCCAGGCTGGAGAAGGAGCGCTGTGCTCTGCTCTGCCTGTGCTTAGATAAAAGTGTATGAATAATTCAGGTGCCAGATGGCCCTTGAGCCCCCGGCCTAGATCTAAACATCTAATTACAGCTGGTGTCCCTGGGACTTGGGCATCCAGGTCCCTCTGCAGAGCTGGGCTCATCCCGCAGGATACTTGGGTGCTGCAGAGCCACAGAAATTGGCTGTTTCCTGCAAAAAAACCCCAAAACATTATCCTGGGGTTTCACTGTGTGCTTTCCTCTCCAAATCCAGCTGGAGCAGATCGCAGAGGTGGGTCTGATGGAGGAGGAGATGCAGTGGGCTCCTTGGATGGATCCCACTCCAACCCCACTGGTCCAGGCAGGATTGCGAGCACCTCTGCTAGGGAGGCATTTGCGTGTTTGCAGTTTTGCATTCAGACGAGCTGCCGAGATGCGCTCGTATCCCAGCTGGCTGTTGGAGACATGGAAATCCATTAGCTCCACTTAGGCGAGGCCACAAGAGCCCTCCCGGGAGCAGAGCTGCCACGATCTCTTCCCCTGGAATGGTGGCTGCGATCTCCGCGGTGGCCCGGACCTCTCCTCGGCCAGCAGAAAAGAGCCTGGAGAACATCCACGCTGCCGGGAGGTTTGGCAGCGAGCAGCAGGCACCTCGAGGAAGGACGGGAGGGAGCGCTCGGTGCGTGGCGTGGGGACAGCTTCAGGATTCCTCACCTTCGCCCGTGCCGCTGCCGGCTTAAACCGCTGCTAAAGCCAGGCTCGTGTTGCCATGAGCTCTGCTCAGCATCGTCCCCGAGGGCTTTGGCGACAGATTTGGGTCCCCAGGCAGCGATTTCTGCGGAGCATCCTCAGCACCAGCAGCCGCCGACACCCCGCGGCTGCCCAGGCTGGTGCTCCCGGGGATGCCGGGGCTCAGGCCGCAGAGCAGGGCAGGCAGGGCAGGGCAGAGCAGGGCAGGGCAGAGCAGGGCAGGCAGGGCAGGGCAGGGCAGGCAGGGCAGGGCAGGGAAGAGCAGGGCAGGGCAGAGCAGGGCAGGGCAGGGCAGAGCAGGGCAGAGCAGGGCAGGGCAGAGCAGGGCAGGGAAGAGCAGGGCAGGGAAGAGCAGGGCAGGGCAGGGCAGGGCAGAGCAGGGCAGGGCAGGGCAGGGCAGGGCAGGGCAGAGCAGGGCAGAGCAGGGCAGAGCAGGGCAGGGCAGGGCAGGGCAGAGCAGGGAAGAGCAGGGCAGGGCAGGGCAGGGCAGAGCAGGGCAGAGCAGGGCAGGGCAGGGCAGGGCAGAGCAGGGCAGGGCAGAGCAGGGCAGGCAGGGCAGAGCAGAGCAGGGCAGGCAGGGCAGAGCAGGGCAGGGCAGGGCAGAGCAGGGCAGGGCAGGGCAGGGCAGGCAGGGCAGAGCAGAGCAGGGCAGGGCAGAGCAGGGCAGCGCAGAGCAGGGCAGGGCAGGGCAGGCAGGGCAGAGCAGGGCAGAGCAGAGCAGGGCAGGCAGGGCAGAGCAGGGCAGGGCAGGCAGGAGCAGAGCAGGGAAGAGCAGGGCAGGGGAGAGCAGGGCAGCGCAGAGCAGGGCAGGGAAGAGCAGAGCAGGGCAGGGCAGGGCAGGGCAGAGAAGGGCAGAGCAGGGCAGGGAAGAGCAGAGCAGGGCAGACCAGGCAGCCCCTGCCCGTCCCGCTGCCGGCAGAGGGCAACGACAGCCCGTGAATTACCGGCTCTGATCCGGGCCCGCCGCCGCAGCCCAGCCCGAGACCCTCTGCCCTGGCTCCTCACCTCCCTCCGCTCCCTTCCCTTCTCCATTTCGTCTCTTTTCCTCCGCTGCGTGAGGACGGCTCGAGTTTAATAAGTAATGAAGGAATTTATGGAGCCATTAGCACGGTAATTGTTCGCTTTCTACCTAATATTCAGAAATTATTGGAGAGGGAAGAATAAACCCCCAAAGTACAGGGAGAATTAAGGCAGGATCAGGGATTGCATTGCAGGGCCACATCCTTCTCTCAAGCCCTGTTTCCTGAGGAGACCTGGTGCACGGACATGAACCCAGAATTCCAGAGTTTTGGACACCCAGGAACCCTCCGTGCTCCTGGTCCCATTTCCCTCCCAGGGACTTGCTGAGAGTGCCCCACTCAGGACGGTGATGTGTGTTCAGGATGGAGCCCCCTGATTTTGGGTGGCCGGGTCCTGCGGCTCCTCCTGCAGGGATGCAGCCCGAGGAAGCCAAGCGGAGCTCCGGGGAGCTGCTCACATCCACGGCCTTCAGGTGCTTTGGCTCCGCTCTGTCTCCGGTCCATCTGCCCCCTGCAAGCTGCTGCCTTCGCCTTCCAAGCGTTACCTGTGCTCAGAGGAGCCCAAATTTCCATCCTGCTCCCTCACAGAGCCTTCCACCGAGACGCAGGGATCTGGTCCATGGCCACGCCGTGCCCCAGCTCCTCGCCGGGCTCGGGAGGAGCAGCAGGGCCCAGGAGGACCGGGTCCATCTGTGCTCCCGCAGCGATGCCGGCAGGAGGGCGCCTTTAATCGCTGGAGCCTTTCCATGTCAGCACACGGTGACACGGCCGGGAATGACGGACGAGCTGGGCCTTGCTGGGCAGACACCAAACAGGTGGCAGCTCTGGAGGGGGGGACATCACATAACCACGAGTGCCAAAAACGACCCAAACACGAGACTTCATCCCAGCCAGGGCTCTTGGCTGCCTTTGGCAAAGGATTCTCCTTGGATAGGGAGAGGGAGGGAAAGTGGGGGAGACCCCCCCAGCCCTGCTCTGAGCTCCAGCGTCACCGCTGCGTGTGACAGATCTGCAGGACCAGCCACACTTGCTCCGGGAGGGAGAGGCAGCGCTGAGGATGCTCTGAGGATGAGCCAGACAGTGAGAGAGACCAGCACCGAGACCTGCGCCCTTCCCTGTGTCCCAGCGGGGAGGAACAAGGACACAGCCTGCGGCAGAAGACATTTTCCAACCATTTGCACAAGCAGCCGGGAAGGGAGGCGCTGGGCAGGAGCCTGCCAAGTGCCCGCCACTCACACAGAGAGACGAAGGAGATGGCCCCAGGAGACAGCTCCACGTGCCAGCCAGCTCCAGGCACCTCACACCTCTCTTCCACACCTCTAATGATCATCCCCACCTCCCTTGGTCTTCAGGGTGGCGCGTGTCACGTCTGGCAGCTCTTTCCTGTGACGGGCTCCAGCTGCGGGGGGAGTGGAGCATTCCATGCCAAGCAGCACGTCCTCCCCTGGCCCTGTCCCTTCAGGGCCTTGCCTACAGCCCTGCAGGAGAACAGACCAAATCTTCCTGACATCTTCCTTCTTCTCCAACACCTTCCTCCCTGCAAAAGGGGACGTGCTGAGATACCTCACCCCAGGGCACAGGTGAGAGCCCAGAGAAGGGGCCTGGGATCCCTCAGCTCTGAGGATGTGCTCACCACAAACTCCAGGAATTTTTCTACTTATCTGCCCTCCCCATCCCCTGCGATGCACAGGCAGCCCAAATCTGGATTCTCATCCCATTCACGTACTGACAATTTTCCAGCTCCTCCTAACCAGATCCAGTGCCTCAGTTTCCCCACAGTCAGGGAGCAGTTTTTTCATACTTAGGGGTGGGTGATGCCCCCACCAAACTCCCAGCACATCCCATTTTGGGTGCTCCAGCATGGATTCATCACATCTTTATGTCACCAGAAGGGAAAAATGGCAATTAAAATAAATCAGAGGCTGGCAGCTCCATTTGTCATCCCGAGGGGAAGAGTTCCAGCCTGGATGGGGAGGGGAGTCGGGCAGGAGACAATCAATAATGCCTGTAGGTCTGTAAGGAGACACTCACCAACCTTCAGTCAGGGCCCCAAAGTCAAAACCTCGCCTGACTTTGCTGTTGGAGCGGCGCTGGACGTGGGGAAGGAATGTGCGAGTTCAATTCCCTCAAGATCTTGTGTTTCCAAGCCGACAGCCCTGGGCAAGGCTGTGCTGCTCAAGGAACCCTTCTCCAGGTGTAAGGGGATCCTCTGCCCTATGGAGGAGCCGTGAATAATTCATGGTGCTGGCTGGTGGCACAGCTCCTGGGCAGACCTGGGTGCTGAGGGCGACTCTTCAGAGGGGATTTTAGCCCAGGATGCTCCGAGGAACAAGGGAATCTTCTCCTTCCCAGAGGACTGTGGGAGCTGGGAAATGCTTTGGGATCTCAATCCCAACTGATGCAAAGAGCACATGGTCACTCCGGGCCACCCTGGTGATTCACACCCACCAAGCTTCATCCCCGTGGTGGCTCCATGCTCTTCATCCCATGGGACCATAGCTGCCACTCATGTCTCCTCATGGACGTTGCATTATGGATTTAATCCATACTTTTCCATCTCTCTAGGTGGTCCATCAGCAGTTCACTTCCAGAAGGGCTGGAAATTGTTCTGGGCTCAGTCCAGCACCTCCTCATCTTCTCCCAGCCTCCACGGGGACAAGGGCCCAAGCCAGGCTGTGCTTGTCCAGGCAGAGGCACCAGGAATGGGTACACCCAGAGGAGAACCATGAGGGACAGGGTGGTGTCACCACAAACCTGCCACAGGCAGGTCCAGTCCCACAGGGTTCCCACAGGTCCAGTCCTACACCTGCTGGGAGATCCTGATGGAAAAGCATCTTGTTTTAGAGACCCAAAGGGCTCAACATGTGGCTTTATGCAGAGTAGGGGCAGTTCACAGGCACGGGAACAACCCTGCGGCCTCCCCCTGCCCCGGGATCTCCCTCATCTCCATCCCATCTCCATTCCTCCTTCTTCCCCTCTAAGCTGGGATAAATCCTGTGGCTCTTTATCAAGAACCACATTGTACATTTGGTGCCTGGAGCTCCTTCAGCCATGGACTATGAATTCTTGCTAAATATATATTTAAGGCAGTCGTGGGGATATTTTTAAATGACCCCTGAAGCTATTTCTGCTTAATTTCCCTCACTTTTTCTCCGTGTCTCTCCCTGATCTTCTCCTCCAGAGAGGACGAGAGCTCATTTTCATCTCTCCTGTCTGGGAGATGGGGTGCATGACTGGCTGAGGACAAAAAACAGCCCAAAAAAGAGCAGACAGGGCTGAGCAAGAATAGCAACAGGGCCGGCCCAGGGCAGAGCGCAGCAGGGTCCAGCTCCCCTCCAGCTTCAGGGTGCTGCTAATCACAATCAAGAGCACCCAGGGTGAAATATTCCCCTCTGCAGCCTCACCCAGGCACCAAACAGGGCTTTCAGAACCTTTGTAATCTTAAATTATATTAAACCTACATGGTGAGGATGAGATCTACTCCTGGTCCTGATGCTTGGGACCAGCCCCTGCTCAGAGGCAAAGGCACATCCCAGCCTGCCCTGAGAAAAGAACAGGTCCAGCCCCAAACCCAATTTATTTTCCACCTTGGGCCAAGCTGTTTCTCTGCTTTACATCTCAATTTTCTCATCTGACACCTGTGGAAAATCACCCGTTCCTGGAGCTAATAAGGCCCCGCAGATGGAAGAGGTTATTTTCCAAGGCAGCCCTCAGGGGAAGGGCAGTGTGTGTGCACACATGGGTTAGAGCGCTGAAACACTGCCAGGGGAGAAATACAAACCAGTGCAAAATCCCGGGCTGGTGCTGAGGAGAATCCAGCTGATTGGTTTAACCCTTTCATCTCCTCCTGCACTGATGCCCTTGAGAAGCCTTCATTCACCTCGAGCTCATTCATCTTCCCCGCAGGCATGATTCGCCCTTCCAGCTCTGCCCCTCAGCCTTCCCATCCATTCTTTTCACGGGTGATTAATTCCCAGCCCTGAGTTTCATCCCACCACAGCAGCCTCCCCCTCATGCTGACTCCTTTGGTTTGGGCATTTCTCAGGTGTCTGTGGGGATTTTGTCTGGCTGCTTTGGATGGGCTGAGTGGGAAGAAGCAGGATTGCCTGCTGGCTTCCAGCAGGAAAGGGGGAATGCTCCTTTGCTCCTGGCTTCTCCTCCAAGGCTTTCCATCTCTACCTTCCCCCAAATTTCCTTACCTCAACTTACCTTCAGCCTTTTTTTGGCACTTCCCCAGCTGCTCAGGCAATCTCCATGCTTTGCAAAGTGTTGACTCAATAGGGTCCAGCAGAAAATGCAGACAAGAGCACATCATAAACCACAAAATGGGGATCCCACTGAGGGTGTAGATCCCTGACGAGGCTCTGCCTCCCAGGGAGCTCCCCCAGCCCCTCTGCCCACGGCAGGATTTTAACCTGCACCTGCACAGCACTGCATGAGCAGCCCCAAGGTTTCACTGGTGAGATTTATGCACCAGAAGCCAGCCTGGATTCCCATTAAAGCTCCTCCAAACTGTCCCACAGGCAGGTGGAGCAGCACAGCTCCAGGAGAAAATCCCAGGGCCTGAAGATACTCAGAGCTTCTATTTTTCTTCAAATTTCTCCAAAATGCTTTAGGAGACCCTGGCTGCTCTTTTTTGGTGCAAAACGACCCCAAAGTAGAGGCTGCCAACAATCAGGTTCTGATCACAGTAACCACCACTGACACACTCTGAGCATTCCCAGCAAACCCAACTGGGTGAGCTGGTGCAGCCTCTTCCTCCCTGGGCTCTGCCTGCGTGCTCAGCATTTGGCTTCTCACACCTCAGCCAAATGCTGTGAGGATTTGGCTGTTGTTGGAAAAGGTCTCCCCAAAATGGGAGATTTCTCCTGGCTGGGAGATGGGACAGAGGAATTGAGGAAAGGAAACTGTGGCTCACTGTAAAACTTCTCAGCTGGGGTCCTTTGAAAGTCCTGTTGCACATTCAGTCCTGGAGATTCTCCATCAACTCCTATATCTGTATTTCAGCACAGATCGATCTGGGATGGATCCAGGATCCTGACCTGTCAGGGGCTCGGCAGCATCCATGAGCTTCAGGCAGACAAACAGAGCTACAGATGGGGTGAGACACCCAAAAATGCCCCTCAGAGGGGGAGCCTGACCCCAGGAGACACCCAGGACATGGAGAGGAGACCCTAAATCTTCAGAAAACATTTTATCAGGTGAATGGGGAGTGCCACAACCTGGACTCTGGATCTAACCCCTGTTGCCGCTGAAGATGAATAGATCACACAGACACAGGTCGAGGTGTGGTGGAAAGAAGAGCAGAGTTTATTTTTCCTCCCAGGATTTATAGGTTTCTGACCACAGCCAGGGATTGGATGGTCAGGATAACACTTTCTCACTGCACTGGCCATGAGAGATGCCCATCACAAGACGTGGAACAGAAAGAATGTACACATATCTATGTTTACAGTTACTGTCCTGGGAAAGTCTTTAGAAAACCATGTCAGCAAGCTCAGAAGCTGAGTTTTCAGGGCGACAAACCCCTTCCTGCCATGGCCAGGTCGGTCACTGGGACAGTCCCCACTGAGCCCTCAGACCGGCCAGCCCGGCTGCCAGGAGCTCTGGATGGCTTCCAGCTGCTCTTGGGGGAGGTCCAGGACACCCAGAGCTGCTGCAAGCCAGAGCTGGGCACGTGGCCCGGAGCAGAGCCAAGTCACAGCTCCTGCCGGTGTGAGAGGGGTGTGAGAGAGGAGAGCCCAAGGGAGGAGAGCAGGGAAGTGGCCTCGGTCACTGGTTACAGCATCACTGGCCAGGCCAGGCCAGGGATTGTCCTGCTCTGCACCAGGGCAGCCTCACCTCCAGTCCTGGCACAGTATAAAATAGATGTGAAGCCGTTGGAGGGCATCCCTTGGAGGCCACGAGGATGGGGAAGGGTCTGGAAGGGCCTAATGAGGAGGGGCTGAGGGGGCTTGGTTTGTTCAGCCTGGAGAAGGAGATGAGAGAAGACCTCATTGGTGTCTTCAGCATCCTCCCAAAGGGCAGCAGAGGGACAGCTGTGGTCTCTGTCCTCTGTGCTCTGTGACAGGGACAGGACCCAGGGAAGGGCTGGATCTCAGGGAAGTTTATTCGCCCTGAGGGTGCTGGCACTGCCCAGGCTCCCCAGGGAATGGGCACAGCCCCGAGGCTGCCAGAGCTCCAGGAGTGTTTGGACACAGCTCAAGGGATGGCCAGGGTGGGATTTTGTGCTGTCCTGTGCAGGACCAGGGGTTGGACTGGATGATCCTCGTGGGTCCTTCCCACTCAGGATATTCTGTGATTCTACCACTTTTATCTCGGGCAAAGTGGGCATCCTTTGCACACCAGTGGGACCAGCGTGCTCAGAGCCACAGTGACCATTGCACAGCTGGACAGAGGCGCTCTCCAAGGGCACTGGGGGAGCTGCAGACACTGCTGGGACACTGGAGCGGGCAAGTTCTCCCTTGAGGACCAGCATCCATCCCTTCCCTGGCTTCCCAGGGAGATTTTACCAGCACCCAGAGGCTCTTTGGAGCCCCAAATGCCCTCTCTACCTCCTGTAGCTTTTTCTTCTCACCCACTTTTTCCTCTCCAGTTGTTCCCGCCAGAGCTGATGGTCTCCCAGCCCTTCCTCTGGCAAACCATGGGGTCCCAGCCCTTCCCTCTCAGTGCTGCTGCCACTGAGGGTGCTGGTGGCACAGGGCACTTCCCAGTGAGCTGTGCCCACAGGTCTGGCACAGCCCTGCACAGACCTCCCAGGTCCTGGCAGTGAGGATGAGCCAGGGCTCAGCGAGGAGCTGCCAGTGAGCACTGACAGCCCTGGTCCTCCCCAGGCCAGCGGGAAGGGGCTGGCTTTGGGTGCTGGCTTTGGGGGTGCTGGTTTTGGGGGGCTGGGTTTGGGGTGCTGGGTTTGGGGGGCTGGGTTTGGGGGGCTGGGTTTGGGGGGCTGGGTTTGGGGGGCTGGGTTTGGGTGCTGGGTTTGGGGGGCTGGGTTTGGGTGCTGGCTTTGGGGGGCTGGGTTTGGGTGCTGTGTTTGGGGTGCTGGTTTTGGGGGGCTGGTTTTTGGGGTGCTGGGTTAGGGGGGCTGGGTTAGGAGGGCTGTGTTTGGGGGCTGGGTTTGGGGTGCTGGGTTTTGGGGGCTGGGTTTGGGTGCTGGTTTTTGGGTGCTGGTTTTGGGGGGCTGGTTTTGGGGGGCTGGCACAGCATAGGGTGCTGCACTGATGGAGAGGTGGCAGTTGTGTGTGGTGCTAAGTGTGACACAGGCTGAGAGAGCTGGGAATGTTCAGCCTGGAGAGGAGAAGGTTGTGTGGAGACCTCACAGCACCTTCCCGGTCTGAAGGGGCTACGAGGAAGCTGGAGAGGGACATCTCGTCAGGAACTGGAGGGACAGGACAAAGGAGAATGGCTTCAAACTGTCAGAGGACAGGAATACATGGATACTGGGAAGGAATTCTTCCCTGGCAGGGTGGGCAGGCCCTGGCACAGGGTGCCCAGAGCAGTTGTGGCTGCTCCATCCCTGGAAGTGCCCAAGGCCAGGCTGGACAGGGCTTGAAGCAACCTGGGGTGGTGGGAGGTGTCCCTGCCCATGGCAGGGGTGGAACAGGATCAGCTTTAAGGTCCATTTTAACCCAAACCATTCCAGGATTCCATGAGACTGGCACAGGTGAGCACCCAGCAGGGGCAGAGGGCATTCAGTGAAGCTCAGCCAGGGGCTGGCAGCCCCCGCTGAGGGGACCTGGCTGCGACCCCCAGCAGGGTCTGGGTGCCCCCCACAACCACGGATGCCCACCCAGGGCAGGCTGAAGACATCCCTGGAGAACCAGAAGATAAACAACAGGGGAATATGCAGAAATGAAGGAAAATCCCACCCTGGGCTAACCTGGCTCCTGCTCCAGCCTCGGGCTGCCGTTCCCTGTGATTGCTCCAGCCCCTGTATCCCGGTAAAACTGCCTCCCCTCCTTCCCCCGAGCCACAGTGAGAGCTCTGAGGACTTGATCTGGCGCTGCTGCCCAGGAAAGGACTCCCAAGGACACCAGACAAGGAAGGGCACACCACGCTCAGCTTGATTAGATGGATTTGAGACCAGCTCTGAGCCCTCCTGCAAGGCCAGTGGAGCAGGGCTGTGACCTCCCCAGATGACTGGCTCCAGTTTGTTTGGGTTACCGAGGGGGAGATGACACCCATCCCCATGGCCAGGGATGCAGCCCTCCAGCATTCCCCCTCCCCTCTGGCCACTGTTCCCACAGGGAGAGGAGCAGCAGTTGAGATAATTTACCATTTAATGTGACCAGATGGCTTAATTTAAACCAAATCAGAGGGGAGAGAAGCCAGTCTGAATGTCTCCAGGAGTTCAGCCTCTCCTCCTGCCTCTCCCTCTCCCTGCACTGCCTTTCTTCAGCAGCAGGGTGGGTCCTGCAGGACCTGCTGCAGGGCTGGATCCAGCCCCAGAGCTCCTCAGGTGCTGACATCCTCTCTCCTCCCCAGGCACCAGGGTGCAGGAGGCAGGAAAAATATATCCAGCTGTAGCAGAAATTCCAGCTTCCCACAAAGCTCTTTGCACAGAGTTTTGGTCTACAGAAGGCCTTGAGATGGTCACTTTGGGGGTCGTGCTGACAGGTACTGGTGTGGTTGGAGGTGGTGGCACTGTAGAGTGGTGCAGAAGCCTCAGAGGTGGGCACAGGGAGCAGAAGGACAAAGACCAAGGGCACTGTGGCTCCTGTGCCTGCATCTCACTCCTGTGCTGCTCCTCAGACACATCCCAGCAGCCGTGGTGCCCTCCAAGCTGTGCTGTCCCAGCCCTGTGCCCATCACACTGCCAGCTCTCACACAGCTACACAAGGCTGGGAAGGTTGGTCAGGCTTGGAAGGGCTCTCTGGAGATCACCCAGCCCAACCCCGCTGCCAAGGCAGGCACAGGAACGCCCAGGTGGGTTTGGAATGCCTCAGAGACAGAGGCTCCACAACTCCCTGGGCAGTCTGTTCCACTGCCCATCTCCAGCTCTTCCCCTGTCTCAGGGCTTCTCCTGGCTCTTGCCTTCCACCCAGAACCAAATCCCACTCTGGCTTTGGCCACGTGGGTCCCATTTTATGTCCATCAAGCCCCTTACACCGTGAGATCCTGCCCAGACCGGAGCTTTCTGTGCTAAAATCAGCGTTCTCTTGGTCAGCAGGGGTGGAGGAGGCAGATCTGAGCCCAGACCATCCCCAGGGCACGGTGTGAAGGTGGAGGATGATCAGGGAAGGGTATGAGCAAGAGTTCAGCGCTGCGTTTTCCTACCCAGGAATTACCCCAGCACGGCACCCTGTGCCCACAAGGAGAGCCAGGCAGTCAGCCCTGCTCCTGGCAGGCATCACAGGAACCAGCACAGCTCCTTGGGCTGCCAACCTCCACCATCCCCACCTGCACGAGGAAAACAACCCTCACATGGGGGGAAACACCTCCAACAGCCGTGCCCACCCCCCTAATTTCCAGAACAAACACACCAGGCTCTTCTCCGTCAAGAGAGGTTGATTTTCCTCTAATTACCCACATAACAAATCCATCCTGGTTATGCAGAGCTTTCATAACAGGTTGCATGGCCGTAGGTGATTGCTTTAAAAAGCTCCCCACCCATGGAGCTGCGCTTGCCGAGCCTGTTCCCTCCGCAGTAATAAATGCTAATAATAAGGCTCAGCACCACGCAGCATTTTATGGCCTGTCTAATGCAGGAAGTCAAAGTTACTGAACACAATGGGCTCCTCTAGCCACAAAAATGAGCAGAATCCAAGGGAAAAGCCAAAGCAGCCTTTAGGAAGCGGCAGAGCGCTCCAGCAGCCTCGATTTGGGCTATCAAAGCTGAATCTGGGAGTTCAATGATGCGCCCGAGGCTGGAAAATGCATCTGTGGCAGGAGCCGGGGCCGGCGATCTGCTCCTCTCCCAGCCGTGTCCACGAGGCTGCCTCGGGCAGGGATGATCCCCATCCCCTCGCAGCAATTTTCTCCCCCATTAGATTAATTAACCCCCGGCGCAGCAGATCTCGCTCATTCCCAGCCCGATGTGCTCGCCCGGGGGTCTCGGGGGCTGCTCGGCACTGATCGCCAGCCGGGCCGAATTTCAGTCAGACCGGGCAAAACCCATCCACCCGCATCCTCCACGGGGGAAATCTGGAGGGGGAAACACGGGAAAGGTTTCTTGGGAAGAGTGTGATGCCGTGGAAGTGCAGCAGCAGGGGGGTGTTGAGGTGGGGAGGGCAGATCCGGAGGTGATTTTTGTCCTGCAGGCTGAAAACGTGGAGGGAAAAAGCAGCAATGAAATGTGGGGAGAGGAGCCAGGAGTAAAGGCTGGGACTCACAAAGGATGGAGCTCACAAAGGAGGGGACTCACTAAGAAAATTCTCTTTTTTCCTCCCTCCTGGTGAGGTTTTGAGGACGGGCACAAACTACGGCCACCAGAGACAGAAGCCCTTCCCTCAACAGCAGCTCCCTGCCCACTGTGGAAGTCGAGGATCCTTTGTTGCACCTCTTTTAGAACCTCTGGCAGCAGCGAGCGCCTCGGGAGCCATCCCGGTTTACCCTTCGCTCCTGCCCTGCGCCCTCGGGGCGGTTCCGGCTCTGCAGCGCAGAGAACGGGATTAGCATCGATCTGCCGAGAGCAGCATCCTGGGAATCCTGGGAATCCTGGGCATCCTGGGAATCCTGACCATCCTGGGCATCCTGGCCATCCTGGGAATCCTGACCATCCTGGGCATCCTGGCCATCCTGGGAATCCTGACCATCCTGGGCATCCTGACCATCCTGGCCATCCTGGGCATCCTGGCCATCCTGGCCATCCTGGGAATCCTGGGCATCCTGGGCATCCTGGAAATCCTGGGCATCCTGACCATCCTGACCATCCTGGCCATCCTGGACATCTTGGCCATCCTGGGCATCCTGGGAATCCTGGGCATCCTGGAAATCCTGGGCATCCTGACCATCCTGACCATCCTGGGCATCCTGGGCATCCTGGGCATCCTGACCATCCTGGGCATCCTGACCATCCTGGGCATCCTGGGCATCCTGGCTGGGGCACCCACCTCCCCTCCCTGCAGCAGAGCCCTCTGCGCTCTCTTGGCCCCGTGCTGCCCCCCAAAAGCGGCTCCTGACCCAAATCAAGCATGACCCAGACAGGCGGGGCAGATCTGAGAGCTGAGCCCTGACGTGCATCACCTCCCTCCCTCCGCTTTTGCTTACAGCTGCTTTAGGACAGCGGCCATACCCACCAGCAGCTGCTTTCTCACACACACAGGGAGGAAAACATCCCAGTTTTATCCCCAAATGCCTCCCTGGCTCCAGCAGTTTGAGAGGGAAATGGGGAGAGGGGCTGAACATGAAAATAAGACAATTCCTGCTGCATGCTGCATTTTGGGATGGAGATCCCAACAGCCAAAGGAGCTCCTGCATTTATATTCCTTTTTTCCTAGGAGCTGGATCCCTGTGTTGTTGCCTGGGGGCTGATGAGGAGGGGAAGGAGCAGCCTGGCCAAGGCTGTTTGGAATTGTGGAATCTTGGAACGGTTTAGGACGGAAGGGACCTAAAGCCCATCTTGTTCCAACCCCCTGCCATGGGCAGGGCCCTTTTCCACCAGACCAGGTTGCTCCAAGCCTGGTCATTGCCAGCAAATTTCAAAGAGGTGCTGAGGAATAAAAGCCCTTGAACATTTTTAATGATGGATCTTCCCTGTCGGCTCCGCACTGAACAAGGAGCCTTTAAAGTCGGCCCTTTGATTAGAAAATGGACCCAGGGAGAAAAAAGTGCTTCTCCTCCTCCTTATCTATCATCTGCCCTCCTCCATAGCCATCCTGCCCCAAAAGGGCTCAATTTAGAAGTAAAAGCCCAAGAATTCCAAGCAAGGGGCAGTAGGGGCTGCCTGAGATCCGAGCACCAGCCCCACAAACAGGAAATTTTAATCCAGGCTGACTCCTGAGGGGTTTTAGCAGAGGATGGGGCATATCAAGGGGATTCCTCACCATCCATCCCCAATTTATCCCTATCATTTCCTGGGGTACAGGAGCTCTCATCCTGCTGCACAGAGCCAACACAACCCCCCCATCACAGCCACAGCCAAGACCAGAGAGGAGAACTCCCTCCTTCCCTGCTCCTCCTAAATCTCTTCCAAAGCGCTGCTCCAGATGAGTTAAGAGCCCCAGCCTCTTGGAAGACCATTTCTCCCCACAAATCCCAGCCCTGCCAAGCTCCTCAGCTCACGCTGCCTTTCAACACGCCCGGCTGGCTCCAAGGACACTTCAGCCAGTGACGGGAATGTGACGTCCTTCTCGGAGAGGGACAGCACTTGGGAAGCACGAAGAGCCCCCAGCTGCAGCTGACTCACAATTATTCTGCTCTGAAACTGCTCTGTGGTATTTTTTGGAGCTGTTAACATCCCATTAAAAGTGTCCTGTTGAGCAGAGCTGGCTGGCAGGGAGCAGGGAGGGTGCAGGCCTGGAAGGAGCCGCAGCTCTCCCGTTATGGTAAGTTTTCCAAAACCCACTGGTTGTGTCCCTAAATAGTTCCTTTCCATGAACAGTGAGATGGTGTCAGCTGCCTTTTTTAAATGAACAGCAGAAAACAACAAAAGAGCTGCAAGTGGCAGCTATAAATGCAAAGCAGGGGCTGGAGGGGGTTGGGGGCCCTGGAGAGGGGCTGGGGGATTGCAGGGAAAGCAGAAATGCATTCAAAGGGAACAGTGCTGGGCTGATCCTGCAAGGAGCTCGGACACCACTGACCTTCCCTTTGCTGCCAGTTTGGGAGGGGATGATGTCTCTTCCAGCTGGAAGCAGCCACCCATCCCTGGAAGTGTCCAAGGCCAGGCTGGACAGGGCTTGGAGCAACCTGGGCTAGTGGAAGGTGTTCCTGCCATGGCAGGGGGTGACACTGGGGGGGCTTGAAGGTCCCCTCCAACCCAAAGCGTTCCATGATCCATAGTGAAAGCTGCTCCTTGGACTTCTCCCCTCTTCCCCTGGCCACATCTCCTGCACCCTCCACGCTCAAGGGGGGACTCTGTGCTCCACTGCAAACACTTCCCACCAGGGCTTAAATGCATCGAGTTTCTCATCTGTGTCTGCCCACCCCTGTCTGCCCATCCCTGTTCCCATCAGTGCTGGGAACCACAGAATCATTCAGGTTGGAAAACTCCTCTAAGAATGTTGAATCCAACTTTGAATGAAGCTGCAAAAATCCTCCTTTCTCCAGGAAGAGCCACGGAGAATTCAGCCAGGTTACTGGAATAAAGTCAGTGGATGTCTGGAGCGCTACAGGTTGGGTTGGTTGGTTGTTTTCCTTGCAGGCTGTTCCACAAATGCCATTTCCTGGGAGCAGGAAGCAGAGCCAGGGTCTTGCTCGTGCTGGGACAAAACCAAAGGCTGACAAGGGAGCAGCCCAGGCTCCATTAAGAGGGAATTCATTTGCATGTGTTTCATTTGCAGACTCAGGCAGCACGAAATAAGCCCCTGGTTACCAGGGAGCTCCTGGCAGCGTTAGGAGGATGCCCTTGGCACGTGGTCCCCAAGGCAGGGAGAAGGGGACTCCCTGGGACACTCCTGCTGTGATGACAGCATTCCCAAGGGATGGGATCACACCTTCCATCCCACAGGAATGTCCCCAGCAGCACAGGCAGGGCTGGCCCTTTCCTGACCTGTGCCAAACCTCGGCCAAATCCATGATCCAAGAGCTGAACCAAAACCCTCCAGCACCAAAGCGCCTCTGGTAGCACCCCCTTGACTCCAGGGGGAACAACACAGTTTCCAGGACTACAAAAAGCAAGGAGCTGGGCAGAAAAATGTCATTTTTCCTCTTATATTACCAAGAACGAGGAAAACAGCCCATTTTTCTGAGCACGGCCTGAATAGGAACAAGTCTGCCTAAATTCTCTGTGAATGGAGATGAAATCCCATCGTGTCAGCTGTTTCCAATCCTGGAAAAGAATTTGTTGGAAAGGAACAGTTTCAGGCGTGCTGAGCACAGGACAGGGCTGGGGGAGCAGCTATTAGTGCCACTGGAAGTGGTTCTCAATTAAAAAAAGCCGATGACAACAGTTTTTAGATCAAAAGAAGCCTTTTCACGGGATGTTTTCTTTGCTTGGGCAGAAATGTTAATCAATCAGGCTGAGAGGAGCTGCAGCAAAAATAATTTGGTTTGGTACAAGTTTGTGAGTTCGATTTGACTCGGAGGACACGGGGCGTTAAACATCCATTGCTCTTCTAATGAAAACACCTCTGAGAAAGCGAGGAGGCTTCTCCACAGATGGGATTTCAGGATTTTTCCCCAGGTAATGGATGGCAAGGCACAAACTCCGCTTTGAAAATGGAGCAATTTGTTCAACCGCGGCTGCTCACGGCTGGTTTGAAAAATCAAAATAATGAACTGTGCTGTGGACAAGGTGGCCTTGACGTGCCTGCTTGCACCAGAGGTTTGGTTTCTCGTGTCTGTCTGCAGCCTTCGACCTCTCCATGGACGCCAGCTGCCCTCACACCCGGCTCCTGGACAGGGATCTCACCAGAAGTCTGGGGAGCCTCCTGCTCCCAGGAGCAGCTCGCCAGAGATGGTCCATCCCCACCCAGCACCATCTCCATGCCACCCATGGACTGTCCCTGTGGATGCTGGGGCCTCTGCTTTGTCTGATCTCATCGTGCTTTTCACCTCCCTTGGGGCAGCTACAAGTGGCTCCAGGTTGGGTTTTGAAGGTTGGAATGCTGGATCACCACATGGAGCAATCCCACCACAGCAGGGGGAAAACAACCAGCAGGAAAGGCTGTGGCTCCAACTTGGATCTCAGCACTCTCATTTGGGAAAATCATCCCCCGGCAAGACCCTGAACCTCCTGTTTCAGCATCTGACCCATGTCCACATCCCCAGCAAGAAGAGCCTCCAGGGGTGCCACCAGACAAACCCCCAGGCCAATCACGCTGTGCTTACAGGGAAAACCAAACAATCTTCTCACTGCTGGGTCCCTCCTGCCAAATCTTCTCCAGTGCCACACTGGGAGCACTGGGCTTTCTCCCACTGACCCACCCAACCCTGTCACTGCAGCAGCTGGGGCGAGTCCTGACCACAGTGCTGGGCTCAGGCAGGAGAAGCTGGAGCAAAGTCCTGCAAGAATGGAGAGTTTTTTCTTTTTTTCCCTCCAAACTTCCAAGGAAGATGCAGCAGGAGCAGGGGGGAAAGGGGGAAATGTGCCAAGCTAGAAAATAACAGAGAACATTTTGGTCTCTTCTCCATGGGAGAGTCTTGTGCTTGGTGTCTCTACGTTGGCCACAAGGAAGCCAAGCCAAGCCAGTCCTGTGGTGTGACCCTGGGCCACCACCTTCATCCTCGTGTCCTCTGAGGGCGTTTCTGCTCCCTCGCATTGGGCTGGAGACAAATCTGGAAAAGCCCTTCCAGAGATGCCTCGAGGCAGAAGAAGACACAGATCCAACACGGGGAAGAGTTTAACTCATTTAGTTCCTGGAGATGTGGTGACAATTCCCGTTTCCACCACTCCAAGCCCATCCTTGGCATCACGTGTCCCCTTTCCTCCAGAGCAAAGCACCAAACCCACCCCCCAAAACCCACCAAAGGGGCACGGGGTGGCTGGAGCATCACAGCCCTCACCCAACCACCTTTACCAGCCTTTCACAGCCCCACCTCTGCTTCTGCCCCAGCATCCCAGCGGGAAGGGACTGGGATTTACCATCCTCCTCCCGGAGCCATCCCATGGGCAGCCCCTGCACTCTCTACCTGCTTCTGCCTTTTTTTTTTTTTTTTTTTTTTTTTTTTTTATTATCATTATTTTTGCAAGGAAAACGGGTTGCCCTGGAGCTGGGTCTCCATGGAAACTTGGGTTTTTCAGACACTCAATGGAAAACGCTGGCACGGAGACGCTTGTGCAGGAATACTGATTCAGCCCCAGCGTCTGTAACACTGACTGCATTTTAATCCCGCTCCGCTACCCGGAGAGCTAAAAATACCCTGTGAGCTGTCGCCTCCTGAACTCGAGTAAACAGCTTAAAGCAACACGCTGCTGCCAGAGCAGAAATTCCATGAATCAGCTAAAAAAAAAAACGGATGGGGGGAGGTAACGGTGGGGTCTCAGGCCTCGAGGAGCAGCAGCTCGGTGGGGAAGAGCAAATCCCCGCTCCAGGGATAGAGAAGGAGCAGCTGAAGGCAGCAGACAGGTCCTTGGGGCTTTGTTGCGCCTCTCCAAGATGCCCTTTTCCCAGTGTAAAAGCAGGAGAACAAGGTTTTCCCTGGTCCCCAGCTGGCTGGGAGGAGCCCTGTGTTCCTGCCATGCCAAGCTCAACGCGTGGCACTGCCATGAGCTGGCCAGGAGCCAGGTGTCCTCACCTGGGGGCTGGGGACAATTGAGGGAGGGGTAACCTTGCTGCCACACTGGCACCGCGCTTTTCCCTCTCCCTCCTGTCCTCTCTCCAAGAAAAAGACACCGAGGGCCGGCAAAAGGGGCCCTGGGGCTGTGGGCAGTGCCACCCCCTCGCTGTGCCTGCAGCCCTGTGCCAGCCCAGCCTTCCTGGCAAATAAAACCCAACTCTCCCCTCCCAATTAGCTGGGACTGTCCTCGGCTGACTCCCAGAGCTGCTTTTTGCAGAATACACAAACACCTCCTTCATTTATTAATTCTTTTTTTAAGAGACATTCCCCTGGCAGCTCAACATTCCCCGGGAGAGAACCCCCAGATGGGGAAACTGAGGCATGAGCCTGCTTGCTGAAGAGCTCGCTGCAAGCTGGGAGTGAATCCAGGTTTCCCAGGTCTCCCCAGCTGTGCCAGGAGCTGGGATCAGGCATTGCCCTCCATCACCCCATCAAGGAAACTCTCCTACCCTTGATTAGTGCTGCCTCCTAATTAAAAAGCTCTCAAAAGCCCCTGGCAAGGGCATGAACTCACATCCAAGTGGCTCCAGCAGCTGGATGCAGAGCTGGGATTGATTTTTTTAGGGAAACTGCATTTATACATTTGTTTTTCCTCCAGCTGTGGGGAAACCAGGTGGCATTCCCAGGATTCTGCTTTAAACCTTCATTTCTACCAGGATCCAGAGAAGCAGGAAAAATGCCATCCCCAGCTGGCAGTCAGATGATTTAGGGTGGGTGATAAATGGGGTTTTGCAGTGGAAAATTCCCCCCTGCCCTGTGGGAAAAGCCTTTTCAGGGCTCAGCCATTCCCAGCACCCCGGCACCCGTCCTAAGCCTCTCCCCGGCTTATCTGGCTTCTCAACACATCTTACAATGCTGCAAAGCAGGGATGAGGGAAAAAAGAACATCTCAGGTCAGTTTTTATGGGCTCTAAGATCTCCATCCAGCAGGGATGGGATTAAGGCCATGGGCTCTGAGTAGCCAGAGCAGTAAAATAAATCTGTGCAAGGCAGGCATGGCCTGGCCAAAACCCGGCTGCAAGGCTTGTTCATTCCTTGAGGATTAAAGAAACTCTGCTGTGATTAAAGAAACTCTGTTTGGGCCTTGAGGTATTTATTAGGCTGCATCTCGTTAGAAGAGTGGGAACTGAGCACACTGAACCCCCCAGCCCTTCCCCTCCTGTGCCCCAGCACTAAAATTGGGAGCCTGGAGCATCCCTGGGGAGGGGACACGGCCGAGTTCAGCAGCTGTAAATGTCCCTGGGATCAGGGGGAATTCATCCTCAGCACCTGAGCATGGAGCAGTGTTTGCCAGGTGAGCTGGGATGGAGCTCAGAGCTCCCTGGGCATGGGAGAAAGCCTGAACCGAAGTGGTTCCAGTGGTTAAAGTGTGGGAATAGGGATGGTGGGAATGGTGTGGGATGAGGCGCTGGAGATGCTGGAGCGAGTCCAGAGAGGCCCCAGAGTTCTGAGCCCCTCTGCTCTGGAGCCAGGCTGGGAGAGCTGGGAGGGCTCAGCCTGGAAAGTCTCCAGGGAGAACTTTGAGCACTCCCAGGGTCTAAAGGAGCTCCAGGGAGCTGGAGAGAGACTGGGGACAAGGACTGGGAAGGACAGGATGAGAGGGAATGGCTCCCACTGCCAGAGGGCAGGGATGGATGGGATATTGGGCAGGAATTGTTCCCTGTGAGGGTGGTGATGCCCTGGCACAGGTGCCCAGAGCAGCTGTGGCTGCCCCTGGATCCCTGGGAGTGTCCAAGGCCAGGCTGGACAGGGCTTGGGACAGTGGAAGGTGTCCCTGCCATGGCAGGGCTGGGACTGGATGAGCTTTAAGGTCTCTTCCAACCCAAACAATTCCATAATTTTGTTCCATGAATGAAGGTTCCAGGAAGCTGGAGAGAGGCTGGACTCAGGGGTCTCTGATCACACTGAGCTGGGGGAGGAGGCTGCTCCTGATGCCCAGGTACATCCAGCACATGAGGCTGGGGCTCTGCAGGGGAAAGAGGGTTGTATAGGATCCTGCTGATCCCAAACTGAACAGGGCAGCCCCTTGGATCCCATCCCTGCCCTTCACCATGCTCACTCCGAGGCTGTGGCCAGTGACATCAGCTGCACCAGAGACTCGGGTGGGCTCAGGAGCTGCTCTGGGGTGGGCTCAGAACCCGTCCAGTGCCCCCAGCCCCACCCCTGCAGCCCCCCGGTTCCCCAGGCACAGGGATCCCCAGCTGAGAGCTGGGATTAGAGCCGGGAATCGGCTCCTCATCTCTCCACAGGGGTGCAGGGGGAAGGAGGGGTCACACCTGGCTCCAGGGAACCTCCCCCGTCCAAAATCCCCCGGCAATGTCCCAGAGCTGAGCGTGGTGTGAGGCCAAGGCAGCCTAACCCCACATGGGATGCAGGGAAGGGGCTGGTGGCAGTTTTGGAGCAGGGATCCAGGCACCCCCCTGCCCTGATGGGGATTTGGGGTGCTCCCCGTGGTTTGGCCCTTCCTGAGCCTCTGGAAACCCATCCTTGCCCGGAGCTGGCCCTTCCTGAGCCTCTGGAAACCCATCCTTGCCCGGAGCTGGCCCTTCCTGAGCCTCTGGAAACCCATCCTTGCCCGGAGCTGGCCCTTCCTGAGCCTCTGGAAACCCATCCTTGCCCGGAGCTGGCCCTTCCTGAGCCTCTGGAAACCCATCCTTGCCCGGAGCTGGCCCTTCCTGCTCACGGCTGCGTGCTCAGCTCCCGCTGCCCCTCTCCCAGGCTTTGCTCCAGGTTTATTCCACATCCCAGCGCTGCCTCCACCCCTACCCTGCAACAGCCGCTCTTTACCCTCCCTGAACCTCCCCAGCTGCAGGGGGTGAGGAAACACCTCCACTTAGGAGCGGGGAAACTGAGGCACGGAGCAGCTGTGGAGAGCCCCAGCAAAGCACCCACCCTTTCCCCACATCCACAGGGTGCCCTGGCTCGGTGTTCCCTGCCTGGATCCAGCTCCCTCCCAGCCTCATCCCCTCCATTCCCTCCCAGCTTTTTCCCAGATTGAAACCCCGCTCCCACGCCAGAGCCTGGCACTCGTTTTTATTGACAGCCCCATCTTTTGTGGATTAAAATTCCTTCAGGAGCACCTGATCCCATTCCCGAGCCAGGGATGCTGTCAGTGCCCGTTCCCGCCGTGTCCCGGGGGCTCCGCGCGTCTCCTCGGCTTCCAAAGGAACGGAGAGGAGAGCAAAGCGCTGCGGGTACCGGGGAAACGCCGGTTCCTGCTTGGGAAGGGACGCGCCAGGCTCTGTCCTCATCCCTCGGCTCCCTCTTGGCTGGGATTGCCGGGATGGAGAGCCAGGGAACGCGGGCCAGCAGCGGAGCGCTGCCAGCTCCGAGCCTCGCGGAGCCAGGCAGGCACCGACACCATCCCCGCTGGAGCCGGGATCAGCCGGGATCATCTGGGATCGGTCACCGGGATCAGCTGGGATCGGTCACTGGGATCACCCGGGATCAGCCGGGATCGGCCACCGGGATCAGCCGGGATCAGCTGGGATCGGTCACCAGGTTCAGCTGGGATCACCCGGGATCAGCTGGGATTATCTGGGATCAGTCACCGGGATCAGCCAGGATCGGTCACTGGGATCAGCCGGGATCAGCCGGGATTGGCCACTGGGATCACCCGGCATCACACGGGATCGGTCACCGGGATCACCCAGGAACAGCCGGGACTGGTCACCGGGATCAGCCACTGGGATCAGCCAGGAACAGCCAGGATTGGTCACTGGGATCAGCCGGGACCAGCCACCGGGATCAGCCGGGAACACCCAGGATCAGCCACCGGGATCAGCCGGGAACACCCGGGATTGGTCACCAGGATCACCCGGGATCATCCAGGATCGGTCACTGGGAACACCCGGGATCAGCCACTGGGATCACCCGGGAACAGCCGGGATTGGTCACCAGGATTAGCCAGGATCAGCCAGGATCGGCCACCGGGATCAGCTGGGAACAGCCACTGGGATCAGCCGGGATCAGCCAGGATCAGTCACCGGGATCAGCCGGGATCACCCGGGATCAGCCAGGATCGGTCACCGGGATCAGCCGGGATCAGCCACCGGGATCACTCAGGATCATCCAGGATCGGAACACTCGGGATCAGCCGGGATCACCGGGAGCGTCCCACATCCCAACCAGGGGCTCCGGAACAGCTGCGGGAGACACCAAAAATCCGGGAATTCTGCTCCTCTGGGGATCTCTGCTCCCTCCAGGAACTGTCACAGGTGTCACACGGGTGTCACAGGGGTGTCACAGAGGTGTCACAGAGGTGTCACAGAGGTGTCACAGGGGTGTCACAGGGGTGTCACAGGTGTCACACGGGTGTCACAGGGGTGTCACAGGTGTCACAGGTGTCACAGGGGTGTCACAGGGGTGTCACAGAGGTGTCACAGGTGTCACAGAGGTGTCACAGAGGTGTCACAGGGGTGTCACAGGGGTGTCACAGGGGTGTCACAGAGGTGTCACAGAGGTGTCACAGAGGTGTCACAGGGGTGTCACAGGGGTGTCACAGAGGTGTCACAGGGGTGTCACAGGGGTGTCACAGGGGTGTCACAGAGGTGTCACAGAGGTGTCACAGGGGTGTCACAGAGGTGTCACAGAGGTGTCACAGGGGTGTCACAGGGGTGTCACAGAGGTGTCACAGGGGTGTCACAGAGGTGTCACAGGGGTGTCACAGGGGTGTCACAGGTGTCACAGGGGTGTCACAGAGGTGTCACAGAGGTGTCACAGGTGTCACAGGTGTCACAGGTGTCACAGAGGTGTCACAGGGGTGTCACAGAGGTGTCACAGAGGTGTCACAGGGGTGTCACAGAGGTGTCACAGAGGTGTCACAGGGGTGTCACAGGGGTGTCACAGAGGTGTCACAGGGGTGTCACAGAGGTGTCACAGAGGTGTCACAGGGGTGTCACAGAGGTGTCACAGGGGTGTCACAGGTGTCACAGGGGTGTCACAGAGGTGTCACAGGTGTCACAGAGGTGTCACAGAGGTGTCACAGAGGTGTCACAGGGGTGTCACAGAGGTGTCACAGGTGTCACAGAGGTGTCACAGAGGTGTCACAGGGGTGTCACAGAGGTGTCACAGGGGTGTCACAGGGGTGTCACAGAGGTGTCACAGAGGTGTCACAGGGGTGTCACAGAGGTGTCACAGGTGTCACAGGAGTGTCTCAGGTGTCACAGAGGTGTCACAGGGGTGTCACAGAGGTGTCACAGGGGTGTCACAGGTTTCACAGGGGTGTCACAGGTGTCACAGAGGTGTCACAGGGGTGTCACAGAGGTGTCACAGGGGTGTCACAGGTGTCACAGAGGTGTCACAGGGGTGTCACAGGTGTCACAGGTGTCACAGGGGTGTCACAGAGGTGTCACAGGGGTGTCACAGGTGTCACAGGTGTCACAGGGGTGTCACAGGTGTCACAGGTGTCACAGAGGTGTCACAGAGGTGTCACAGGGGTGTCACAGAGGTGTCACAGGGGTGTCACAGGTGTCACAGAGGTGTCACAGAGGTGTCACAGGTGTCACAGGTGTCACAGAGGTGTCACAGAGGTGTCACAGAGGTGTCACAGGGGTGTCACAGGGGTGTCACAGAGGTGTCACAGGTGTCACAGGGGTGTCACAGGGGTGTCACAGGTTTCCACAGGTTTCCACCACACATTGCCCTCGTTCCTGCTGGTGAGCAGAGACTTGCACGACATGGATCGCTCTGTACCCTACACCTGCCCCCTGCACAATGGAATTCATCACAATGCTGATCAATCTCCTCTGGTTTTGGCCCTGTGCCCCTCACTTTGTAAAAGACTATAAAACCACACCCCAGAGTTACCTTCCTTTGAGATCTCCCCAATGGACAGAAGACTCTGCGTCATTGGATGGCTGAGTGGACTCTGACATTGGCAGCTGTAATCCCCTTACTCTCTTTTCCTTCTGCTTTGCTTTCTCTCTTTTCTCTCTTTTCTCTCTATCTCATTATTTAGTGCTGATGAGCACTCAATAATAAAGTGTGTTTTGCTGTTTGAGTCCTTGGTTTGCTGATAATCTTTTGTACTCTAAGACTGACTAAAAGAACCACATCAGCAATCCCACCGTGTGGATCGTGACACCCTCCCCACCCTCACAGGGAGGAATTTCTTCTCAATTTCAGTCTTAAATTCCCCATTTTTGGCTTGAAGCCATTCCCCCTTGTTGTCACCGTGGTTCCTGCAGAGCAGCCCTCCTCTCTCCTCCCTGTAGACCCTTCAGAGCCTGGAAGATGCTCTGAGGTCTTCACACATCCCTGGGGAATGCACATCCAGGCTGAGCCGCCCCAAGCAGCCCGTCCTGTCTGCACAGGGGAGCTGCTCCCGTTCCTTTATCTCACCTTCCCGGCCTCTCCTGGGCTCACTCCAACACTTGCACGTCCTTCTAACGCTGGGAGCACCAGAGCTGGATCCAGGCAATGCCAAAATCCCCGTTCCACTGCCAGGGACCCCCGGGGCTGGGACAGGGCTGTGTGGGCACCAAGAGAGCGGCAGGAAAGGAGCCAGGGAGGCAGGAGGGCTCCGGGAGCTGCCTCAGCTCGTGGATGTCTTTATTGGGAGTCGGAAGGTGGCACAGGCATGCGAACAGGACAGGGACAGGAGCGCTATTGCCTCGGTGACAGAGATACGGAACAGCGGCAGCAGGAGCCTGACCCCCCAGGCCAGCCGGGATCCCCAAACCTCGGCCTCCTATTGCTTCCCATCCCCATCCCCGGCCCCAGGTGCCCCGTGCCCGTGGGATCGGCGCCCGGAGAAGGGATCCCAGCGGCCGTGGTGCAGGGGTGGGAGATGTCCCGGTGAGCGGCTGGATCTCCGCAGCTGGAGGTGAGGTGCAGCCAAAAGCGTGGCCGAGGCGAGGGGGCAGCCCAGGGGTGCTGGGGCAGCGTGGCCGTGGCAGGGCTGGCACCAGGAAGGGAAACGGGGCTGTCCCCAACCTCCCTCCCAGCCCCGCTGCTCTGCGGCACCTCCTGGGGGGACCCAGCTGCCAACCCCCCCCAGCGATGGAGCTGGAGCTTTGGGGAGAGAAAACTCCTTGGGAAGAGCTTCCCTGGGCTCTGGGGGGAGCATCCCTGGGGGAATGCACATCCCAGCCTCGGGAGAGCATCCCTGGGGAATGCACATCCCAGCCTCGGGAGAGCATCCCTGGGGAATGCACATCCCAGCCTTGGGAGAGCATCCCTGGGGAATGCACATCCCAGCCTTGGGAGAGCATCCCTGGGGAATGCACATCCCAGCCTCGGGAGAGCATCCCTGGGGAATGCACATCCCAGCCTTGGGAGAGCATCCCTGGGGAATGCACATCCCAGCCTCGGGGGGAGCTTCCCTGGGCTCTGGGGGGAGCATCCCTGGGCTCTGGGGGGAGCATCCCTGGGGAATGCATCCTTTAGCCGTAGGAAGAGCATCCTTGGCCCCTTCCAAAGCGTCCCTCGGGATCCACGTCCCTCCCCCTCGGAGAAGGCATCCCTTGGGGAGGGCACCCTGGCCAGGGTGCTGCCTGCATCCAGCTGGGGCTCAGGAGAAGGTGACCACCTCACCCTGGGGGTAACTGGAAGCGAGGGTGTCCTGGCAGGAATCTGCAATTAAAGACAGACATTAAACACACCATTAGTTTTTGCTTCCATGAGCTACGTGGGGAGAAATAGGGGAGGGACACGGAGCTTCCAGGGGACCCCCACTTAGCAGGATGCAGAAAACAGAGTAACCACAAAGTGAAGTGGCCTTTTCCAGAGGGATAAATGCTGCTGTGGCATCTGTGAGTCAGGGGAAAATGGTTTAAAAAAGCCTCAGAATGGTGGCAGAGATGGAGACCTGGGAAATGATTCTCCAAGAGAAACCACATGCGGCATCAGGGTGATTTTGAGGGTATAAATGAAAAGCAGGGGGAAAACATCACCCTCACCACATCCCTCTCATCCCTCTCATCCCTCTCCTCCCAAAAAGCTGCTCTTGCCCAAAACTTCCCAAGCCAACCCCAAGCCAGATGTCCCAAAGCCAAGGCTGGTGCATTAATCCCTCAGCATTTTTTCTTCTCCCTCTCTCCCTCTCATTTGCTATCATTGAATTAATTATCATTGATTGGAGCTCTGAGTCACCCCAGCGCCTCTCCCCATGTGCCAGGGCCCAGGTTCCAGGCAGGGAGAGTGCCTGATCCACCCAATAAACCAAAAATTGTGCTTTGAACCTCACCCCAGCTCCTGCTCATGAGTTTGACCCAGCTGCCTCCCCTGCAGACCCAAGAGAGCTCCAAAAACCCCTCCTTTCACACAAAATAAAGGTCTCTCTCTCCATGGAGCAATGAGCAATGCCCAGGCATGGAGGCTTTTCAAACCTCACATCCCAAAACCCCCCTGGGGATTAGAGGAGCTCTCCTCCCTCAGCTGGCAGGAGAGCTCCCCACCTCTGAAGACAAAAAGCTTTGAGCACCCAACAACATCCCCCTGCAGCAATTTGGGGACCAGCAGTGCCCAGGCACGCAGCAGCTGCTGAAAAATATCCCAGCTCTTGCTTCAGTCACTCCTGCAAGCAGCTAAAAGCTCTTGGCAGGGCTCATGTCCTGCTAGAAACATTCCCCATCAGGTCGATTGATTTACCAAGGGCACGACTTGGCTTTTAACTCCCATCTCCTCCTCCCCGTTCAAAGCCATTTCATGTGTTAGCTCGAGACCTGCTGCCCACAGCCTCCAGGGACCTGCCTTGGAAAGCAGCTTCCCAGCCTGGGACAAAAATTAGCACGACTAGAAATAAATAACAACAGCCCAGATTTTTATATTTTTTTGTCCCCCAGACAAAGGCACCATGAGAAAACAGCCCTCCTGTCTTGGTGTATCAGCTCTCGCCCTCACGGCCCCTCAGTGACCTCCAGCCCCTCCCTCCAGCCTAATTTGGGGTGCAGATCTGCCACCAGCCTCTGTAGGGCACTGCCCTGGGCAAAGCAGGAGCCTTGGCACAGCCCCAAATACCCAAATACCCAAATACCCCCGAGGTTTGCTGGTCTGAGCCATCAGCCCCAGATTTCCCCTCATGGGGGGTTCACATCCCCGACACCCAGCACAAGCTCTGGGTCAGCCCTGCACTGACCCTGCTCTGCCCGAGGGGGAGGGTTTGGGGTGCTGGGGGGTGAGCATTGCTCAGCACTGCACCCAGACCCCCCCAGGGCAGGGGGGGACTCTGCCCTGCTCAGGGGAGACCCCACGGGCAGAGCTGCCCCCAGCATCAGGAGCACCTGGAGCCCCTGGGCTCTGGAGAGCTGGGGGGTTCACCTGGGGAAGAGAAGGCTCTGGGGAGATCCTGAGGCTCCAGGAGAGCTGCAGAGGGACTTTGGAGAAGGAAGAATGGCTTCCCACTGCCAGAGGGCAGGGATGGATGGGATATTGGGAAGGAATTCCTCCCTGTGAGGGTGCCCAGAGCAGCTGGGGCTGTCCCTGGATCCCTGGGAGTGTCCAAGGCCAGGCTGGATGGACTTGGAGCAGCCTGGGATGGTGGAAGTGTCCCTGCCATGGCAGGGGGTGAAGTGGGATGGAATTTAAGGTGCCAATTCCCCGACTCTGTGATTACTTTTCCACAGGCAGCAGGACACATCCCCTGCCCTCGCCTGTCCCACACAGGAGGAAGCGTGACCCTCCTCCCAGAAGTTCACAGAATCCTTCCTGAGCCTCCATCCACCTTTTCCCTGGGTAAAACATAAGGCTCAGTTGCCCGGGTGGAGGTAAGGAAGTAACAGACTGGGAGCTGGGAGGCTCCTATTTATAAGCTCAACTGCATCCTATTTTGCATCTGCCTCTGCTCTCCCTGTTCCTCGTCAGCACGGGCAAGCCATGGGGTTGCTATTTATTTTCTGTTTTTCTTTATTGTCATCAAATAAGCAGCGAGGATTTTTCCTGGCAGTGCTGGGGAAGCCAGGAACAGGCTCCTTCTGGGTAGAGCAATTACTCTCTTGACATCTTCACCTCCCGCCCGGCTGCCTGACAGGCCTTTCTATTTTCTCAGCTCTCTCCGGCATCTCCCGAGAAACAGAGCAGTTGTTGCAACAATAAAAATTAATACTTCGCAAGCAACCCGGGATCGTGGTGCAGCCTCCACCCAGAGCCCGACTCTGAGTCTTCCAGGAGGAAAAGAGAAGGAAGGAGTTGATTCTGGAGCGGGGAACTGCTCCCAAATCCCCCTGATCCAAATGCTGCTCTGCTTTGGCTCCTTCATGGGGGTGGTTGGTCACAAGGGATTGATCCTTGTCTAAGAGTTCTGATCCTTGTCCAGGGTTCTCATCCTTGTCCCAGAATTCTGATCCATGTCCCAGAGTTCTGATCCATGTCCCAGAGTTCTGATCCATGTCCCAGAGTTCTGATCCATGTCCCAGAGTTCTGATCCTTGTCCCAGAATTCTGATCCATGTCCCAGAGTTCTGATCCATGTCCCAGAGTTCTGATCCTTGTCCCAAAGTTCTGATCCTTGTCCAGGGTTCTGATCCTTGTCCCAGGGTTCTGATCCATGTCCCAGAGTTCTGATCCATGTCCCAGAGTTCTGATCCATGTCCCAGAGTTCTGATCCTTGTCCAGGGTTCTCATCCTTGTCCCAGAATTCTGATCCATGTCCCAGAGTTCTGATCCTTGTCCAGGGTTCTGATCCATGTCCCAGAGTTCTGATCCATGTCCCAAAGTTCTGATCCATGTCCCAAAGTTCTGATCCTTGTCCCAAAGTTCTGATCCTTGTCCCAAAGTTCTGATCCATGTCCCAGAGTTCTGATCCATGTCCCAAAGTTCTGATCCATGTCCCAAAGTCCTGATCCTTGTCCCAAAGTTCTGATCCTTGTCCCAGAATTCTGATCCATGTCCCAGAGTTCTGATCCTTGTCCCAAAGTTCTGATCCATGTCCCAAAGTTCTGATCCTTGGCCCAAAGTTCTGATCCTTGTCCCAGGGTTCTGATCCATGTCCCAAAGTTCTGATCCATGTACTGGAGTTCTGATCCATGTCCCAGAGTTCTGATCCTTGTCCCAAAGTTCTGATCCATGTCCCAAAGTTCTGATCCTTGTCCCAGGGTTCTGATCCATGTCCCAAAGTTCTGATCCATGTACTGGAGTTCTGATCCTTGGCCCAAAGTTCTGATCCATGTCCCAGAGTTCTGATCCTTGTCCCAGGGTTCTGATCCATGTCCCAAAGTTCTGATCCATGTACTGGAGTTCTGATCCTTGTCCCAGGGTTCTGATCCATGTCCCAGAGTTCTGATCCTTGTCCCAGAGTTCTGATCCATGTCCCAGGGTTCTGATCCTTGTCCCAGAGTTCTGATCCTTGTCCCAGGGTTCTGATCCATGTCCCAGAGTTCTGATCCATGTCCCAGAGTTCTGATCCTTGTCCCAAAGTTCTGATCCTTGTCCCAGGGTTCTGATCCATGTCCCAGAGTTCTGATCAGGTCCCAGAGCGGGCAGACACCGGCAGAGGAATGTGAGGAATGCAGCCCAGCGTCACCCAGCACCTCTGGAGTGCTCCAGGCTGGACAGAGCTTGGAGCAGCCTGGCCCAGCAGGAGCTGTCCCTGCCCACGGCTCTTCCATCCCAAACCATTCCACGGCTCCGTGGGCTCTGGTCCCGTTCCCACTGTCCCACGGTGGGGAGAGGAACACGGGGCACTAAAGGCTCTGTGTGGTCCCTCCCTGCCGGGCATCCCGCTGTCCACAGGTGAGGGACACATTCCCACAACACTCCCAGTGCTCCTCCCTGTATCCCAGCTCATCCCATCATCCCACCCAGCACTCCCATCCCATCCCATCCCATCCCCAGGGAACGTCTCCTTCCCGTGCTGCCGTGCCCCTGCACACCCCCTGATGTTTGGGGTTTTTTTAATGCCATTTTAGGGCTTGGCCAGGAGCAGTTGGGCTCCTGTGGATTTATCCAGTTTCTCAGGAATAAATCCAACAGCTTGGCTTTCTCTCGGTGCCTTTTGCCTGGGCTGGAACGTGAGCTCCTACCAGATCCCTAAACACAGATAAGCCCTGCGAGGATATTCAGGGGAAGTATCGTATTCCTGCTCTATTCTTGTCCTATTCTCCAGGCAGCCAATTTTGGCCACTGTTTGAGATAAAAACCTGGGCTCCAGAGATATTTACAGGTCTGCTGTGATCCACTACAGCTCCTCTTCTAATCTTACCTGGGGATTAACCCGTGCTAACTCGCCCCCAAAACCAACCCAGACCTCGCCTAAAAATAACAACAAGCTGTTTTCTCCTCCTGCATCCCCCAAATCCTGTTCAGAAGAAGGCGGGGAGGAAGAGGGAGAAGATGCGATGGGTTTTTCAGCAGTTTGGTGCCTCCCACTGAAATCCCTCCATCTCCCTTTCGGGGCTCGGTTGTTTTAGAGGAGCTTTTTGCACATTAGTCATCCCTTCTCCCGGGTTGCATAACGCCCCAGCTAAAAATTGCATCCTGCCGGCTCCGTGTCAGCTCATGCCCAGCCCTCCTTGCTCGGGTGGGGATGAGATTTTGGGGGGTCCACTGAAGGTTTTCCACCCTGAGAAACCATTCTGGTGTTGGGATGAGCTGCTCTGGGAGCCTGAGGGGGCAAAGGCAAGGATGGGATCTCCTGGGATCTGAGGCTGCTCTGGGTTTAACCCTCGACCTCCAAGAGACTCAGACCCCAAAGTTTGAGCATCTTGATGTGATTCTTCTGCAAGAGACAGGGTTTCACAGCCGGCTCATCCCCAAAGTCAGCGCGTGACCTTGGATAAATCACTTGTGATCCAAAGAACACTGGAGTCATGGAGGGTCACCTTCCCTCTGGCAGGGATATTCCAGCTCCTCCCGCTTCCAGAGGGAAGGGTGAGCCAGGGGAGCACCTGCATGGTGCTGCTGCACCCACCCCTTTGCCCAGTTCATGAATTTTGGGTGATTCATGGGCCTGCCCTGTTCCCCTGTGCGAATACAGAGCTACAGAAATCCAAGGAATGCGGCCGTGCCCAGCACACAAAGCCAGTGCTGCTGGGGAGGGGTGGCTCAGCACCACAGCCCACCTGGCACATCCTGAGCAGGGGATTGGGCAGCTCGTCCCGATTCCTCCCAAAATCCACAGGAATTCTGCCTCCAGCAGCAGGTGTCTGCAGAGCTCAGCTCCTCTCGTCCATCCCCACAATCCAGGGGAAAGGAAGGAAGGAGGGAAGGAAGGAAGGAAGGAAGGAAGGAGGGAAGGAAGGAGGGAAGGAAGGAGGGAGGGAAGGAGGGAGGGAAGGAGGGAGGGAAGGAGGGAGGGAAGGAGGGAGGGAAGGAGGGAGGGAAGGAGGGAGGGAAGGAGGGAGGGAAGGAGGGAGGGAAGGAGGGAGGGAAGGAGGGAGGGAAGGAGGGAGGGAAGGAGGGAGGGAAGGAGGGAAGGAAGGAAGGAAGGAAGGAAGGAAGGAAGGAAGGAAGGAAGGAAGGAAGGAAGGAAGGAAGGAAGGAAGGAAGGAAGGAAGGAAGGAAGGAAGGAAGGAAGGAAGGAAGGAAGGAAGGAAGGAAGGAAGGAAGGAAGGAAGGAAGGAAGGAAGGAAGGAAGGAAGGAAGGAAGGAAGGAAGGAAGGAAGGAAGGAAGGAAGGAAGGAAGGAAGGAAGGAAGGAAGGAAGGAAGGAAGGAAGGAAGGAAGGAAGGAAGGAAGGAAGGAAGGAAGGAAGGAAGGAAGGAAGAAGGAAGGAAGGAAGGAAGGAAGGAAGGAAGGAAGGAAGGAAGGAAGGAAGGAAGGAAGGAAGGAAGGAAGGAAGGAAGGAAGGAAGGAAGGAAGGAAGGAAGGAAGGAAGGAAGGAAGGAAGGAAGGAAGGAAGGAAGGAAGGAAGGAAGGAAGGAAGGAAGGAAGGAAGGAAGGAAGGAAGGAAGGAAGGAAGGAAGGAAGAAGGAAGGAAGGAAGGAAGGAAGGAAGGAAGGAAGGAAGGAAGGAAGGAAGGAAGGAAGGAAGGAAGGAAGGAAGGAAGGAAGGAAGGAAGGAAGGAAGGAAGGAAGGAAGGAAGGAAGGAAGGAAGGAAGGAAGGAAGGAAGGAAGGAAGGAAGGAAGGAAGGAAGGAAGGAAGGAAGGAAGGAAGGAAGGAAGGAAGGAAGGAAGGAAGGAAGGAAAATGATTTGGACATGTGCTGACTGCTCCTCCTGGCAGCTCCTTCTCCACACCAAGGGAAACTGAGGCAAGGGGAACCAGCAGGAGGGTCCTGGTTGTGGGATCTGCCAAAATCCATCCCAGCTTCTGGCAGGTGCAGGGACTGTGGAATCACAGAATCCCTCAAAGTTGGAAAAGTCCTCCAAGATGATCAAGTCCAGCCTGTGACCAGCCTTGCCCCACAGGCATCCTCCTCCTCACTGAGCACCAAGCCCAGTTTGCCCAGGATGGAGGGGAAGGGTCTGACCCCAGCACAGCTCTTGTGGCTCTTTGTTTTTTAAACACACCCAAATCTAAGCTCTCCTCCCCGGAGGCTCCAGCCCTGACTTGCTCAGAGTGAGGAAAGAGGCCAAGAGAGCACCAAGGAGGACTCAGGACCAGGGCTGGGCCCCCCCAAACCAGCCCCTTGCAGCCACCCAAACACCTCCAGGGAGGCTGAGCTGGGCAGAACCGAAATGAGCCACAGGTCAGGGGCTGAAGGGTTTGTTCTAGTACGGGAAGACACCTGGGATCATCCAAAATCACCCCAAAACCGATACACGTGAGCCAAAGCCAGCAGTGCAAGAGGGAGTTTGACTCTCCAGCCTCATCCTCCCGGGGGTGGGGAGAGTCTGCTTCAAACCCAGCTCCCCATGGGAATGTTCTGCCCCACCCTCACATCCATCCCAAACAAAGATTCATCCCCCATTTATTTAGGCATCGTTCTGCCTCAAATCTCTCTCTGGCCCAATATTCAACACCAGCAGCTTTCCCTTTATTCCTCTTCCCACCACTTCCCAGCTCTTCATGGGAGCATCCATAGCTTTTGTCCCAGCCTCTGTGTGCTTCCTGCACCCTCTCCCAGATCTCAGGGCTGGTTTCCAAGGCCTTCAGGCCCATCCCTGAGGCTGGAAGGAGAAGCAGACACAATCTGGGAAAGAACAAGTAGGATTTAGGCGGAAAAAGGCACAAAACAAGAGGGGAACCACTGCTGGGCAGGGAATAGAGGTTTATTCATCTGTTGCCTCCAGAAACTTGAGACTGGTTTTAAAACAAACCAAACAAAATAAAAGCTAAAAATATATGAATTCAGCCATTTCCAGCACAATGAGATATAATTTTATGAGTCAACTTGTCCTCCTCGTGTTTCCACCAGCCTTTAGCCCAAAGCGAACAGCCCACGGGAGGGAGGGCTCGACACCAGAGGGAATTGCAGGGTTTATTTGGGATGAATAAGGTCTCAAGGAGGGGAAAAGTCCCCCAACACCTACTCCAGGGACTGTCCGTACACGTGGACACGAGACAAGCTCAGTGGAGGCGTTACAGGTCCTGCGGCCGGGGCAGGGGGAGCTGGAGAGGGTCAGAACCAGCTCCTGGGGATGGAGAAATCCCAGCTGGGGCTGCTCTGGGCTCTGCGGTGGGGCCGGGGGGACACCGGGGGCACAGCGAGGTCCTGTTAGAGGATGGAGGGGACGGGGGAGCAGGGGCGCTGCAGGGAGCAGGGGGAGCTGCAGCGGGACGCCAGCGGAGCCAGGCCCACCGCGGATCCTGCCACACCATCTATGCTGCTCAGGCTCCGGGATTTTCCATAGCCTCGGTGAAGAAAACAGACAGGTTAGAGCCCAGCAGCCTCCTGCCCGAGGCTCGGGAAGCTGAGAGCGCCAGGCTGAGCCCCACACCCCGAGCAACCCCCTAGAAAAAATCAGGAAGGGATTTTTGAGGACAACCAGGCTCCCGTGGATCCTCCAGACCTTCCCACTCCCTTCATCGAGCAGCGCCGGCCAAATCCAGGACTCGAGAGTCATCAATGAGGAGACCAAATTGCTCTTGTAGGGTGTTGGGTTTTGTTTCCCAAATTGCTCTGAATGAGGAATGAGTCTGGGGATTTTGTGGGCTGAAGCAGACGGGGAAAAGCAGCAGAACTCAAACAAATATGGGATTTGGAAGGAGTGATTCCCCCAGCTCTGGTTTTTACACCCCTGTAGCAGCAAGCTGCTGCTGACACCTTCCTGCGTGGAAAGGAGCAGGTAGATGTGCTCATTATTTCCATAAGAAGTTGCATTAAAGAGCAGATATTTCTATTTCTTTAAGCACGGGGACCCTTCACACTCCCCCAAAGAGCCAGGAATTTCTCCAGCTTTTACTGAAAAAGCAACAGCCAGAAGAAATCTCCTCACAGGTCAAAAACCACTTTTCTTGCTGGAAAGACACAAAGTCTTTGCACTGAAAACTGCATTTGGAGCTGCACAGAGCACCACTGCTAAGGATGAGGCTGTTCCCTGGGTCTGGTGCCAAAAGATGGAAAATTGATGATGCTCCCATGCTCAGCCCAATGTCCCCACGCCTGGATCTCCCTGAGAGCACCCGGGCGAGCAAACCCAGCCAAGGCTGGGCCTTCCCAAGGCACCAGTGAGTTCCAGGGAAAGCAAAGCCAGGGAAGCAGCGTGTGGGGGGGTGGGGAGCAGAGGGAGGCAGCTCCTGACAGCAGAAAAACAAGGTGATGGATGGCCCCTTCGGCAGTGCCAGGCTTGGAACCCCTCCCCGTGTCCCGCCCCAGGAGCTCGTGGCACAACTTTGGGTTCTGCTTTGGTGGTGGCTGGGGCTTGGATCAGGGGTGTCACAGCAGACCAGTCACAGCATCACCCTCCCACACCCCCTCCGGGGGATGCCGAGACAGGAGAATGCTCCAGGGCACCACCTCATCAAATCTGGGGCTTGACCCCTTCTGACATTTCTTTCCCAGCCCCAGCAGCCAGCAGGGATCCTTCAACCCCTCCCCACCCCTCAGCCCCCCAGGAGACACAGCTCCCCCGGCTGCCGAGCGGGGACAGCTCCAGGGGACAGAGGGACACCTGCCCAAAGCTGCTGCTGACTCCAGCAAAGCTCTCCCCATCCCCACAGTGGAACAGAACAGAAGCAGGCCTGAGGAGAAGAGCAATTTCCTTATTTACTTCTTGGCACGGATCCACACAGCGAGCGAGGAGGGAAGCGAGCACAGCCCTGAGCTGGGGGGAGCTGGGAGCTTCCCACCCACAGCAGCTGATGCAAAGACCCCTCTGCTCCCCACAACACTCCCAAAAAACCACACTGGGCTCGTCCCTCCTTGCCTTGCTCTTTTCCCCGGGCGTGCTGAGGCTCTTTGAGGAGCTCAGGCATTTCCTGCTGCCCCGAGCCGTGTGGGAAGCAGCCGTGCTGAGATCCCAGCGGTCCCTGAAAGCTTGGGGCAAGCCTGGGTGCAGCACCCAAACAGCAGCAGGAGGTGTTATGGGGTCAGGGTTTGCAGTGCAGGGAGCTGCTGCTGGGGTTTGTGGGGGTGATCTTTGCCTCTCATCCCAAACTGAACAGGAAAGGGTGCAAACAGGCGCAGGAACAGGGTCAAAACCACGCTGCTCACTCTGATCTCAAGCATCACATTTTGGGACAGGACTTCATAAGGATGTTTGATTTCCTCGGGGGCCCTCTGCTAACCTGCCCCGAGCCCAACGCTTCGTTCTCTCCATCAGTTTATCCCAAGCCACGCTTGCAGGAGCACCTGGAAGGAGCTCAGGACTCGGTCCCTCAAGGCTTTCCCACCACACCCAGGGCCGGGTGTCACCAGAGTGAAGCCACAAGGCACACGGGGGTTGTGCTCTGCTAATTGCCACAGCTGATGAACAGAGCCGCTGTCCCAGGAACTCGCCCCGGGGCTACCCGGGGTCACCGGGACTGCTTTAGGATCAGCTGCCCATAAAACAGCCCTGGTGGCCCCGGGGCTCCTCCCGGACCGTGGCTCTGCTCGAACAGGCACGGGCTGGGAGCTGGTGGCAGCTGGGGTGGGGTAAAACAGGGAGGAGGCAGCGCAGCCCAGGAATGTCCCGCTGTTGGGGACAGGGTGCAGCTCCTGTGGGGTCGTGTCCCCGTGTGAATGTGGGCTGGTCCTCGGTTTCCCCCAGCCAGGCAACTCCGGGGGATGCTCCCGTGAGCATTCCCAGCTTGATCCCAGCCTGCATGCTCAGGCCATGGGAGAGTCATGGCCCTGCCCTGACTGCAAGAAACAGAGGGAAAATCAGCAGCACGGTGCCCTACAGAGCCAGAAATTGCTGTTAATGTGCTGATAAAGGAGGTGGAGATTTTGAAGAGCACAGAGATGTGGCACATGGGGACGTGGGTCAGTGGCTGAGTGCTGGGGGCAGGTTGGGCTCGTAGAGCTCTTTTCCAACCCAAGTGATCCCGTGGTTCCATCCTAACCAATCTCACTGGCTGGACTCATCCTGCCTCCCTATCCCTCCCTCCGAGCAGGGGACAGGGCCAGGACAGCCCCATGCCAAGGTGTCTGCACCCAGCAGGACACATTTTTGGGAACTGCTGAGCAGGACCCCAGTGCTGAGGGGAGATAAAGGATCTGGAGCCATCCCTGGCAGCCAGGGAGCAAAGTAATACCACTGGAAACAGCCAGAGGAACCAGAAACACATTCCAGAGAGGAACCCACAGCAATCCAGCTCAATCTGCTGCAGGCTCAGGTCCAGGGGCAGGAGCAGCTCTTCTCTCTGAGCTGCCCCAACAAGACCAAGAGCTGGAGTCGGGGTTAAGCCACAATGGATGCCGAGATCGGCAGCTCATTCCCAAACCAGCTCCCTCTCCTGATTTCCACAGCTTGTACAGACACCAGTACCTGTCCCAGGATCTGACAGATGGCCATCACTGAGTCGGGCTCAGAACCAAGCTCATCGCAATTTGCAGAGCTGCCAACATCCCAGTACCAGAACAAACAGCCTCAGCAGGAGATAAATCAAGACCAAGGGAAGAGGCACCACTGCGGCTCCCAGCGGCTTTCAGCTGGAGGCTGCTTGGCCCCCTGGTCACCTCTGGTCACCTCTGGTCATCTCTGGTCACCTCTGGTCATCTCTGGTCACCCCTGACCCCTGAGCATTTCACTAGGCCAGCCCTGACCTCCCAGGACAGCCTCCCACCCGTCTGTCCCGCAGCCCAAGCAGGACACGGGTGCTGAGGTTCCCTGTTCCCAAAAGGTCTCAGGCACAACTGGAGCCCCTCTGGACACCAGCTCCAGCTTTCTCCAGGCACAACATCATTCCAGCAACATGGGGACGAGTGACCCGTGCACACCTTCTGTTTTAAAGTGTAAAAGGCTCTCTGAAATTTGCAGGGAGGACACCAGAACACCCCAAGAGCCACCACCACAGTGCCCTTTCAAAGAGCTGCTGCTGCCACCACACGAGGACAGAAATCTCCTGGTCTCCTGCGATGCGGTGATGGGATTTGGGAGTGAGTGAAATCAGCTTTGGATCCTCAGCTCTTAGAGCTGCTCCACTTCTCCTGGCTTCAGTGGGACCAGATTCAAATGCTTCAGCTGAAGCCTGACTCCAGCATTTTCTAAGGGGGAAGATCAGCACTGGCTTTCATCCCTCTCCTCCATCCCTTCCAGTTCAGCATTCCAGTCTGAAATGGGACTAAACCTCTCTCCCTTCTCCACATGAACAGGCAGGAAGAGACCAACTTCACAGGAAAAGGCACTCACAGGGAAAAAAACATCAGGCTTTTCAAGCAGATATTTGATGGTACCCCGAGGATGAGCGAAGCTTTTCCTCTCTGTCCTCTTTCTGAGGCTGAGCAGCAATGCCAAAGGGAATCTTTGATTTCCCAGGAGGAAACAACCAATTTGCTTGTACTACTGATCAATGTGATTATCCCAAACACCTCCCTGCTTCCCACCCCGAGCAGTTCCAAAAGGAACAAACCCTTGAGGCTCTCCAAAGCACCAACAGCTCTTGGGGAGCGGCTCAGAGATCAGCACATCATCCCTTCTCCTGCTGGTCCCAGCTCCCAGGCACCGTTCCCTGCCAGCGACAGGCACCACTTGGTACCAGGGAGGTAGAAGTAGGTCAGCCCTGCAGCTGCAGCATCCCACGCCAGCCTGGACACACAAAACACTGCACAACTGGAAAACTGAGCTGTGCCCTAAGAGCTATCCCAGCAACTGAGGGCGCAGCTTGATTTTGGGGTGCTGGTTTTACCCTCTCTGGGGCTGGAGTGCTGGGAGATGGGTAGAAGAGCAAAGAAGCCTGAGACCAGGTTGGAGAAGATTTTGTTTTGTCATGGGAAGAAGAGTTTTGTGTTTTCCTGACTCATCTCCCCCTCAGTTTCCCATGGAAAACCTCAACACTTAGCACAGCTCCTGTTCCAAACCCAGAGGAGCCTTTCTGGCAGCCCGGAGCTGCTGGCAAGGCAGCGCTTGACACATCTCCCCACGCTCGAACCCACTGAAAGCCACCGGAGGGGAGAGGAAGGGAAAAGCCTCTGGATTCTTTTTTCCCTACTGAAAACCTTTTGGTCACCTTCAGTCACAACCTCAGCACGTCCCCAGGAGAGATGTCCCACTCACAGCATCCAGAGACGAGTGGACCCAGGGAGAGGAGCTGGGTTGGAGCGCTCTGTCCCCAGGGAGGGCAGTGCAGCCAGCACGGGGTCACAGACCCCAGATGGGGACAACAGGGGAGGAGAAAACAAAACGTGGAGCCAGCACGGAGAGATGTGTTGGACGGAGGTGAAGCAGATGGAGAGGCAGGAAGACGCGGATTTGGGGAGCAGAGAACAGCCAGGCAGGCGGATGGAGATGAACCAGTCTTGGATCGGCTCAACAGAACTCAGCCTCCACCTCTCCCTCCCCACCCGGCTCCTGCTCACACCTCCAGCCGTACCTTTCTGGATGCCTCCGTCCGCCGCACAGGAGAAGTCCCCCGTGGCCAGCAGGAAGCACGTGGAGGATTTCTTGTTCTTGTCCCGGGTGCTGGAGCGCCGCATTGGCCGCTTCTCCTCGTCCGTCGGGGACAGCGGCTGCTCCTCGTCCGACAGCACCACGTTGGCCTCACCGTTCTGCTTGGAGTCTGCAAGGAGACGGCAGAGACCCATCAGCAGCTGACAAACCCATGGGAGAAAGCGCTCAGGGCTGGTCAGGCCGGGCAAGGAAGCAGAAGAGCAGGTTGCAGTTGGCCCAGAGCAACACCCACCAATTCAGGTGCTGATCCCAGCCTGGACACGCTCATTTAGAGCAGCCAGGGGAGCTGGACAAAGACAGATGTAATTCCAAGCAGCTCTAGTCCTGCTGAGGGTTATAAAACCTGCATGAAGCCAAAGCTGGGGATGAAACACCCCAGGTTTTTGGGATCCACCCACCTAATTGGAGGGAATTAGCTCTCCAGAATTCACACTGCTGAGGAACGGGCTGCTCGGGGTAGTGGGAAGTGCTAATTTATGTCCCCTGGCTCCCTGGTTCGTTGGCTGGGAGGATGCTCTGCCACGTGAGGGCCTGGCCTGGGCTCCTGGCTCCAACTGTTCCCTGCTGCCAGGGCTCCTGGGGCAGATGGGATCCTCAGGCGTGTGGGAAAAGGAGATTTATAAAGGAAAAGAGCAGTTTGGGGCAGCTGGAGCTCCCTGTTTCCCCACCAGGGGAAGGCCCATCACTGTTAAACACATGTGGCCAGATGTGCAGCTGCCCAGGGCTGACCCCAGTGTTGGTACAGGACACAGCCCCACCATGGGAACTCCTGTTCCAGACACCCCAGAGGTGCCACTGGCAGCAAACCAAGACAAAAAGGGGCAGAGCAGCCAGCATGGCCAGCACCGGCAGTGGGGCAGGGCTCGCACAGACCCCCAGAGTTAGCCCAAGGGATGGTCCCCACAGCTGCCCACAGCTGGGCTGTGCCTTCTCCTGGTCCAAAGGGAAGACTGGCCAACCCTCAAACTTCAGCTCAGTGTGTGAGAGGAAAAAAAGAAACATCCAGGGGCTGGTTTTGTTCAGGATTTGGTGCAGCAGGGCAGGGATTCAGTCTAGCAGCAGATGAATGAGGAGGTGGGGTCAAGCCCCAAGGAATGTCCATGGGTTTATCAATTTGGTGAAAGTTACCCTGATTTATGGTGGGAGGAAGCAAAGGAAAAATCTGTCCCAAAGGCATGACCAGGCTAACATGGGAGTAGGGCAAGCAGCCTTAGCTCTGTCACTGTGAGGGAAAGGCGGGCTAGGCGGGGACACCTTGAAACCCACCGTGGTGGCTTGATCTGTGCCATTAGGAGGGGAGGATACGGCCCTTGGGGAAGCAGGATGTGACCTTTGGGGAAGCAGAATATGGCCTTTGGGGAAGCAGGATGTGACCTTTGGGGAAGCAGGATGTGACCTGGAAGCAGGATGTGACCTTTGGGGAAGCAGAATATGGCCTTTGGGGAAGCAGGATGTGACCTTTGGGGAAGCAGGATATGGCCTTTGGGGAAGCAGGATATGGCCTGGAAGCAGGATGTGACCTTTGGGGAAGCAGGATATGACCTTTGGGGAAGCAGGATGTGACCTTTGGGGAAGCAGGATATGGCCTGGAAGCAGGATGTGACCTTTGGGGAAGCAGGATGTGACCTTTGGGGAAGCAGGATGTGGCCTGGAAGCAGGATGTGACCTTTGGGAAAGCAGGATATGGCCTTTGGGGAAGCAGGATATGACCTGGAAGCAGGATGTGACCTTTGGGGAAGCAGGATGTGACCTTTGGGGAAGCAGGATATGGCCTTTCCCCCCTGCCTGGATGGGGGATTTGACCTGCAGCACCCTGGTCCACCAGCATAGCCCCCAACCCTCACACCTGAGGGGCCCAGCCCTTTCTGCCCCAGCCCAGAGCTGGGGCCACGTCCTGCCCGCACAGGGGAGCAAAGGCGTCGCCTTGAGGGCTCCTGGAGGTCTCCCCCTCCCTCGGCCCCACCTTTGGGGTCTCACCTGACCGTTTCCGCTCAGTCGCCCCCTCCTCTACTGCCAATGGGCAAGTGTCGCTCTGGGTGCTGTTCCGGGGGGAGTTCTCCTCGGATTTGCCGTAGGTGGGGGAGTCCAGCGGGGCCGGACGGGGTATATGCTTTTTCTTCTTCTTTGGCAGCTTCTGCTTGGCCATGGCCAATGAATAGTACATCCCAAAGTTATTGACGATGACGGGCACGGGCATGGCGATGGTCAGCACCCCGGCCAGGGCGCACAGGGCCCCCACCACCATCCCCGACCAGGTCTTGGGGTACATGTCACCATAGCCCAGGGTCGTCATCGTGACCACGGCCCACCAGAACCCGATGGGGATGTTCTTAAAGTGAGTGTGGTCGCTCCCGGTGGGGTCGGACGTCTCGGCTCCGATCCGCTCGGCGTAGTAGATCATGGTGGCGAAAATCAACACCCCCAAGGCGAGGAAGATGATGAGGAGCAGGAATTCGTTGGTGCTGGCCCGGAGCGTGTGGCCCAGCACCCGGAGACCCACAAAGTGCCGCGTCAACTTGAAGATCCGGAGGATGCGGACGAAGCGCACCACCCGTAGGAAGCCCAGCACGTCCCGGGCAGCTTTGGAGGACAGGCCACTGAGACCCACCTCCAGGTAGAAGGGCAAGATGGCCACGAAGTCAATGATGTTGAGCAGGTTTTTAATGAAGAGAAGCTTATCTGGGCAGCAGATGATGCGAACCAGGAACTCGAGGGTAAACCACAGCACGCACACCCCTTCGATGTAGGTGAGGATGGGCTCCGTCTCCACTTTGTGCGTCAGCAGCACCGTCGTGGTGTTGCCGACCACCAGGGTCTCCGTCACGTTGACGTCGATGTTGAAGGCCTCATGCGTCTCCAGGCAGAAGGTTGTGATGGAGACCAGGATGAAGAAAAGTGAGGCAAAAGCAACCACCTGTAAAAGTCAAAATTACACGGGCTGTGAGCTGATGTGGGACAACCTCTTCTGTTTGGAGGTCAAAACTCTCCAGGTGCTGTCACCCACTGCCCCAGGACCAAGGGTGAAGAATGAGGATGGATCTCTGGACCTCTCCCATGAGCTGACAGCAAACCTCAGTGCTTGGGGCCATCAGTCCAGGACCTTTCTCCAAGTGCTATGATCTGTACAGGAGAAGGAGTGCTGGAGATGTGCCAGGAATGGCAGTGGTGGGGATGAGGGAGAACTGGGACAGGCTGGGACTGGAGCGATCCTCCAGTGGGAGCAGACATGGAAAGTGAATTTTGACAGAACAAATTCAAAGAGCTTTCCCCTGCATCCATCACTAACCCCTCCAGAAGCCAGGTTCACACTTCACAAACGTGAGCTTTGGGGTCTGGATGTGTCAGAGATGTCCTTTGCCTTCTCCCTGGGGGTCTGTGGTGGGTGATGTGCCCACAGAAGGTCCAGGACTGGGAGGGCAGCACGAGGAGAGGAGCAGGCAGAGCTCAGCCTCCTGCTGATGCCTGGACCTGGTGACACCCAGATGTTCCCGTTTCTCCATTGCTCTGCCCAAGCAGGGAGACCATTGTCCCCTCCATGTCTCCTCCTCTCGGATGTGAGCAAGGAGGGGCCGGCAGCACGCATTGGAAGTCACAGGCTGTGTCACAAAGTACCACCTTGTTGTGCTCCCATCAGTCCTGGGATGGGATCACATCAGGATCCCAATCCATCGTGATTCTGCTCCCTCCCTCATGGCAATCCCATGACCTGGAGCATCTGTTTCCAAGAGCCATCCCCCTATCCCCCCCCGCCCCCCCCCACCAAAAAAAGGCTTCAGAGCACAAGAACTCTTGTTCTACCTTCCTCCAGCACAAAAGCACGGTGGTTTTGGCTCCCAGGGAGCAGGTCCTGCTGCAGCCCCTTCGCTGCACCTGCAGCGAGCAGGACGTGACCTCTCGCTGTCAAACCCACCCGAGCGGCTGCGCTGGCAGAGCCGCACCGTGAGGCTGCTCCAGGCGACAGCCCGGATCCTCGGCTGGAGTGAATCAGCAGCAGAGACAGCCTGAGTCACGCTGGAGAAACACCCGGCCCCGGACAGTGGCAGGGCCGGCAGCCCCGAGCCTGCCAGAGCATCCTTGAGGGGTGTCCCCAAGGGCAGACCCGCGTGGGTCCACCACAGAGAGCAGCAGCCCCGCTAGAGTTTGGTGTGAAGTTTAAATCAGGCATTAAATGATGGAGAAAGCTCTGGAAGATGATCCTCCTGCCCCAGTGGGAGACACCTGCGTGGGGATGGAGCGAGATGCTCCTCACCCCTCAGTCAGATCCCTTTGGACCCTGCATGGGGATTCAGCTCTGAAGGCTGATCAGCCGTGTGCAGTTTGGGAAACAAATCCAACAAAACTGGGATCTTAAAGCAAGGCCAGCTTAACCAGACAAGTGTCTCTACACAGTGGTGGCACAGCCAAAATAATCCGCTTTGCAGCTGAGGGCTGAGTCACGTTCCTGAGCTTCCCCGTATGGGGAATCTTGGGAAAACCTGAGGAGTAAAAATTTAGACTTAAAGCAAAGTAGAAAGAAAAAAATCACCCAGGAAGGTAGTGAGACCATGCAAACACTTGAGTAATGGAGCAGCCCTGCTGCTGGGTGTGAGGTGAGACCTGATTTAGCCCAGGGAGCAAAATCAGCCTTTAAAAATAGAAGAGCTGGATTCACAGCCGATGCAAACCATAGTGTCCCCCCCAGAGTGCTGCTCCAGTTCCATGTCTGACCCAAGATGTCTCACCTCAGCTTCAGTCTCTGCTCCAAACTCAACTTCTTTTCCAAAAATGTCTTTAAAACAAAATCTATGTATAAACCCAGTACTTCCAGTACACACCAGAACTCCCTCCAGAACATGCTGATGTTCTACACAGTCTTGACCTGCACTCAACAGCTTGAGATAGGTGTTCCCAAAAAATCCATGAGCCTACAGAGCCTGGAAGTCCCCATGAAAGTGAGGTCAGGACTCCCCAAGTTGGGCTGCAAAGGGAAAAAATAATGAGGAGCTGCATGGAAGAAGAGTTTGGATGTAGAGGCAAAATCCCAGCCAGGGCAGGTTCCCATGGGGAAGAAGAGTGTTAAGCTCCAGATGGGACAGCAGCTGCACCAGGGACCAAATATTCCCTGGGTGGATTAGACTGAGGAGCCAGGGACCCATGGCCATGGATGGCGCATGGAAAAGAGGCTAAAACATGGCAGAGATTTCTAACCACGCACTCACAGTCGCCAGCTCAGGAGGAGAAACGCTGGAGGGAGGGAAAGATGGAAATAACAAGGAGCCAACTGAGTCAGGGCCCCAGGGGCTGCTCCATGGAGAGGAGCGAGGACCAGAGAAATTCAGCCCTTGAGACTCTTAGTCACAGCTGCCACACAGAGAGGGAGAGGGTTTACATGGACAGCCTGGGACTGCTGCTTCCCAAGGTTTGGCAGTGTGCTGTTCAGCGCTCCAGCACATTCCCTGCAGCCAGCAGCACCCCTTTGGCTCTGGAGAGAAAGGAGGACACCCCAAAATGGGGCATTAAAGAAATCCCAACCACCACAAACCTCACCCACCACAAAAGCAGCACCAGGAATGTTGTACCCACAGGGATGCTCAGGAATCCTGCAGTACTGGATGGTGACTCCAGCCAGGAACTGGGTGCACTCGCTTGGGCTGGTTGCCTTGCTCTGTGCCTCAGTTTCCCCTCTTGCCAGAGCAGTTCTCCTAAGCTATGGCAAAATGATACTGGTATCTTTTCCCGTTGCCTCTGGAAGTTGATGGTTCCCATGGCACTGCTGAGCTGAACATTCATCTCGAGCAGTGAGAAGGAAGCAGGGAGATCCCAGTACAAACTGGTCCCACTCCAGTTGGGCCTCAATCACAACCATCACTGCTCCCTCCAATACATTCCTCCTGCTAAAGCCTTTCCAGGAGCAGCTCAGCACACAGGAAAAGCAGAACCAAATGACACCAGGGGGAAAAAACCTAGTTGAATTATTCTGCTTGGGTTTATTTTTAATTTTGTTTAATTTTTTATTTGGAGCTTTACACCACTCAGAGCATCTCTCCAAGGTGAAGAGCCCTCAGAGATGGGCAAAGGAGGGGGTACCCTTTTAAAACGGGTTCAGCTCTTGCTGCCCGAGCATTCTCTGCCTGTGTGTGTTGCTCTAACATTTGCTGCAAAAACACCTCCTTGCCAAACTGACCCCTGCCCCGCGCGCTGCTCGTGGGTGTGAAATGCCTGCAGAATTTCTTACCATTGATGGGGTTTTTTTACACCTCTAAATACATCCAGAATTCATCTCCATCCCAACTGCCTGCCTGTGTGTGTGTGCAGATTTATAAGCTGGGCGTGCCAGGGGCTGGGTGGGTACGAGTGGGTGTCGGGGGGTCGGTGGGCAGCGATTTGGGGATGATCCACGAGGAGCTGGGAGAGGAGACGGAGCGCAGGGAGCGCCGGCTGGGAGCCCGCGGACGCGCCTGGTTTGGGGGGACACATCCCGGGTGTGTTGGTGCCTGCGGGCAGGGAGCGGCTGCGTGCCCAGGGAGGGTGGAGAGGTCTCTGGTGCGTGTGCTCAGGTGTGCTCAGGTGTGCTCAGGTGTGCTCAGGTGTGCTCAGGTGTGCACACACTCGGTACCGGGGCCATGCATGGTGAGGGGGCTGCCGGGCAGTGCTGGGTGTCATGGGCTCTGTGTGCTGTGGTGGGGACAGCGAGCAGGGGGGGCACGGGCACGGGGTGTCCCCTGGGGCTGTGGTTCCTGCCCAGGAGGAGCATGTGCTGCTTGGGGACAACCAGCAGGATCCTGTTTGCTGCAGGAGCTGACCCCCAGCCCTGAGCTCCACGCCACACCTGGGCTGTTAAATGTGGGATTTGGCATCGTGCAGCCCAACCCAAACATCCTATCCTAGAGCATCCCGAAACTCTGCCAGGAGTCAGCCCTGCCAAGGACAATCCCTCATCTCCGTGTGCCCAGGAGGTGCCCAGGGAGCACTCGAGGGCACAAAGGGAACAGGGATTGTGCTTGGCCCCGGTTTCAGCCCAGCTCTCCCCGATGTGAAGTGTTGGGAGGGCACTGGGAGACAAGGGAAGAGGTGTCCTGTAGGATGGGAGATGGCTCTTGTGCCCCACAGTAGGAGGGGACAGTTATGGGGTGGCCTCCTGTAACCCACCAGGAAAGTCGGTCTTGCCCTCGAGGAGGGGCAGGTGAAGACACAACCCCAGCACGGCCCCACGCCGCGTCCCCACCGGCGCGTTTCGGGAGCTTACCCTTGCCGCCTTGGACGAGTAGGGATCCTCAAAGAGCGCCCACATCTTGGGCTGCCAGTTCCGGCAGCAGCCACCCCCTCCGGCAGCCCCTGCCGCCCCTGGGGGCCTGTCATCCATGCCCAGGCGCTGAAGGGCCATCTCCCTACCCCCTTCCTCTTCGGGCTCCTCTCCACCAGCCCCTCCACCAGGCTCGGGGCTCTCAAAGATGTCCAGGGCCTCTTCGGCGTCGCGGTGCTGGCGGTAGGTCATCCAGCAGCAGGGCTCCACATCGGTCTCGTCGATGCCCCAGTAGGTCAGCTCCTCCTCGAAGAGGGGCCCGCAGATGTCCGCGGGGCAGTGCAGCTTCCCCGTGCGGTAGTAGTTGAGCACGTAGGAGAAGATCCCGGGGTGACGGTCGAAGAAGAACTCGTTGCTTTTACCGTCAAAGTCAAAGTTGCTCTGGGCGTCGGGGTCAGCCAGCCAGGCCAGGCGGGTGCCCGGCAAAGTCCGAAGGGTGCTCTTGTAGGTCTCATGCCGGGTGCCCCCTACATTGATGGTGATCTTGTCCGACTCTTCCCCTTTGCCCATCTCTTCCTTCAGGCATGTTTTGGAGGGTGGTTTGTTCCCAGACTTGCGTCCACGGTAGGAGGAGACACACACCGAGCTGATCATAGATTTCGGTGGATGGGAGATGCCCACAGCGTGCACCCTTCCTCCGGGCGAGGAGCTGGGGTTCAGCGAAGGCGGGAGGGGAGGACAGAGCTGGGACTGGGGAGGGGAAAAGGGGGGGCTCAAGCTCGGCTCTGGCCTCGGGGGGAGCAAGCTGGAGCCGCGCCGGACACCGCGGGCTGCTGGGGGACAGCAGGGGAGGCTGCAACCTCCACCCCCTCCAAAGCCACCCCCCCAAATAAAACCGCCCTAAACCGGGAGCCAGCCCAGCCCTGCCGGGCAGCAACAAGTGCGGGATGGAGGGGGCCAGGGGCGGGCGGGGGGTGCGGCAGCCGGGGGGGGGATGCGGGCCCGGCCGGGAGGACGCTGGGGAAGGGATGGGGGGATGCTGAGGCCGGCCGGGCGGTGCGTCCCCCCCCTCCCGGTACCTGCAGCGCCAGGCGCGGGGGGGCCCCGCCGCCCGCCCCTCCCGCTCCGGCGGCTCCGCGCTCCCTCCGCCCCCCCCGGGCCGGGCTCGGGGAGGAGGCGGCGGCCGGGGGGCTCTTCCCCGCTTCCAGCGGAGAGAAGGGGGGATGGATGAGCCCTCTCCGCCTCCCCTCCCGCTCCCCCTCCCCGGGGGTCCCCGTTCACGCGTGGCCAGGCCGGGGGGGCCTGTTGCGCCCCGGCGGTGCCTTCCTACGGCGGCGGGAGCGGCTGCGGGGCTCGGCGGGGCTTTTATAGGGCTGGGAGCGAGCGGTGGGGTTACGGGAACCGGCGCCGCCCCGCCGGGGGGCCGGGGACCCCCAGCGCCCAGCCCCGCAGCCCGCCCGGTGCCCCCCCGGCGCTGCCCTCCCTCTCATCCCCGCATCCATCCCTCCCTCCATCCTCCATCCATCCTTTCATCCCCTCCACCCCCAGCCCAACCCTCCGCCTACCCCCGGGTCCCCCGCACCCCCCGGCACCGGCTCACCTCCCCGCGGGGCCCGACGTGGCGGTGAGGGTCTCGGGGGGTCGGTGTCAGCGAGGAGTGAACCCCGGACACCCCAGCTCCTCTTCGCGCCGGAGGGGAAATGCAGCCCAGAGCTGCCTGCGGATCTGGAGCCAGCTCTTGGCAGAGGCTCCCGCAGATCCCATCCCTCCCTGGCTCGCAATCCCTCGCTCACCGAGAGGTCAGGAGAGACCGACCCCGGGGCCGGTGGGGAGCTGGGAGGCTGCACTCAGACCTGAGCCCCCTTCCCTCCCACCACCCTCCCCGAGCATCTCTCCGCCCTGTTTCTGCTCCTGCGTGTGAGATGCCCCTTTCCCGCAGCGGCTGCCGGGGCTCGGGGTACCAACCACCCCAGCCCCGGGGCCCTTCCCCCAGGCCCCCTCCCCGGGGGGCTCCGACCCCCCCGGGATGCTGGTGATGCTCAGCCCCAGCTCCTGGGGCTGGCGGGGAGCTGAAGAGCTGCGGTGCCCCGGGGCCGGGGCTGTCACCCAGGTGAAGACCCGAGGGACTCATCCTGCCAGCGCTGTTTACTTCTGCACCGGCACTGCTGCTGCGGCTGCACAGAGGGCTGGGGGATGTTTTGGGGTCAATGGAGGGGTCCAGGCCCAGCACAGGCCTGGTTTTGGGGTGAGGCTCTCATCCAGGAGGGTCAGCACCTGGATAAAGGAGTTCTTGGTGCAGGGCGAGGGGACGTGGAGTGGGGGATGCTGCTTCAGCACCCCTGTCTGCACCTCCCTGGGCTGTGCTGTGCATTGTCACCCCTCCAGGGCCCCTCCTCACCCCCTGCCCAGGTTTGTCCCCTCGGTGATGTGTCCCCAAAATCCGGGGGGCATGGAGGGGGCGGCTGGGGAAAGCGCTCCACCCAAAAAAATCCACGAGGCACGAGAGCCACGCTCGAATCTTACCACCGAGAAAGCCCTGCTCCAAGTGTGACTGCAACTCCACAGCTTCCAGGGCCGGATCCTGAGCGGGTGGAGGCTGGCGGAGCTCCACACCCAGAGCACCCGGAGCTGCACCAGCGGGAGAGCCTGGAGCCCGAGGGAAAACCGTGCTGGAAAAATCGAGCCTTGCATCACCGGCCAGGCATCGCAGCTCAGCTCCTCATCGTCGTAATGCGAGTTTGGCCAGGAGGAAGGAATGCTGCGACCTGATGCTAATATTTTATCTGTCGACTTTCATCCCGCCAGGAAGAGCTTCGTGCACCCAAGCGCGGCCGTTCCTGGGGTGGGAGGAGGTGGCCAAGCAGACAAATGAGTTGTTTCTGGGGAAGGAAGAGATCTTTTAACCAGCAACACCCGCCCAAAGCTGTCTGCTCTCTAAATATGCCTTCTGATTTTTAATGTCCATGGGAAAAAAAAAAAAAAAAAGAAAAAAAAAAAGAGAGAGAGAGAGAAGGAGAGAAAATGGAAAGAGCTGGATGAATAAGGGCCTCTTCAGAGCAAGGAGTTCTGCAGGGATGTCCTGCAAGGCTCAAGGCATCTCAGATAACATCCAGACAGAGGATGGAATAAAGAGCAGGACCTGGAAGATCTCAAGGAGGATCAGCTGTACCCTGGAAAGCCGTGGGTGGGTTCTGAGGACATGGTAAGGGGCCTCTTCCCCTGAGCCAGCACAGTGCCCTGAGCCTGGCCCATGGTCCAGCACATCAGGCACATCCCCAGAGGTGGGGAGAGACCAGCAGGAGACAGCTCAGGATGCTCAGGGGGCTGAGGGGCCTCACACAGAGGCTGGGGCCACCCTGGGATCCCTCGAGGTCTCTGACCACAGGAGGACGGAGGAGGAGGGTGGATTGCAGCAGTTTAGGGAGAGACAATCCTGTTTTGGTGTAGAAACAGCCAAACCAACCTCTCCAGGTCCTTCCAGCCCAGAGTGCTGTTAATGAAAGGTGTGTTGTCCTCAGGAACCCTGGATGCCCCAAACAAGGTCTCTGCCCTCCCGTTTCTGGCGGGACACATTCACCTCTGGTCTGTGTGTGGTGGCACCCAGGGCACTCCCCTCCCCAGGGCGGGATCCCCAAGAAACCTTTCCAGGCTCTCTGTTGGAGGTGCTTCTTCCCCAAAACAGCTGTCACAAGCCGTGGACAAGCTCCGTCTCCGCTCTCTGCCAGGCGAGTGTTTGAGCTACAAGTGCTCATTTTAGCAGCGCAGGTTCCATTAAACACCGGCAGAGTTTGCGGCCCCATCCCTCCCCGAGCTCCGCCCGGCAGGGGATGATGGAGCTCGGCCGTGCCGATGGTTCCCGGGCGGGGAGCGCTCCCCGAGCTCCGGTGTGGCCGTGCCCTGGCACACAGTGCCACCTCGTGTCTCCCGGAGCCCCGGCAGCCAAAGCACGGCCTGTGCCGGGCTCCGGCCAGGATCTGCCTCCATCCGCGCCAGCGCTGACGCAATTTCGCTCCATAAAAGCGGCTTGGGAACGGGAGGGGGCTGGGCTGGGGACAGCGGTGGGGATTGTCTGGCTTTGGAATGAGCGGGAGCGGTTCGAGAGGTGGTGCTGTGCCTCGGTTTCCCTGACTTTAAGCACCAGGATGTCCTTTTCCTTTCCGAGGTGCTCAGGGAATCGCAGCAGATGTTGCTGTAGCGGCTCCACCTCGTGTCCGAACCCAAAGCCTGGTCAAGAGTTGTTTTGAGATGGGACACCCAAAACCCACCCCCACATCCAACAGCATCATCCTTCACCTCCCACCAGGCTCCAAAACCTCTCTCACTGTCACAGGAAGTTCAATATTTATGGAGTTTTTAAAATAGAATGTATTTGGCTTAAGTTCCACATTTGGGCCCATTTCTGCGTCGTTTTTGCAGCCCCCAAGGGCCAGAATTGCCTTTTTCTGTTTGTTTCTCTCACCTCTTTTCAGGAAGCCCGTGGCACTGGGATTTTCCGGCCCCTGCAGACCCTCTCTCAGCCCCTGGGAGCACAGGATGGGCTGGTTTTGGCTGGTTCAGCACAAATCGAGCACTTGGCATTGCCCTGAGCTGGGATCTCCATCCTTCCTCCCACAGAGCTGGGCTGTGTTGGGGACAGGACCGCCCTACGTGTCCCATTGTCCTGGTCACCGCTCCTGGGGGATGTTTTCCCCCAGAGCTGGGTCCTGGGTGTCCTCTGGGACACGGATAACCCTGGGCCCCCTCCTGTCCCCTCCCTGGGCACTGCTGCTCCCCCAGCCGTGTCAGACACTTGTCCCAGTCCTGCACCAGCATCTCCAGTGCCCAAAAGGCCTTCCCTGCCTCCCCACAGCTGCCCCTGCATGGGGACAGGTTCAGCTCATGGCCATGGCAGCGGCCCCAGGCCATCCCCAGGGCTGGGGTCTCATCTGGATCCATCTCTCCCGATTTCTTCCCTCCTCCCTCCTGAAACAGCCCTGGAGAAGCCAAAGAAGCTACCAGAGATGGGAGGGAAGAGGCAGCCCCGCTGCCCAGATAACCTAAGCTAATTCCCAGCATCTGGGACTGCTGGAAACCCTTTTCTTTCTCCAGGAAGGGTCTCCAGGCTCCCAGCACTCAGGAAAAGCCACCAGCAGTGTTAGCAGGGCGCTGTGCAGAGGAGCAGATGCTGCACCAGTCCCTGTGCCCTGGCGAGCCAAGTGTACTGGTTAAACTGGGCCAGGGTGGAAAACAACCCCCACACGCTCCTCAAGCACCTACAGCTCCCTCTGAGCAAGGCCCTTGCAGAGGCTGATGCTGGTGGAGGAAGGCATGAGGGGAGACAGAAGGACAGGGAAGGACAGACCTCAGCACCCGCGGGCATTTTGCTTTCTGTCTCTGCCACCCTAAACCGCAGAGAGACCCCAAAGCCCACCCAAGAAAGGAAACAGAGGCACAGAGGAGACTCGGTGAGGAGAGATTTGGTAAGAAGAGACTTTTAATCAGACTCCGATACAGCTCGTACAGGGTTTCTCTCGGTGGCCGAGGAGCCCGGCCCGCCCGGCGCACGGGGAGCTGCTGCGGCTACGAGGGGACACGGACGCGTCACTACGAGCTCTGTGCTTTACCTGTACAGGAGGGTTTCGCCAGTGTTGTGCTTGTCCCAGGGGAAGCAGCCGCATCCTGCGCGCTCCCGTGGCTGTGCCATGTCCCTCCCGGCCACCAAGGCCACCCGGCCCCGCTCCTGCCAGCGAGACCCGCGCTCGGGAAGGGTTGGGGCCAGTAGAAGGCAGTGGGAGTTGCTTCTGGGGGGTGCTGGGGCTTAATGTGACCTGTCAGGGTCTGGGCAGGAGCTGAGAGGTGAGGAAGGGGCTGTTTGGGAGGGAATGAAGGGAAGGAGCCGTGGGACACCCTGGGGACCCAGCTCCAGCCATCCCCTCTGCCTCGCACCGGGGTCAAGGTCCCTGCAGCAGAGGCTGATGTGGGACAGAGCTCACAACTGCAGCCCTACAGGCTGGACCTGCAGCTCCAGCACCGCAGGGTGTTCCTCTCCAGAAACCTCCTTTTTTCCCTGTTCAGACCCACTGAACACCCTCCCCCTAGAGAGGGAACAGGGTTTGGACCCCTCCTGACCTCCCCAGCGCCTCCTGTCCCCCAGCCGGGGACACCACACTGCTCTGAGCAGCAGGGTCAGCGCTGGGAACCCCTCAGGGAGCTGATGTGGGGGGACAGGGATATCGGCAGTGGTTCCCCCCTCTTTGTCCCACTGCCTGAAGGAAAACCGAAAAGTGCCTGTGCTCACAACTAGCAGCTATTCCCTGTGCCTCTGTGCAGAAAAAGAGGAGAAGAAGTGATTTCTAGGGCTAAAAGCCACTGGGGGTCGGCCCTTTCCACAGCCTGGGACCCCAAGAAGGTGTGTGGAGGGAGAACCTGCCCCGGCGAGCGGGAGAAACCCCCACGCAGGCTCCAAAAGTGAGCGAGTACAGCCAGAAGTGAATCCTAAAGCCACCCACGCACACGGACACGCGCACACCCCACACACGGCATCTACGGACGAACACGCGCACGCTCCCACGGCGACAACACGGAGCTCCTAAAACCTAACACACACACACTCCCCCCCAACACCCCGTGTCTAACACCGAGCAAATGCCACGACAAAATACAGTATTTCCACGGATAAAAGTAAAGGTGTCGTCCCTCCTCCTCCTCCTCCTCCTCTCTGCTGGATCCCCAGGGCAGCTGGACACCCCGGGGCTGGGGGGAGAAGGGGACGTGCACCCACCACGCACAAGAAATAAAAAGGTTAAAAATACGCCCTGCTATAGAATGAGAATTGATCTGTACAGCACTGGGAATGAAAATAGGTCATGGGCCACTTTGGAATACGATTTGTCATTTAACAGCATTTACAGTGACATTTACAGAATAAATATACAATAGAAATAGAGAATCTCTAGGTTATTATTCCATCTCCTCTCTCTGTATGTATTTTATATATATATCTATATATATATAATATAGCTTCTTTGTTTCCTTCTTATTGACTTTGCCTCCTATTGATGCTGCAGGAGGAGAGGAAAGCGAGCCCCTCCCCGGCTGGTTTGGGAACGGGGGTGGGAGAGACAGAGGGCCGGATCCTTCACCCTGGGGTTCAAGGAGCATCATGCCATGGGAGCACTGGGACTGAGCCATGGGAGGTGTCCTGCTCCATTAACTCCATGGGAGCTACGGTGGGAATCCGGCCCCCAGGCTCGGGGGAGCCGGGGAGGTGATGCTGGGCAAGGATTTGACTCATCCTCTGTTCTGCTGGTCAGGTGAGGATGGACCCCACTGGAAATGTTGCCTAATGATGGGGAAATGGATTTGGGCTTCTCCCTTCCGGAGATGATGCCATAGGGACGTTTCTGTGTCCCTCTTGCATGGCAAAGGAAGGAGAAAGACTTGGGGGGGATGAGGAAGGGGGAATTTCTGGAGGAGCGTGGTGGCTGACCCTGACTCACAGATCTGGTGCCTCTTGGAACCATCACTGAGCTGCTTGGGTTCAGTCCTCTCCTCCATCTTCCCCCCAGAAAAACAGTTAACGAAGGGCTTGAGCTAATTGTCCAGGAAGAGCGTCCACCTCACCAGCCAAATCCATGGAGAAGACTGTGAATAAAGAATCACACTCACAAGAGATGTCACTGTGGGAACCTCCTGGCCCCAGGGATAATGAGAGCCAGCAATGCTGAAAGTCAGGGGTGTGGTGAATGGACCAGCTGCTTTCTGCCTTCGCCTCCAGCCAAAAGGAGAGCCAAGGCAAGAGAAAAGCCATCGACAGGAAAGCGGAGGAGAGAAGGGCTCATGAACCAGCACCCACAAATGTGGCCTTCAGAGCGGCCTGAAAGATCTTCATGCACAGCCCAAGCCCAGCAGGACCCAGGATGAGGCACTCCCCAGACTTTGGAGGCGGCAGAGTGTGCAAGGAGGCTGCTGCTTCCGTGTCCCCAAGGAAAAGGGGGATGATGCCAGGTTATCCCAATACCCTTGGCAGAAGTGCTTGGTTACACGTAGGATTCAGGGAAATTACCCCAGTCCCAGCAGGAGAGACTCAGAGCTAGAAAATCCCACCCTTTCCTAAACAGCCTGGGGAGAAACAACGTAAGGTCACGTCAGTCTGATCCCCCAAAAACATGGATGGGCACAGTAGAGGCCCCTGGATTCTCACAGGGGCTCCCCAGCCTGGATCAAGAGCTAGCGGGGACCTGGCACCAGCTCCCAAGAGCTGCTGCTCCTTGGGTGCCTGTGGTCCCCAAGAGCTGGGCACCCCCATCCAAAGCCTGGTGAGCTCCTGTGGGTGTGACAGGAGGCGATGCCAAACCCCTGGCTCGGAGGGGACACGAGGAGAAGTGAGGAGGCACATCCAGAGAGAACCGCTGCCCAGCTCACCTTGGCAGAGGGACAAGGGAGGGAAGTCAGGGGGTGATTTCCTGAGAGCTGAACCAGGAGTGTGGTAGGACTGGATGTCCCACAGCTCCTCTGCTTGTCCCTGTGGGACATCGAAAGAGAGCAGTGAGAGGAGATGATCACCACGCCAGGGATTTTGGTTTGGCAGAGCATCCCACACGTCAGGAGTAGTTCCAGGAGAGCTCTCCTGACCCCCATCACACCAACCCCATCCAGACCCCAACACAGGCTCACACACCCAAACCACTGTCACTTCAGGGGTCCTCCTGCCACTCAGCAGCACCACCACCACCCCATGGAGCATCCCAGCCACTCCATCCCATGGCTGTGACATCTCCGTGCCTCCAAACAACTCCCAGCCACCGTCCCTGTGCTGGTGGCAACAAAGATTCCAGGGATGCACCATGCCCTGTCTCACACCCCAGCATCTCAGCCAGCCCCATGCTGCTCCCTGCAAACCCTGGTCAGAATTTGGGGGGTTATTTGGGTGTGTCCACAGCTATAAAAACCTACAGGAGATACAACAACAACAACGATGGTGACAACAACAGCACCTTTTTGTGCTATGAACATCGATGATTAATTGTGCTCGTTGGAATAAGGCCTTGACTCCTCCCGGCTAAAGGACAACAGACGGGGAGGGAAGAGCGCTGGGTGACAGGAGGAAGCATGATTGGCTTCCCACCTGCTCCAGGTCCTTGTTCCAACCATCAGCTGCTTAGAAAAGAGAGATTCTTTGCTTCAGATTTGAGCTGCGTGAGAACAACTCTTGGAAAGATATTGCAGCGTTTCTTACTCCTCCTCCCTTCCCTGGAGATGAGTCCAGGGGTCCTGCCTTTCCATCGAGGGTTGTCAGAGGAGTCCTGCCCCTCCTGCAATCCCTTCTTCCCAATGTCATCTTAGAAATGGCTGCTTTGCTTACATTTTTAAGAGGGGTTTCTTCTTCATCTTCCTTAGTAATGAATTTTCCTGTTGCCTGGACAGCCAGGATCCACTCCCCAGTGCCCTCCTCTCCCGATGGGGGTGGCGGGCAGGCAGCCATCACAGTTCGGATTCGGGGGTGCTGGCCAGCAGGTAGCCGCTCCCGTATCGTCCATTGGGAGCACTGCTCATTTCCATGGGGGAGTTGCTCCCGGGGCCCAGGTAGGAGCGGTGCGTGGGCATGGGGGATGGCGTCTCGCTGGGCACTTTGCTCAGGATGAAGCGGGTCTCATCGTTGTCTTCCAAGTTGGAGATGTCCTTCATCATCCGACCCTTCTTGTAGGTGACAGAGAGGGCGTTGGAGCCGTCCGACACGAGGTGGAACTGCCGGAGGATGAAGACCAGAGGCAGAGGGAGGGATGCCAGGAGGATCAGGGAGATGAGGATCGCCATGGCCCAGGTTGGGTAGAACAGGAACTTTTCGGCAGCCTGGAAGAGACAGAAATTAACGTCACGGGGCTGTTGCAGCGGTGATGGCTGCAGACATGAATTTCTGAACCTGAGAGAATTTCAAGCTCTCAGGGGCTGATTGTTCCCAAGAGAAAGTCTTTGGGAACTTTTTCTTCTCTCAAAGACTGTGAAAATAAGGTTTGGTTCCCAAAACATGACAGAGATGTTCTGTGAGAGTGTTTCCTCTCTTGTCCCACCAATGGGATGAGGGAAGTGTTGTTCCTTCTACCAATCAGGATAACCTGTAATCAGAACACCTTATAGAAGAGTTAAAAAACCCCAAAATAAAGGCTTTTCTGCCTCATGAAAAAACCTCTATTTGCTGTGGTTCTCAGAACCTTCTCTCTATACTTCATGTCCTCTAGTGACAGATGCCCACCAGGTAGCACATCTCCAACGTGCCAGACAGCTCCTGCTGCCCTCCTGCCAGACTCAGGGACACCACACCAAGGTGGGCTCAGGTCCAGGGAAAGGATCCTCACACAGGATGCTGGGCACAGAGTGGAGCTGTGGGACCCAACCAAAATCAACACAAACTTCAGAGCTGGCTGGAGATACCTGGGCAGCGTGAACAAACCTGACTGCTCGCAGGGGATGAGCGGGGCAGGAATGTCACCCAGCAGGAGAGGAAGGAGGAATGAGCAGAGCTGGGATGAACAGAGTGCTCTGCAGCCCTGAGCTGCCCCTGCTGTGCTGGGGAAGGGCAGGGAGCTGCGCTCACCTCCTCTCTGATCCATGCGCTGTATCCCGGGGGGCTGACCCCCAGCTGGATGATGCTGGCGGTCATGAGCACGGCCATGCAGATGGGGGACACGTACTTCCAGGTGTAGTAGTAGAACTGGTAGGGCCGGAAACCCAGCATTTCCGTCAGCTCCTGCATGAATCTGGCCAGGAAAGACATGGAACTGTGATATCCCCACCTTTCAGAGAGAAACAACCTCCCAGGAGCACCATGGATGCCCAAGGTAGAACCTGAAGAAGAACCCAGCTGACCATCTCAGCATCCCTCAAGCCTGAAGAACTCATGGAAAACTCCTCAGGACAAGATCATCAGAGTGTTATCCAGAGCTGCCTTTGCTCTGGACAACTTCTGAACAAAGAGCACGTGTGGGGAACAGCCTCCCCTTCCAGAAGGACCTGGAAACCTCAGAAAAAAGGGTCATTGCAAGAAACTGAGCATCACAACCAACAGGAGATACCCAGGAGAAGGACCTGCCCCTGGGGCTGCATTACACCAGGGCAGGAGGATCAAAGTGAACCCAATTCCTGCCTCTGCAGCTGCCCTTGGAATATCTTCTGGAGCAAAAACCATATGGAAAAGAGGTGGAAGGAGGGTTTTCAGTCAGGAGTTACAGCACAGTTATTCTTTTTACTGTAGAAGTTCCTTACTTCTTGGTGCCATAAATCCAGGCCACGGCGATGTTCTCCAGGATGACCACGACGGTGAGCGGCAGCGTGGCTGAGTAATCGTCAAACATGGTGACAAAGTAGTTTCCAGAACGCTGCACAAAGATCAGCCCCACTACGAAGGCAAAGATGCAGCAACCAACTGTGGGGAGCAAACAGCCCTGGTCAGCAGAGCCTCCCGAGGGACACCAACACCTCCACAATGTTCACTCCCTGCACCAGCATGGTCAGCAGAGCCTATTGAGGGACACCAAGATCTCCACAAGGTCCATTCCCTGCACCAGCATGGTCAGCAGAGGTCCCTGAGGGACACCAAGACCTCCAGAAGGTCCATTCCCTGCATGAGCATGGTCAGCAGATGTCCCTGAGGGACACCAAGACCTCCAGAAGGTCCATTCCCTGCATGAGCATGGTCAGCAGAGCCTATTGAGGGACACCAAGATCTCCACAAGGTCCATTCCCTGCACCAGCATGGTCAGCAGAGGTTCCTGAGGGACACCAAGACCTCCACAAGGTCCATTCCCTGCAGAGCACGGCCCAGTTCACCCCCACTATGTTCACACTCTTCTGGAGTGACTCCTCAAGGCAGTGGGGACCCCCCACCCCTTCCCAAGGAGGTTGCAGGAGAAGAGACCTCACCTGTGAACACTTCCTTCCGCACCTTGAAGGTGTCGATGATGGGTGTGGTGATGCCTGACATGGTCCCGATCATGCTCCCCAAGCCCAGGTTGATCAGCATCAAGAAGAACATGACGGACCAGAAGGGCGAGGCGGGGAAGTGGGTCATGGCTTCTGTGAAGGCAATGAAGGCCAGGCCAGTCCCTTGTACTGACTGTTGAGGTGGAGAGAGGACAAAAAGATGAGAAGAAACTTGTCAGGGACACAGACTTCCAGCCCCTCATGTCTCAGATCTCCCTCACCAAACCCTCTTCAATGAAAGAAAATCCCAGTCCAGTCCAGTGCAGTCTGGTACTGGAGATGAACTGGTAGATGGAGATGAACCCTGCTACTGGACAAAGCTTCTCCCAGCCCAGGAGGACCCCTGTGTGCTGGGTAAAACTGCAGGGATTTGGATTCCCCATCCCTGGAGGGTCTCTTAAAGTTGTTTTTCCAGATCCATGTGCCCAGGATTGACACGGGGAGAGGCAATGGGGCGGGTGACCTGCTGCTCCTGCCAGGAGTGCCACCAGGTACCTTGTTGAGCTCATCCTCCAACAGGCAGGCATCCAGACCCAGCTCTTTGAAGTGTCCCTCCTTCACCGTCATGATCACCCTGTACATCTCGTTGTAGTCCTTGGCAGTGAGGTGGGAGAAGTTCACGTGCGGTGGGATGAGGTCATGGCTCAGCACATTGGTGTTCAGGTAGCCCAAGATCTTCTCAGCGTTCCTAAGGGAGAGCAGAACCTCTCAGGAGATGCAGGGCACCTGAGACACACTGGATTCATGCTCAATCTGCAGATTTAGAGCCTGTCTTGGGGCTGGATTTTATGTTGGAGGAACCAACCTATCCAAGTCCCTCAGCTACAGTGGTACCACTCCGGAAATCCAGGTCTTGACCATCAGGAGCTTGGGTTCACCAAACTCCAGGATCATCCAGCCCCAGAGCACTTTTCTGCCTCCAGCCCCACCACAAGTGGCAGCAGCAAAGACCTACCCACCCAAAAGAGAGAGAAAGCAAATCTTACTCCACCACGCATTTCTCGTTCATGATGTTGGCCTTGAAGCCCAGCACTGCAAACACCACCAGGGTGGCCAGCACAGACGTGAAGAAGTTGATGAAGGAGACAAGGGTGGCATCGAAGTGGCAGTTGTTGTCCTGCTTGTTGTAGCTGGAGAAGGCAATGACCCCCCCAAAACCCAGGCCCAAGGCGAAGAAAACTTGTGTGGCTGCTTCACGCCACACCTGGGGGTCCAGCATCTTGTCCAGCTTGGGAGGAAGACAGAAGAAGGAGTTAGGTGACCTGGTGACCCCACAACCATCCCAGAGCTACATTAGAAGGGCTGAGCTGCTTTTGGAGCAGCTGTGGGCTGCTTTGGTGTGGCGGTGGAAGGAAATGATCTCTAGGGCCTCTTCCAACCCAAACCATTCTGTGATTCCACGATCTGCCATGGTCAGGTCTGGCTTTACAGGTCCTTCTCATTCATGCAGAGGGGGAAACTGAGGCATGGAGAGGTCAGGACAAGGTTTGATCTGACCACATCTCTGTCTGCTCCACCCTGGCTGGGGGTTCCATCTCTCTTCTGTACAGCTTGCCAGGCCGTGTCCCCCCAGCCCAGGGAGCCACCAGACGCCCAGCGATGGTCTCCATGCTCCCCTGGCCATCTCCTTCCAGAGCCCGTGGTGCACTGAAGTCAGACATCCTGCCTGGGGGGTTGTGTTAACCCCTGATCCCCCCCCAAGCCTCATTCCTCCTCTCCTGGGAGCCAGAGCTGCAGCCTGGAGGCCTCCCAGCATCATTCATCAAGGGACCATAATTAATGTCTTCTAACAGCCTCGCCGGCTGAGCCGATTCATCTACATCTCTGCTTAATTAATTAATTAGCTGGTTAATTAATAAGTGCATACCACCAGTAGAGGTTTTGCTGCCAGCCAGCATTTCTGCATTAAATCTTTATATTTCTGTTCCCTTGGGCACCTCTGTGCCCCCCACCCTGGCATCTGGGTAGCTGGGGATGGTGAGTCTGTGGGGCTTGTGGCTGTCCTGGCCACACCCTGAATTTTGGGTTCTGCTCCACCTCCTGATGATCTATCAGGATCCCCAGGCTTGGGGCTGGCACTCTGAATTTTGGAGTGGGGAGGACAATGAAGGGATAATAAGAGAATAAGGGAAAATAGGGCAGGAGCAGCCTGAGGAAGGGAAACCTGCTTGGAGTCTGCTGGGCTTGGAACTCTCACCTTGGGTGTGAACATGTGCATGATCCCATCCACTGCCCCACGCAGCAGAAGCCCCCGCACCAAGAAGCAAACGAGCACCAGGTATGGGAAGAGGGAGCTGAAGTACATCACCTGGAGCAAGAGGGATGAACACAGCCTCAATCCCTGTCCCCTGGGCCCAGCCACCCTCCCACCCAACCTACGGACAGCTCACAGCGGGGACAAGGGAGCATTTCCCTCCCCAGGGTGGGGTTGGCTCCTCAGGCTTACTGTGGGACCCCTCGGAGCAGGATGGTACAGGTGGCTGGACAGTGGCCAGGCTGAAAGGGACCTGGGGGAATGATGGACAGCAGGCTGGACACGAGCCAGCAGTGTGCCCAGGTGGCCACTGGCACCTGGCCAGGATCAGGAATGGTGTGGCCAGCAGGAGCAGGGCAGGGATTCTTCCCCTGTGCTCGGCACTGGTGAGGCCACACCTCAAGTGCTGCGTCCAGTCCCGGGCTCCCCAGCTCAGGAAAGATGTTGAGATGTTGGGGTGTGTCCAGAGAAGGGCAGCAAGGCTGGGGAAGGCTCTGGAGCACAGGTCCTGGGAAGAGTGTCTGAGGGAGCTGGGGGTGCTCAGCCTGCAGAAGAGGAGGCCCAGGGGGGACCTCATCACTCTCCACACCTCCCTGACAGGAGGGACAGAACAAGAGGAAACAGCCTTAAGGAGCCCCAGGGGAGGTTTAGGCTGGACATTAGGAAGAATTTCTTCACAGAATGAGTGGCTGGGCTTTGGAATGGGCTGTCCAGGGAGGTGGGTGAGTCACCATCCCAGGAGGTGTTTGAGGAAAGCCTGGCTGTGGTGCTCAGTGCCATGGTCTGGGTGGCAGGGTTGGGTCACAGGTTGGACCCCATGACCTCAAAGGTGTTTCCCAACCTTTCATTCTGCAATTCTGTGAAGTGCTGGAGCTCAGGGGGATTCTCTGTGCTGGTGTGGCTGAGCCCTGGCTGCACGTGCCAATTGAACTGAACCTCTTCCCTCCACCCTCTTTTGATCTTATTCTGGATCCCTCCAGAGGGGACCCCAACTGTGGAGCGGGTGTGAGCATCCCAGGGGACACAGAATTCCACTGGCACCCCAGAGCAGGCCAGGACAGTGTGGTCCAGGCAGGTTCCTGCTTCCAGGACAGAGCCCAGCCAGGCTCAGGTGGCCACCAATACCCACCTTCCCTGAGGACTGGATGCCTTTGATCATGGCCAAGCCAACAAGGCTCCAGGCCACCAGCAGACACAGAGTCATCTTCCAGTTAAGCCCCCCGCTCTCAGAGATGGAGTTGGAGATGTCCAGGGTCTCCCGGTACCAGAAGTAGGTGGTGGCTGAGCTCCTCTCGCATTCAGTCTCCACAACTGCAACAGAGCAGAGGCAGGAGAGCATCACCAGGAGCTTCATCCACTGTCTCCTGGGCTGATCAGATGTCAAAGACCCACGGGAGCCAGCCAGGGACAGGAGACACCTCTGGAAACTGAGGGGCAGAAATTAATGGGGCTCATTCTTATCAGGGAAGAGACAGGACATCAAACCTCTGGCAGGTGAAAATGAGATGTTAAATATGGGGAAAGACAATTTCATCTGCCATAAAACCTCAGAGGGTCTCATGTTGATGCTCAGATGTTACTAAACACCATGAGCTCCATCTGTGTCTCAGTTGGGCAGTGGAGCAGCCCCTGCCTGATGCTCGCTGCCTCCCTCCATGGTCCTGGGTCAGATCCTGGCCTTGAGCACCAAGGCAGCCTGAAAATCCCATCAGGGGGACTCTGGATTCCCAAACTGGCATCAAATCCCATCAGAGGGGACTCTGGATTCCCAAACTGGCATCAAATCCCATCAGTGGGGACTCTGGATTCCCAAACTGGCATCAAATCCCATCAGGGGGGACTCTGGATTCCCAAACTGGCATCAAATCCCATCAGGGGGGACTCTGGATTCCTGGTGGGGAGAGAGTACTGGAGACACTCATCCAGCCCAAGGGGAATCTCTCCATGCAGCCAGAGCAGCTGGGCCAGAGAGGATCCAGTGCTCCAGGAGACACCTGCACCTCCTGTGGCCCCACCTTCTGTTGGGGGTGATCAAGTGTCCCACAGTGTCCCACAGTGTCCCCCAGTCCCCCTTTCCTGGGAACTGCTCCCTCCCAGCCGAGCTCCTCACCGGCCACCGAGCCGTTCTTCACGATGGGGCACTCGCTCCAGGGCAGGGGGTACTGGAAGGACTTGAAGAAGTAAAAGATGCTCCAGCCAATGATGACGTTGTAATAGAGACCAACAAAAAAACAGACCTGGGGGGGAGGAAGGAGGAGGACATCAAAGCACAGGGCGGTGACACCGTCCCCAGGGCACCTCCTGCTGCGCAGGGAGCGGAGGGAAACGGGGCTGCTGGGATCAGGGCATGGGCACATCCCCAAACCAGCCCTGGAGCCACGAGTGGAGCCACAAAAACACCACTTAACCTCTCCAACCTCCCCGTGGGGCTCCTGGAGGTTGGCCTCAGCCCACACACCCCGAGGTGGGGCTGGAGGGTCCCCGGGGGGCACTCACGAGGCAGCTGGCGTAGCCGATGCCTCCCAGGCGGGGACAGATGTAATTCCAGACACCGATGCTGCCCCGGCGGATCCGCTGCCCCACTGCCAGCTCCAGGAAGAACAGGGGCAGCCCGATGATGATGAGCAGGACCAGGTAAGGGACCAGGTAGGCACCTGGAAGGGGAGAGAAAGGACATTCTAGATCTCCCTCCTCCAGGGCAGCCAAGGACAGATGGACATGGGTGGACAAGCAGGGCAGAGCTGGGACGGGCTCCATCAGTTCATTTGCAAACAGCCTCCAGTTCTACCAGAGGAGGCTGAGGTTGGATATTAGAACAAATTTACTCATGGAGAGGATGGTCAGGCACTGGCACAGGCTGTCCAGGGATGTCCCCATCTGTGTGGGTGTGCCACTTGAGGACACATGCTAGTGGTGGCCTTGTGCTGGGTTAATGGTTGGACTCAATGATCTAAGAGGGTTTTTCCAGCCTAAATGTTTCCCTGATTTTGTGATCCAGGAATGCAGATCAGAGCTGCAGAGAGGAGCAAACGTGTGTGGAAGGAAACGTGTGGCATCCCCTGCCAGTGTGGATGGTGTGGGATAGACCCCAAAGCCCCCAAGGACTCCCCAAATCCACACAGACAAATGTCCCTGTGCAAGGAGCCCCCTCCACAAGCTGAGCCCGGGGGACACCGACACATTCCCGGCCATCTCAGATACACAGGAGCCGTCCTCCTCCCCCAGGCATGGCCAAACTCCCTGTCCCAGCACATCCCCCTGCACATCCCACACTCCCAGCAGCAGCAGCACCGTGCCCTGTGCCACCCCGCACAGCCTGAGGAGGAGAAATAACTCCGATTAAAATCTCGGTTAATGTGTGTCTGACGGCTGAGGCTGGACAGGAGCCGGTGGTTCCCGAAGCAGAACCGATGACCGTAAAGGATGCAATGACTCACGCTGCAGCTGAGGAATGACTCCAGCTCCTGCCAGGAGCTGAGGAATGGGCTCAGAAGAATGTGCCTGGCTCCTGCAGGGCAGCAGACGGTCCAAAGACAACCGAAATTCCCGCCTGGATTGACACCCCGGTGACGGCCACCACTCCCCAGGCCAAGGAGGACCTGAGGTGGGGGGTGCTGCTCCAAGCAGGAACTCTGCAAAGCAGATCAGCCCTGGCATGGCTGGGGATGGTGTAAAATGTGGTTAAAAATGTGGGTACAGAGAGAAATTGAGGTGCAGCAGCCCAGGGTGATTGGGAGGGTAAAAGGAGAGGCAGAGAGCAGAGCTGCAGCTCAGGGAAATTCAGGAAGGAACACGAGCATCCCATCTCTGCAACACTCTCCTGGGTATCTCAAACCTACAGATTGACAGATTCAGATGCAAATTTGTCCAGTATTGGAGATTTTTCCCCTGTGGTGCCTGGAAAGCTCACGCCTGTGCAGCACCAGGGCAGCCAGTGCTGGCTCCCAGCACTCCCAGTCCTGGGAATTTGGCTCCAGCCCATCCTGCTGCCAGCACCCAGCCCTTCACCCCCGCAGACACCTGCTCAGGGAGCAGCAGAGAAAGCAGCCACCCCCAGCGCATCCTGGAGCTGCTCAGAGCGACCAGGAAGGGTCTGTCCATCCCTCCCGAGCCTCGGCCTGCTGGGAATGCCAGCCAAGAGCGTTAGACAGGGCAGGAGGAGAAGGCAGAGAAGCGGTGCCTGCCCCATGGGACAGACAGGTGATGCCACTCAGGCAAAAGAAAAAACCTCTGCAAATTCCAGCAATCTGCTGCTCACGCCAGTTCCCAGCTCCGTGCCTCAGTTTCCCCATCCATGGAACAGTGGAAATGGCTGGGGCAGCTTGGAAAGCCTTTAATTTTCAGTCCTGCTGCAGAAAGATGTTCTATCGCAGCAAGGAGCTCCTAAAAGCAGCTGCTGGCGCCAGTCCCTGCCTGGCTCGGTGCCCACCACAGGACGGGTCAGACCCGTGTCCATCTCCGATGCTGCAGCAGTGTCAGGGCTGTGCTGCCCCCATTCCCATCCAGCCTGGTGTCCAAAACCAGTTCTTTAATGCTCCCCACACACAGACTGCCGGTTCAGCCCCGGATTTCAGGAATACACCAGGAGCAATCCCAGCCTGGGGACACCACTTGTGCCTCCTGTGGCCCAGCACCGGCACAGCTGAGGCCAAAGCCCCAGAGATACCCAGGACAGCAGAGCTCAGTGTAAGCTGAGGGCTGTTTGTTTATTTCACTAATTACGGCTACTTAAGGATTGCTGTGGCCATGGGGAAACTGAGGCACAGCTGGGTTAATCCTTGTAGAGAAGGATGCTGGTTCTCCAACCTCTGGGCCTGAGCCGGTTCTAAATCTCATTTCATGGGGAAAACTTTCTTGCCAACCAGAGGCCAGATGTGGACAGCTGTGTAATGAAACCAGCAGGGCTGTACTGACCTCTCCCACAGCTGAATTTGGGGTGAACACACCGGGCAGAGCTGGGCTGTGCCAAAAACGAGCCGGGCAGAGCTGGGCTGTGCCAAAACTGAGCCGGGCAGAGCTGGGCTGTGCCAAAACTGAGCCGGGCAGAGCTGGGCTGTGCCAAAACCGACACCGGGCAGAGCTGGGCTGTGCCAAAACCGAGCCGGGCAGAGCTGGGCTGTGCCAAAACCGAGCCGGGCAGAGCTGGGCTGTGCCAAAACTGAGCCGGGCAGAACTGGGCTGTGCCAAAACTGAGCCGGGCAGAGCTGGGCTGTGCCAAAAACGAACCCAGGGGAAGGGGAGGAGAAGGGGAGGGGAAGGGGAAGGGGAAGGGGAAGGGGAAGGGGAAGGGGAAGGGGAAGGGGAAGGGGAAGGGGAAGGGGAAGGGGAAGGGGAAGGGGAAGGGGAAGGGGAAGGGGAAGGGGAAGGGGAAGGGGAAGGGGAAGGGGAAGGGGAAGGGGAAGGGGAAGGGGAAGGGGAAGGGGAAGGGAAGGGAAGGGAAGGGAAGGGAGCAGCCCCGGGAGGGGAGTGCTGACTGCACAGGTCTCTGTTTGGCACAATGACTCATCCTGACGATGACACCGGAGATGTTTGAATTATTGAGAGCGCTGCAGGTTCAGCAGCTGCAGGGCTGAGGCCATGGCAAAGGATGCAGCGTTGGGAGCACGGAGAGCTCGGGGGGACGGGGCCACTGGGCTGGTCCTGGCTCCCTCCAGCAAGGCTGGGAAGGGGCTGGGTTTGGATTAATGATGAGGAACCCACACTCCCATCAGTGTCACAAAGGACTCTGGGGCTCAGCACAGCTGGAAGGACCTGGCACTCTGGAAGCCCAAGCAGGAGGCGTGGAGTGGGATGAGAGAATGGGCTGGCTTGAAGGAGGATTTGGGAATGGGGTGGAACCACAAAATGTGGCTTCAAGGACCGAGGAAAATGGAGAGACTCTTCCCTTTTTAGCCCTCATTTCCAAATTGCCCCAACAGGAATCGGAAATCCTGGCTGGGATTCCCCATGACTTTGGAGCGGGCAGGTGGTTCCTGAAGAGGAAGAGCCCATCTCAGCACAGCTTCTGGCAGCCCTTTCCCCCTTCAGAGCCCAAACAACACACTTTAGAGCCCAAAAAACCCATTTCAGAGCCCAAATTAGCCCTGGGATCCTCACCCCAACATGCAGCGAGGCAAGATTGGGTCACACCCCCTTCTCCAAGGGCTGATCCCATCCCTGCCCCATCTCTCACCTCCTCCATTCTTCTGGCAGAGGTAGGGGAAGCGCCAGACGTTGCCCAGCCCCACGGAGTAGCCGATCTGCGCCAGGATGTACTGCAGCTTGCTGTTCCACGCCGGCCTCTCCGCATCCAGGTCCTCATCTCCCTCCTTCTGCTTGTCCCAGGTCTCCCCCGTCACGTTCAGGGTGCTGCGTTTGTAGTCCACGGGCTCCTGGTGGGCCAGCAGGTCGGCCACCGACTCGGTGACATGCTCGCTGCTGTGCTCCCGCTGCGTCACCTTGCTGTTCTTCGGCATCGGGACGGCTCCAGGCGGCCCCGGGGGCGGGATGGGGTCGGGGAAGGGGAGGAACGTCCCGCAGGAACAGCACAGAGCGTGAGCTACGGCTCGGGCCTCACCTCCTCTTCATCAGCAGGACCTGGGTGGGGAAGGGGTCAGCTGGGGTCATTGCTTTTGTCTTATCCCCAGGTGACCTGGTGGCACCGGGGGAGGAGGGGGTCCATCCCCCCGTGTCTTGAGGACCTTCATCTGAACCTGGAGGGTCTCCTGCTCCAGGAATGATGGACCAGGAGCAGCGCTCTGGATCAGAATTACAGAATGCCAGGATGGTTTGGGTGGGAAGAAACCTTAAAGCTCATCCAAGCCCAGCTCTGCCATGGGCAGGGACAGCTTCCATAGACCAGGCTGCTCCAAGCCCCACCCAACCTGGCCTCGGACACTTCCAGGGATGGGGCAACCACAGCTGCTCACATTCATGGAGAGTGAGGAGAACCTCCTGTGTCCCAGAGAGAGGAATTTCTGGGCTCCAGGGGACAGTGACAGGTGATGGAGCCGCTCACATCGCTGTGACACCTCTTCTCCCTTCTAACTCCTCTGGCCCAGCAGCTGAACCACACAAAGCCTGACACCAAATCCAGCCCTGGCCAAGGCTCTGCCCTCTCTGTCCTGCTCCTTCCCCTCCTGACCATCAGCACAGCCCAGGCTTCGCTCCACGACAGCTTGGAAGCACTCAGGGGACAGTGACAAATGCCCAGGCTATCTCTGCATCCCAGGATGTTATCAGGAGCGACTTAAAAGCCTCGGAGCCTGATGCTAAATCTCCCCTGGCAGCTTTACAACAGATAACGGCTGCAAAAACAGCAGCAGCCAAGGCAAAGCCATCAACCCTGGCCCCTTCTCTTTCCCAGCCTTCAGAGTGGGTCAGGAGGAGCGATCCTGCACAGAAGCACCTCAGGAGGCGCCCAGAGCCCAGCCCAGCCCTGCAGATTTCTCACCTGCCTCAAAAATCTTGGTGTCATCATGAAAATCTGCTCCACTGGGCCAGGGATCCCCAAACTGGGAAAGAACCACACCCCTCCTCTCCATGCTGGGAGAGCTGGGGTCAGATGGGCAGCTCCCTCCTGGATTGGACCATGGTGCACAGAACTCCCATAACAAATCCCTCAGCTTGGAAAAGTGACCCTCCCGAAGAGCTACACTTTGTTTTTCCTGTCCTCTCCCTCTCTGCTCCCAGGGGACACCCGGCTGGGCTGTGACAGAGCGATGCTGCTGTGCTCGGACACCTGACCCACCCCAGCTGGGCAGCAGAGCCACCTCCTCCCACCCTGGGGGCTCTCCCAGAGCCATCCCCAGCTCTTCTCTCCCTCCAGCATTTTTAATCCAATTCAGCCCACAATCCCAACCCTTTTCAGGGCAGTGGGTTCAGCCCAGGCAGCAAATCCCATCCCAAGCACGGGGTCCCAGCCCAGGAGCAAAGCACCGGGAGCAGGAAACCTCCCCCTCACCCACCCTCACCTCGGTGTTTTCTCACCCCTGACAGAAGTTCCCCCTTTGCCAGGCCCTGTTCCTATAAGAAAAAAATCTATTTTCAACTGTCGGCTGCATCTGTTGCCAGGCAACCATCTCAGCTCCACATCTTTCCTGGATCCGGCTCCTCCGGAGAAGCCGCTCGAGTTATTTTTTCAAGCCTAGGCCAGCGATGTTTAATTTCCTAACGAGGGCTCATTCACATAAACCGCTCACGGCTCAATCGTGGCAATTACCGGCACGTGGCCTCAGCCGGGCTGGGATGGGCACGGAGCAGGGAACGGCCTCATCCAAGGAATTCCAGCAGCTCTGGCTCGGGCTCTGGGTGGATTTGTGCAGACCTGGCTGAGTCACCCGTGGGTTGACACTGCTCCCCGCCTGCTCAGCAGCTTCTCCAGAGCGCCAGGAGGACTCCTGGGGCTAAAGTGTCTCTCAGGATGAGGGAGAGAGACAAGAAGGTCCAGGACGTACTGGCCAAGGCCAAGATTTCAGTGGCCCAGGGTGAGGGCACCCAAACAGCTCTCCTGGGACAGCCCAACCCCTTGGAAGTGCCGAGCTCCAGGGCAGGTGGTGCTGATCCAGGCCAGCCCTGTGGAGTCAGGACAGACCCCACGACATCCCTCTGCATCTCAGCCTCTCCCTCTCCTCAGTTTAGGGTCTCCCCGAGCTGTTCTGAGGAGCTGAGAGGCACCAGGACACAGATCCTGGAGGAGCCGAGTCCTTCCAGCACCTACAAAGCCCCAGAGGCTCTCAGAGCCTTGGAGCACACTCCAGACAGCAACATTCCCAAAGGACCTGGGCAATCAGCGGGGCAGCTTGGCTGCTCTAATGGCACAGGGAAGGGCTCTCTGAGCATTGGCATCAGGGTGAAGGATGGAGGTACAAGTCTTCCTGCCCGTGGGAGATGTGCCCGAGCTAAACTAGAGGGGAAAACCATAGCAGGGATCCAAATCTTGATCCTGGAACGGCTCTGGCAGTGTCCCCACGGCTGCTTTGGGGAGCTCCTGCTGTCTCCCAGTGGCTCAGCCCCAGCCTGGGCAGGGTGCTGGTGCCTGGCAGAGATCCAGGCCTGAAGGAGAGAGGATCATTCCCAGCAGCGATTCCATGAGCACACCCAGCCTTCACCATCCCCATCTCTGCCGGAACTGGGAGATGAGCCCAGCCAGAACCTGCATGAAGCCACCAGCCCACACAGCACAGGAACACGATCCAGGGAAAGCGAGGTCAGCAGGGCTCTTCCTATTAATTTCCCCAGCCTTTTGCATCAGCCCCAAGATCTGCACCCTCAAATGAAAAAGCACAGTCCAAATCCATCTGAGAAAGGTATTTCCGTGCGTTTCTTTGGCTGAAAAGGGAATTTAATCAAAAATTCATCTGCCAAAAATAACAACCACCCTGTGAGAAAGACAAGGCAGATCAGCTGACAACCAGGAGCTTTCCGGGCTGGAGAGAGATAGAAAACCCTTGTCACCGACAGATGGAGATTCAGCTTGTTTACTTAGTCCCCATGACCTTAATTTTCTTAAATGTGCATTTTTTCTCTCTCTTTAGAAGACAGATTAGGGTCTTTCAGAGCCCACAGATTGCAAGAACCTCACTCATGCTGCCAGACCGGGGCTGCCTTTGCACCCACAGCTCTGCCCAGGTAAAACCAGTGCTGGTGCCACCCACCTGGAGAGGGAACACGGCTTTTCCCACAGGGGGACCCTGGGAAGGAGCAGTTTGTGCTGTGGTCAGTGCTGGTGTCCCTGAACAGGCGTTACAAGGGGAGGACTCACCTTGTCCTGCTCCATGTCCCTGGGGGTGTCCTTGAACAGGATTCCCACTACAAGATCCCTTCGTGTTTAACTCCTCAGGAAGCAGCCACCACTCCCAGGCCAGACCCCTGGGCACAGAGTGAAGGTCCCCCCTCCATGTCCTCCTGTGCAGGTGACACGGGGTGACCCCGAGCACCGCATCCCTTTGAGCTGGCGTGGGAACCAGCGCTGCAGTGGCTCCGAGGCACGTGGAACTGGTTTGCCACGGGATCCCAACTGGATCCAACCCACCAGGGAAAGGGCAGGGATGGAGGAGCTGCTGCCTCGTTACACCCAGGGGGTTTAATCCCTGCTCACAGGCTCCCACCAATCCCAAAAGCAGCCACTGGGGGAAAGCTGCAATTTGGGATGAGTGAAGACCCCCCACATCCCCCAGCAGCATCACCGAGGGGCCAGGGGAGGAGGGAGGCTCCGAGGCACGTGTCCTGTCTCAGCCCATCCTTGCCTCCTTGGGAAGGCAGCTGGGGAGCAATAAACAGGCTGGAAATGTGTCAGCAAAGCTTTCAGCTGGGCCTGGGAGCGCAGGGGAAGGCAGGGAGGAGATGGGGATTTACAGCAGAACCCAAGGAGAGCAGCAAACCAGCAGCAAACGTGCTCTGGGTCCAAATGATGGGAGCTTCTCCTCTCCTGTGTCCAAATTCTACATTTATCCCTTGTTTGGGTCCAGAAAAGAGAAACTGAGGCAGGAAAAGCCACAAGATGAGATTGGGTGAATTAAAAATTTACATTTCAGCTTCCACACAAACCCCCCACAGCTCCTAAAGGAGAGGGGGAAGATGTTCCTGGTGAAGCATCCAGCTCACCAGGCCAGCTCGCCCCATCAAGGTCACAGAGCAGGGAAAGGAGGGAGGAGTGGGGACAGAGGAATTGAGGGATTTCAGGAGGTGGAAATCTACTCTCAGCTTCGGGCTGGGAAATCTGAGCACCAATTTGCAGCTGCTCATCCTCCCTGACACACACAGAGCCAGGGGAACCTTGCACCCAGGGCCAGGCTGCTCAGTGCAGCTGGGGAGACTGGAACAGGGAGGAGAAGGGACACATCCAAGGTCAGCCAGGAGCCGCGAGACGGGAAGCAGAGGGAAGGAGAACGGATCCCTCCTGTCCCTAAGAGCCAAGGGAAGGAGACCTGGCTGCACAGCCCACTCTGAGCCCAAGTCATGAGAAAACCAGCTCCAGGCCCCTTCCTGCTCCTCCCTGAGGTCAGGAGAGCCTCAGTGATGGGATGGGGATTGCCCTGGTCCTTTGGGAAGCATCCTGCTCTTTCCAGCCGCAGGAAACCAAGGGCAGGACCCTCCCAGCAGCATCCCAACTTCTCTCCAAAGCCCTGAGAAGAGATTTGTGCCCAAGGCAGAGTTTTTGCAGCTCTGCCCTCCCCTGCCCAGCTCACAGGACCTTCCCCCAGCCTCTGCCACACAAACCTCCCTTTTCCACCAGCCAAGGCTGGTCCAAGACACCTCCATCTTAAATCTGCTCCGTGCTGGGGTTTGCTCCTCCCTGCTCGGCCTCTGGCTCCACAGGGAAGGGTTTCACCATCTGGGCTCATCAGGGCTGCTCCCGTTCTCCCCTCGTTAGAATGAGCCCCGTTAATGAGCACCCAGCTCCCAATCCCTGGGAAAGGCCAGGGGTGACCCAGTGCCACCAGGGCTGTCCCCTCCTCACACCCACCCTGGGGAGGCACAAAGCTCACCCGGGGTCAGCGTGACCAGGTGACAGAGCTTGGGGACACCTGCCAGAAGCTTCCCAGGGCTGCTGGGGTTGGAGGCAGCCAGGGCTGGGAGCATTTCCGTGCCAGGGGCTGGAGCTGCTCCTTGTCCTTCCCGTGCAAACCCCGTCCCGCTTTAGCATCGTGACACAGGAGAGCTGATGAATCAGAGCTGCCCCCGCTTCTGCCTTCCACCCACCCCAGCGGCTTCCTCCAGCGCCCAGGTGTTAAAAATAACCCCAATTCCTCTACAGGAAAGCAGAGCTGGGGCTACACCAGCCCCCTGCTCCAGCCAGGGTGGGTCCCACCTCAGAGGGGCACGGCTGGGACAGGACAGCGCCTCTTGTCCCCAGCAGGAGCCGAGAAGCCTCCGGAAGCATCACGAGATGGACACGGGCGGAGGAGCGGCCCTGGCACCTGGCTTTGTCACGAAGCGTATGAGCCCGTTGATTCATCGCCTTTGGGCTCCTTTCACGTCTCCTTCGGCGGCATGAAAACACACACAGCTGCAATAACGTGACACCAGAGCAAAGCCAACCATCATATGATTCCTCCAGGGCTCTGTTTGATTCACCAGATTGCCACTTAGACCTCAGTGATCCATTGTAACTCACCCACTCCAGCCAAAGGCTCTTGGCTGAACCCCAAACCAGCCAAGATTTATCCCAAAAAACAGCAAACGGGCAGCACCCAAACCCCGCCGTAAGCGCTGCTTTTCGCTGTTGTAATTCATCGAGCTCTGCTACGTTTGTAAACAAACAAGTCCAAACCCAGGCCGGGAAGGGGTAAAAGCAGGGCCTCGCCTCCCGAGGTGATGGTTTCGCCTGGATGTGCGCAGGTCAGCATCTGATTTGGGGTAAATTTGATCCTCGTGACTCCAGCTCTAACTCCAGATTCCCTGCTCTGAATCCCTGCTCCGTGCAAGCCTGAGGTAGCAGTGGAGTCACTCCAGATTTAAACTGAACCGTTTTATTCCTACTGATTTTAGCAGAGCCGTCTCCGGTTCATCCCAGCGGACTGCTCAGACCCACATTTTATTTCCCTTGGAGCAGTCACACCCCCAGCCAGGTTCCTTGACCTAGTCCTGACACCTCTGGAGAAATATTCACAAGGAGCTCTCTGCCCTGCCGAGAATAGCTCAGCTGCCGCGGTGCTCCAGGTTTTTTTCCTCCCAGGACCAGGAATAGTTACATCAGCTCCTGACGGATTCAAACCTCAGGTGCTTCAGACCCAAGGCGTGATCCAGGAAGCTGGATTTCACCTTCTGGGTCCTCTACAAAGAGCTGGGAGCAGATTTCTCAGCTGGTTTGAGTCCCACATTCCTGGGGTGATGGAAATTTGGACCTGGCCAAGAGGCCAGCCTGTAAAACACACCTCTGGGTGTATCCAGCGGTGCACAGAGCGGGCCAAGGGCTCCCCACACCCAACACCGGGAATTTCACAAAACCAAGACCCCAAGCCCCATTTTCTACCTCAAACCCAACCATCCACACTCAGGGAGCAGCATAAAAATAAAATAAGGGTCAAAAAACCTCCCCCCACCACCACTCCAGGGGCCAGGACTGAAATATTCATTGCAGCCGAACGCTTTCTCCTCTCCCAATGTTATCGTCAAGGTCAACCTGGAGGCTGCATTCCCACCCATCCTGGAGCGGGATGAGCCCCCCACCAGCACGAGCCGGGCAGGAGCCCCCGGCCACCCCCGGCCGTGACCCCCCACCCCTGGAGTGGCTTCAGCCGTCTCTAAACGTCCCCCCAGCCCCGGGTGCCACCACCCAGAGGGCCACGCCTGGTGCCTGCAGGCCGGGGTGTCCCCTCCGTGAACCTCACCCCGGCCCTGAGCATCTCCCCCCGCAAGAGACCCCGGTGGGGAGGGGGCTCCCAGAGCCGCCAGCGAGGCGGGGAGACCCCGGCAGCGAGAGCGGGGATGGGGGAGCAGCCTTACCTCGGCTCTGCGGCGCCTCCCTGGGAGGATGGAACCCACCCGATTCCAGGAGAAACTGGCCCGGTCCCGGAGGAAACGGCAAAAATTCCCGGTAGAAATCAGCCAGGTCCCCCCCGGGGCTGCGGGGAGCCGGGCGAGCGGCAGCGGCCGGGGAAGGCGAGCAGCGCCCGGGAGCGGCTCCGCAGTGATGCTCCGAGGTCCCGGTGGCCCCGCTCCGGGTCCCGGTGGCTCCGCTCAGGTCCCCCCGCCCCGCTCCGGGTCCCGGTGGCTCCGCTCAGGTCCCCCCGCCCCGCTCCGGTCCCCCCGCCCCGCTCCGGGTGCCACCGCCCGGTGGATGCGCGCTGAGCTCGCCCGGCCCCGCTCGCCTTCGCCGGAGGGAGGTAACTCCGCTCGGCTCCCGGGAAATAAAGAAAGAAAGGGAAAAGCGATTTAGAAAAATAAAAAAAAAAAAAAAAATCCACGCGAAGGGACACGCAGCCCCTGACGCAGGCTTGAGTCACCAGGGCTGCGCGTCAAAGCTGGGGTGCCGGGCCACCCCCCCTGCTCCGAGGGAGGCTCTCGCCTTCAAATAAAAGTAGCATCGAGTCCTGACACAAGGGGTGGGTCTGGTTTTGCTGTGGGGAAAATAAAACCGCCTTAAAACGCCCCTAAAGAGCTGCCCCGGGGGTGCCCTCCCGGCTGCTGCTTCCCCCGGGGGAGGGAGGGTTTGGGCACCCCTTTCCCCTGATTTATGAGCAGAGATTTGTAGGATGGTTTGCATTGGAAGGGAGTTTGAAGAGCACCTCGTCCCACCCCTGCCATGGCAGGGACACTTCCACCATCCCAGGCTGCTCCAAGCCCCATCCAGCCTGGCCTTGGACACTCCCAGGGATCCAGGGGCAGCCACAGCTGCTCTGGGCACCTGTGCCAGGGCATCACCACCCTCACAGGGAAGGATATTTTCCCTAAAATCTAATCTAAGCCCACTATATTTCATTATTTGAGGGAGGTATTTCATATCTCCTTCATTGTTTGGGATTTCAGAGGACTTTCCTTGGCTGGGACCACACAGGAGGGGAGGCAGCGGGAGCGGCCAGGCCCCAAATTCTGCTCCCCCTCACTCAGGTGTGAATCCCTCACCTGCCCCAGTGCTGCTGCTGAGCCCTGTGGCACTCGGGGACCCCGGGGCCAGCACTGGGCTCAGAGGACAGCCCAGCTCTGGCCACACAGGTTCCCTCTGCCAGAGGGGCCCAGGAGCAGCCCTGACCCAGAGGGCCGAGCTGGGGTGTCAGCCAGCTTTGAGATATTTGAGATATTTGCACCCATTATAGAATGGTTTGGGCTGGAAGAGACCTTCAAGCTCATCCCATTCCACCCCCTGCCATGGCAGGGACACCTCCCACTGTCCCAGGCTGCTCCAAGATCCATCCAGCCTGGCCCTGAACACTGCCAGGGATCCAGGGGCAGCCACAGCTGCTCTGGGCACCTGTGCCAGGGCTTCTCCACCATCACAGAGTAGGATTTTTTCCTAATTTCTAAGCAAAATTCCCTTTCTTTCAGTGCAAACCCCTTCCCCCTTGTCCAGTTTCTCTCTGGCTCCCTTGCAGGCCCCTTCAGCTCCTGCTCTGAGGTCTCCAATTTTAATCCACCTGTAATGCAGGTGATGAAATTCAGATTAAAGGACACAACTTTCCTTCCCAACAGGACATGGGATACAGCAGCACATTCAATCTGGCAAAGGCAGAAATATCTTGCACAAACCCCAAATCCAGCTTTTTAGGCCCAATTCCTCACAGCTTCTCGGAGTGGGGAGCAGAGCACACCTGGAGGGCTCAGCCTCCCCCGTCTGCTCAGTGCTGCCCTCAGAAAAGCTCTAATCAGATTAATCAGGAAAAGCACAGGGCTGTTAGGTTGGTTCATTGCAGGGAAAAGAAGGAAAAAGTTCTCAGAGGAGTTCATTTCTGGTTCAGTATCCCATAGAAAAGTCTCCTGGCCCTGAAAACACCTTCAGCTCTTCCACCCCAGCAAGGGGGCCTGGATTCATTTTCCCAAGCAGTGCATCTCTGCTGCTGGGGATGCTGGAAACCCTGACAGGAGGAAAAGCACGTTTAGAAGAGACAAACTCCCTTGGATCCAAACCTCCAGCCCCAAAGCACACTCCCTCAGCTCCTGGATTGCAGTGTTTATCCACATTCCTGGCCTTTGGACCCGTTTCCCTTTCCAGCCTGTTAGGCACAGAGCGATCAATTCTCTGGGTACTCGGGAGCTCGGCCAGGGCTGGTGGCCACAACTCTGGGGAAGGAGCGAGGCCACACATCATTACCTGCTCCTGGCATGGGAAAAGCAGCTCAGCACTGGAAAGGGATCGGACCCAGCACGCTCAGGGTTTAAAAATCAAAGGTCCAGGGAGCCACGGGTGACGCAGAGCAGCCTGGAGGAGGTGGGATGTGCTCAGAGCCTGCCAGGGGCTGCTCTGCTCTGTGGTCAGGCCTCGTGACCTCTCCAAAGACTCGGGATTCCTGTGCTTGGAATGAGGCATCTCGGCACAGCCCTGCCTGTGGAACGCTCCTTTTGCTTGGTGAGGAAGCTGAGGATGAGATGGCCAGGCTGGGAAAGGGAGACTCAGGCAGGACAGACAGCCTGGAGCTCAGTGGGGACACGCAGGGGATGGGAGGTGAGGCCCTGGCACAGGCTGGGGCTGCCCCTGGATCCCTGGAGTGTCCAAGGCCAGGCTGGACAGGGCTTGGAGCAGCCTGGGATGGTGGAAGGTGTCCCTGCCATGGCAGGATGAGCTTTAAGGTCCCTTCAGCCTCGGTGATTCCCTAATTTCTGAAGATGGGGATCTTTGGTGCATCCCAGCACTGTCTCCATGGGAAGATGGGCCTGAGCCTGTGGGGCTAGGGAAGGGGAGCTGCAGATCCCATGGGCTGCAAGTGCCAGCAGCAGCAAACTCTGCACACCCAGATTAACTGAAAGAAGATCAGGAGGGTGATTAGGGGGTCTTAAGCAAAGAGAAATCAAGGATCCTTATGAAGGAGGGGCTGAACCAGCCATTCAGCTTCCTGCTCCTGTACATCTCATCAGGGAGCAGGGATAACCCTGCTGGAGATGGGGAGGGCTGGCTCAATGACACCTTGAGGTGGCATAAATCCTTCCTGGTGGATTGAAAATCTCCTTTTGGCTCCCCACACGTCACCAAAGCATGTCATGGTTGGTAAACTGAGGCACGGAAATACACCCAGATGTATCAGAGCTAAAATCAGATGAGACAAAGCTGGATTTGGGCTCTGCCACCAACATTTTCAGGACCAAAAATTCAGTTTGTGGCCCAGGCTGTCACACTGCAGCAACCAGCACAGGAGATGCCACGGGCAGATGCAGGAAGGTTGCAGATGCAGGAAGGTTGCAGATGCAGGAAGGTTGCAGATGCAGGAAGGTTACAGCTGCATTTGGCTGAGGCTGATTCAGAGAGATTCAGGCTCGGAAAAAAATAAACCAGACCCTCTGCCCGGTACTTTTCCGACACCAGCCTGAGCAGCAGGAACAGTCTGGATTAAAGCAGAGCATGAGTAATGTCTCTCCTGGAAGAGCAGTGCCCCGGAGAGCCGGCGAAGGGCTGATACCACGGTCGAAGGCAGACGCATTTCCATAAACGCTGGAGCAGCAGCCTATAAATAACTGCCTGAATTTACCGCTGCTCTCATGTGACCCTGATCCCCGCATTTCCCGCTGCCATCTGTCACCATGGAAATGGCATCACAGGGCCACCAGCCATTCATTCATAGGACTGGGCCAGGGGAGGGGGTCCGGCGTGGGGGAGGCTTTTTTAGAGGATGGAAGTTGTGATTCCGGGAGGAAAAATACAGGGAGGAGGTTTTGAGGGAGCGAGGATGGAGCGGTGCCTCCCAGGAGGGATGCGGCAGAGCCGGCGTTTCCAAACGCGCCGCAGCCAGGCAGAGCTGTGGGGAGGGAGGGACGGACAGACAAACCGGGATGGACAGAAAGCAGGGATGAATGGACACCTTCCAGGAGCACAGGGGTGAGCGAATCTCTCCCCAGGCATTTTGGAGCATCAGGGAAGGGCTGCTCTTCCCATCTCCTCTACCCCCAGCCCCCTCCTGTGCCTTTGGGAGGAGACAGCCACCTTTAAAATCCACCTTAGTGCCTCCTGCGCTGGGGAAACAGCTCCCAAACCCAGCTGTCTCCCCCAAAACCAAGTGGGAACAGGATGGGGATTAACAGGACAGTGAGTCCAGAGTGCTGGAACACTCTGAAGATGATTTTCCACCTAAGCTGTCAAGCCGACCTACATTCAAGTGATAATAATTGCAGGGGATAAAGCCCTCTGGTTTCTAAATACGTATTTGCCTGCAAAGCCAGGGCCTGTCGTGGCTCATTCGGGGCCAGCGCTGCAAACAAGGAGGGAAAGGAGCAGACCCGGGGAAAGGAGAGCCCAGCCTGACTCAGAGCAGAGGAATTTCTGGCTCTTGTGGCGCATTTTCCACCCAAGAATCCGAATCCCAGCTCTCTCTGCCAGGATGTTTCTCTCATCCCATGAGGCAGAGACGAGCCCAAGAGTGGGAGAGGCTGCAGCAGGGCTGGGATCCCGAGCAGGACATTCCCTTTGGGTTTGCCTTCCCCACGGCAGAGATGGGGACACCCTCAGCCTGTGGTCATCGAGCACACACAGGCCTGGTGGCAATTCCAAGTGCTCCCAAACCTCTTGGGCCACTCAAAGGTGGGATGACAACACCACAGGGCAGAGTGTCCCCAAAAAAGTGGTTGATGTCAGCCAGCCCCAGCTGGAAACTTCAGGAATCAGAGAAAATGATCTTTAAAAGCATCATCTCCTTTTATCAGGAATTCAAACCAAGCCAGCCCAGTGGCCCTCCATGCACTCACCTGCTGGCTGCTTGTCTCCAGTGCTTGAAGGAGCAGGGATCATCTATTTTTGCCCTGGAGATCACGTCTGAAAGACAAAAGGGTGGCTGGGAGGAGGCAGCAAGCCATGTCTGAGCACAAGAAAACCGCACTGCTTCCCCGGCCCCTGGGGATGGGCATGCAGGGAATAAAGGGGACTCTGCACAATAGAGGGAAAATAATAAACCCCAGCCCAGGAATGAGAACCACGTCCCATGGCCCCTGGGAAGGGTTCCAAGCAGTGGGACATGCTTTAAAGAGCTGCTGCTCCACAGTTCTGGTCTTAATTTTCTTCACATGCCGAGCTGCTGGTGGGGCAGACGTGACCGAGGCGACGTTGTGCAATGGGGAGACTCCAGGAGCACCAGGGCTGGGTGGCATCGCTCCAGCTCAGGCTGTCACAGCGTTTCCAGGTGGTTTTGGTGGCCTGGGTGAATCTTTGGAAGGGATTTGGGTGATCTCAGAGGTTTTTTTAAGGTTTTTCACATAGTTTGGAGGATATTGTTCCCCACACCAGACCGCCAGTGGTGCCCCTCACTGTCTGCAGGGCCCACCTGAGCCAGCTCCATCTCCATGGAGGGTTCCCAGTGGGATGGACCCCCAAATCCCTCCCTCACAGCTGGATCCATCTCTCTCTGCCCTGCACAGAGGCCTGAGTTGGGATCTGGGATGGCCTCAGGGCCTGGACCCACTCTGGGCAGCTGCACGGTCCCTGGATGTTTTGTCCTTGGAAATGAAAATAAAACCCTTTGAAAGGCTGCTCAGCCTCAGATCTCCTTGCACAGGCACTGTGCTGCCTGTTCCTGGAGGAGTAAAGAGACATCTCAGCCTGACTTGGGGCCGGTGTCTGTGAGTGGGACCTGTGTCCCCTCCCCAAGGCCCGGAGGGAGGACACAGCCCTGCAGGGAGGGAGTTTGCTCTGCCTCTGTCTGATGCTGCCCAAACCAGCACTTGGCTTGTTCCTACAGTGCTCACCCTGACTGTGCAAACCCGCCTGGTGGGCTCAACAGCGCCCAAAGTGCCAAAACCTGAGGATTTTCACCCCAACCTGCGTCTTCTGTGTGGAAAAAGCACATCCTGAGCTCCTGAGCCAGCCCTTCCAAGCTGCCACCAGCCCTGTCCCTCTGGGGAGGTGACCCTCACTCAGCAGCTTGGCACCCAGCGTCATTTTCTACCCAGCTAAGGAGAAGCAGCCAAACACCATCCAGCCAGTCCCCATCAGTAGCTGCTTCCAACAGAAGTCACCCAAAAAACGCCTCAGGGCCGTGCAGCCCCGGCTGCTGGGAGCAGATGGCAACCAGGCGGCCACCTGCAGTCCCCAGCCCTCCCTGCAGTCCCCAGCCCTCCCTGCTGTCCCCAGCCTCCCTGATGTTCCCCAGCCCTCCCTGCTGTCCCCCACCCCTCTCTGATGTCCCCCAGCCCTCCCTGCTGTCCCCCAGCCCTCCCTGCAGTCCCCAGCCCTCCCTGCAGTCCCCAGCCCTCCCCGCTGTCCCCCAGCCCTCCCCGCTGTCCCCAGCCCTCCTCATGTCCCCAGCCCCCCTGCTGTCCCCAGCCCTCCCTGATGTCCCCAGCCCTCCCCGCTGTCCCCAGCTCTCCCTGATGTCCCCAGCCCTCCCTGCTGTCCCCAACCCTCCCCGATGTCCCCAGCCCTCCCCGCTGGCCCCAACCCTCCCCGCTGTCCCCAGCTCTCCCTGATGTCCCCCAGCCCTCCCTGATGTCCCCCAGCCCTCCCCGCTGTCCCCAGCCCTCCCCGCTGTCCCCAGCCCTCCCCGATGTCCCCCAGCCCTCCCCGATGTCCCCCAGCCCTCCCCGATGTCCCCCAGCCCTCCCTGATGTCCCCCAGCCCTCCCTGATGTCCCCAGCCCTCCCCGCTGTCCCCCAGCTCTCCCTGATGTCCCCAGCTCTCCCTGATGTCCCCCAGCTCTCTCTGATGTCCCCACCCCTCCCTGATGTCCCCAGCCTGGCAGAGCTGTCCCCTGCTCATGGCAAGGGCTGGGGAGCAGTCTCAGGATGGATCCCCAAGGCTCCCTCGGGGCTCGGAGCCCGGCAGCTCCTGTTTCAGCAGCTGCCATGTGATTTTGCCCTGGGTATATTTTAAGCGCTGCAGTTGACATCACACCTTCTTCCCCAGGATGCTGCTTTCTATAAGTTTCCAGGCAAAACCATTCCCAAATCTCCCTTTCAGCTTCTCCCCACCAGGCACGGAGCTGCCCTGGCCTGAATTTCCCCCATTCCCTGCAGCATTGTCTTGGCACAGCCTCGGCAGCTGAACGGGGCTGAGGAGCAGGCAGGTGATATGAATGATCCCCCTTGAAAAAACAAGGGAAAAGTGGGGGAAATCAGAGGCTGTGAGATGCCCAGCTCAGCCAGCAATCAGACTGGGGTGGGATTGGTCCACCGGCCCCACAGGGTGGGTGTGGAGAGCAAGGCAACAGGGAGGGATCCATGCAGGATGGTTCATCAGGGTTCATCCTGCTCCCTTCTTCTCTTTGGGGCTTGGCACAAATGAAAAATCCTTCCTGTGTCCCAACAGACCACCTCGAAAAGCCCCATCAAAGCAGACCCTGCTCCATCCCAGCTGCACTCCTGGATCAAATGAAATGCTGCATCCTGCCCCAAAGCAGCACCGAGCCTGCGAACCCCAGGCTGGAGCTCCCCTGGCCACCCGAGGCAAAGGGCCCGGGCAGGGGTGGAGCAGCACGGCTGCTGTGCTGGTTCTGGTGGCAGCACAAACTGAGCTTGGAGCCCGCATGGCTCATCCCAGGAACACCCTCCGTGTCCCCAGAGACCTTCACCCGAGCCTCCCCCACCTCTGATCCAGCAGCTCGGGCTGAGCCGTGGCTGATGGGGAGCAGCAGAGGGCAGTGATCCAACCCGCTTTTCCCTCCTCCTGGCAATTCTCACCTGCGGCTCTGTCTCAGCACGTCCCGCTGGATCTCAGTGCCAGCACCAGGCACACAAGTGCTCCTTGTCCTTCCTTGGTGTCCCCAGAGCCAGGAGAGGCTGTAGGAATGCCCCACATGGCACAAACCCACCCTTCAGTGCCCTGAGAGCACCCCGGTCCCAAATAAACAAAACATCCGGCCAAGGGACTGAGTCCTGACCCTGAACCCGGCACAGGTTCTTCTGTTTGGGTCCTCTGGCTGTGACCGAGCCAGGTGTCTGCACAGGCTGTCCTGTAAAGGAACAGTCGGTCTGTGATCCAGCCTCCACTGGAGCTGTACAGGCACAGGGGAAAGCCTGGGAGAGGTCACTGGGAGGACTAAAGCAGCTGATGAAAAAGAAAACCAACTCCATGGCAGCATTTCGGCTGGAAACGATCATCCACGTGAAGACAGGCGGGTTGGAATGAGCTGCCCTCCCTCCTTGGTGCCCCTCAACCCTCCAAGGCTCTCAACGAGCTTTAAGGACAGAAAAAAGCCCCAAGGAATGCGCAGCGCTGCTGGAGAGAAGAGCCTGGATGCCATCCCTGTCACCCTCCCATCCAGCGGGAAGAGGCTGGCACCAGCCCCGGGGCTGATTCCTCTCTCCCATCCAGCTCACGACCGGGAGAGGGAATCGGAGTCGGGAGAGCTCTGAGGAGCTTTCCTGCCCCAGCAGCAGCTCCTGGCATGAGCGAGGAGCGTTCCTGCCCCAGCAGCAGCTCCTGGGATGAGTGAGGAGCGTTCCTGCCCCAGCAGCAGCTCCCGGGATGAGTGAGGAGCGTTCCTGCCCCAGCAGCAGCTCCCGGGATGAGTGAGGAGCGTTCCTGTCCCAGCAGCAGCTCCTGGGATGAGTGAGGAGCGTTCCTGCCCCAGCAGCAGCTCCTGGGATGAGCGAGGAGCGTTCCTGCCCCAGCAGCAGCTCCTGGGATGAGTGAGGAGCGTTCCTGCCCCAGCAGCAGCTCCTGGGATGAGCGAGGAGCGTTCCTGCCCGCTCACACCAGGGCTGCGGGACCGTGCCTTGAGCATCCTGCACCCAGGAGCTTGGCAGGATGTCAGGGCAGGGGGATCTTTCAGGCCAGGAGAGATTTCCTGCAGCTTTGCAAGGAGCTGAGAGAGGGATTTTCATCCTTAAGGCTCCTTGCTCGGCCGGGGGTGACAGCAGGAGGTGGCTCGGCTGAGGGAGGTGTGACAGGAGCTGCTCCCAAGCCTCCCGGGAAGAGCAGGCTGTGCTTTAGGGGCTGCTTTGTACCTGCTCCATCCTCCCTCGTTCCTGCTCCCTCCTCCTTTCTCCCCAGAGCTTTCTGAGCCGGCTCCAAGGGAAGGAGCCTCTGCCTTCATCCCTTTCCCGAGGCTCCGGCACCACCTGGAGCCAAGGGAAGCTGGAGCCAGCGCTGAGATCAAGCGACCCTTGATGGGATCAGGGGAAGGATTTACTCAGGGCCTCAGCAAACAGGACTTTACTCTCTATCCGAGATCCCTTAGAGCTCCAGGATCCCCCCCTGGAACCCCCCCAGGGGCATCCCCCAGCTCCTCCATTCAGCGGCCTCCCGGGGCATCTTCCAGTGGAAACGCCCACCCAGATCAGCCCTTGGAGAGAAACCATCCAGAGTCCGTCTGTCCGTCCCCATCCCCTCCCCCGCAGCATCCCCCGGCGCAGGGAGGGGGATATTTTATCCCAACAAAGCCAGGACAGCAGCACGTCCCATTGTCCGGCTCGGGATCAACCGCTGCCACCCGGGAGGAGCTTCGGGCATCCAACAAAACTGGCACGGCCAAAGAGAGCCCGGAGGAGGCGCAGAGACGAACAGCAGGAGAAATCAACCCCTCCGAGAAACAATGCAGCTTCTTCTGAGGCCGGGATCGTCCCCGCTGCAGGGCTCGACCTCGGCTGAGTCCCCGCTGAGAAAGGGACCGAGGAGGAATGCGGCCACACGGGGGTCCCCAGGGCTGGGGGGGCACGGGGGGAGATCGTGTTTGGAGAGGGGATTGAAAAGCCCGTGGCCTTTGCAGAGACCTGGGGCTCCGTTTCGGCTGCGCTTGAAAAATTAAATTTAAATTTCCAGCTGAAAATTTAACCCCTGGGGCCAAATACAACCCAGGATCTGGGGAAGGAGGCTGTGAGTCAAGGGAAGAGTTTGGGAGTGCGGAGGGAGCCGGGATAAATCATTCAATCAGGCTGATTTTTACGGCTGTTTTATCCTTCCCTTCTCTTTGGTACCTAGAATTTACAGCTCCTCCAAAAAGATGCTCCAAGCTGAAGCCAAGGGCACAGAACACGCGGCAGCATCTCTGCAGCTGCGAGAGGAGGGTCGGGTGGCACCCGCAGGTCCCAGCCTCCTCCGTGCCTCAGTTTCCCCCCGTACGGAGCTGTGTCCTCATCTGAATTCCTCAGCAGCTGAAGGGGCTGGGGGTGCAGGAGAATGCGGGGCTCTCGCTTGGCTGGGAAGTCCTGGGGGGAATAAATCAGCAAAATAGAAGAATTAGAGGAGTCGGGAGAGAGAATGAGAGGAAGAGCGAGGAGGCGGTGGCGGGGAGACAGACGGCACCGACCATCTGCTGCGGGTGCTTTTAATTGCTCGGGCTCGTTCAGCTCCTCTGCCTCGGCTCCTCTGCAGGGGAAGCGGCCCCAGCAGCAGCCTGGGCCGCAGGAACACCCGGCAATGGGGCAGGACGAGCCCGAGCAGCCCAGGGGCGATGGGAGAGCCGCGTTTTGCGGGGCTGAGCTGCGAGAGCGGCGCCTGCCAGGGCCGGCTCCAGCACCGAACCACCCCCGGGGCCGGGGAGCCTCCGGCAGCCGACCCCGGCAGAGCCACGCTGGAGCAGGGGAAGGAAAAGCTGCCCGGAGCAGCTGCAGAGGCTCCAGCAGGCAGATGCCCGATCCCTCGCAGCTTTTTAGGGATGCCTCAGTTCGAGGGCTTGACGTGCACCTGGGGCTGCTGAGCTCTGCTCCAGGCTATAAATACCCCTCTGCTCGCTCCAGCAGCTTCTTCTGACACATCGGCATCCCAAATATCTCCCTTGTGCTCCCCATTGCTGCCCTGGCACCTGTGACCCCCCCAAAAACCCTCCCCCAGGGTCCCCATTCCTGCAGCATTGCTGTCCCCACACCCCAAAATCACCTTTGCCAATGGGCAGGAGCAGGAATGAAAATCAAAATATAAAATAAAAATTTGGGCATCCTTCTGAGCGTGAGCTCTCCCACTGGACCAGGAACCTCCCCCTTGCCAGGCTGCACCAGTCTGGGTGGGTTTGGGGGTCCCCCCCAGCACAAGGGCTGCAGCCCAAGAGGTGTTTGTGTCGGCCCTACCATAAAATAAACAATAACAACGAGCCCCCATTCCCCCCAGAGCCCTTCTATCCCTTCTTGGGGTTGGGGGGAGCCCAAGCTGTTAGTTATTCCTTCACCACAAGAAGCCATGGGCTCCTCAGCCGGGCTCACAGCACGGAGCACCCACTCTCCCGGGGCTGGGGTTGATTTAGAGCTGGGCCGGGGGGTCCCCAGGCTCCCCAAGGCCCCCCAAGCCTTCCTGGGCTGGAGCTGCCGAGCCCCATCACGGACCGTGTTAGGCAGAGCCCGTGAACTGTGCACAGCAGGGACGGTCCCGGCAGGAAAACACAGCCTCACGTGTCCACACAGCCCAGGAAAATCCAGCGGGGGCTGTGGACCCCTGGGGCATTCCCTGAGAATCCACACTGGGAGCATCGAGCTGCCTGTGCTCCCCATCACAGGGGACACCTTGCATCCTGCAAAACTGCCTTTGGGATTCAGGGGGAAAGGCAGCCAGAGGTGGGAGCTGGCAGGAGGGATCCGGGTGGGAAGCTCAGGGGTTCGGAGAAGCAGCAGAGCTGCACATCCCTCACCAGAGTGTTCACAAACAGGACCGGTGCTGCCAGCAGAACAAACGTGCCGTGCCTGGGGTTCAAATTCCTTCCTTAGGAGAGGCTGATGCTGAAATCCAAAGCTCCAGAGAGCTGCTCTCACCCAGTGCTGGGTGCCTGGAGCTGCTTGGGCCTCTGTTAGTGCCCAGTGGGGAGAATTATCCCAATAAAGGCAAAAGATGAGGATGGACCTGCAGGGCAGCAGTGAAGGTGAGAGCCCAAAGGCAGTGAAGAGGATGTGGAGGTGAATACGTGTCCTGTGTTTGGGACGAGCCAGAGGGTCCCTGATGGACCAAAATGAAAGCTGGCCTGAAGGATTCCCAGGCAAAACTGGGAAAATGCATCCAAAGAAATCACTCACTCAAATCACTCAACACAACAAGCTGAGAGCACCAACAGGGAAAAGCTGCGGGTGAAAGAAGTCAGATCCTCAATCTTGGATCAAATCCTGCTCCCAGCCCTCCCCTCCCAGCTTCATCCTTCCCTTTGGGGCTTCCCGCTGGTTTTCCCAGGGAGGTTTATCCAAGGTGGATCACGGGGAGCAGGGTGGGAGCTGTGGGACACGGGCGGTCCTGCGGGTCTGGCACCTCCAGGGGGGCTGGAAACGCAGCGCTGCTCCCGAGGGAGCCGCCACGGCCGGGATAAAACCCGAGGATCAGACAAGCATTAAAAGGTGGGGAGGAAAGGGCACGGGAAAAGCAGAGGGCGCCTCTGCCTGATGCTCCTCAGGGCCAGGGAGGGATCTCGGGAAGAGCCAGCCCCGCTGCCCAAGTCGCTTCCCCGCCTGATTGCCGCTCCGAATGACACAATTAGCATGTGCCAAGGTAATTACAGACTGTACAGATCAGTATCATCCTCACCGCGATTCCCGTGGAAAACTGAGGAGTGAGAGCAAAAAACAAATCACCTCCAAAACGCAGGGAACGGGACAACACCGCAGCCTCACTCACAGCTCTGCACCGAGAGCCGCTCTGCATTACCGGGGTAAATCGGGGATTCAGCAGCCTCCGAGCAATGCGGGATTGCGGTGGATGAGTTGTGTTAATCCACACGAGCCCTCTGCCCTGCTCCTTCCTTTTCCTCCAGCGTAGGGCTGGGATTTGTGGCCTTTTCCTGCTCTATAATCGCCCGGAGGGAGACATTAATGGGCAGCTGGAAGGAGAAATCGCAGAGCTGGGCAGCTGCTCGCAGTTTAGGATTGCGACGTGTTAATTATGTTAAATGCATTAAGTAATTTAACTGCGTTAATGAGGGAGAGAAGAGAAGGGATGCTCTGGATGTCCGAGGTGTCGGAGGAAATAGGACACCTACAGCCAAAGCCGCACAGACTCCTCGTTCCCATCGGTTCCTTTGGAAGAAAACAGTTTTTAAGATTTTCCAGCCCGGTTCGGAGATGTTCAGGTTGTGTTTGGACGCTCCGTCCCTGCAGGGAAGGAATGAAATTCCTTTTCCTCCGGAGATCGCTGCAGCCCCCGGGAGCTGCGCAGGCCGGGAGGAGCCAGCGGGCTCAGCCGGGTCCCGATGTCACTAGATGTCACTAGATGTCACTAGATATCACTAGATGTCACTAGAGCATCTCGGTGAGGCTCGGGGGGCGTCCGCAGCCTCGGGGGACCCTCCGAGCCTCTCCCAGCCCCGCCGAGCAGAGCCCGCAGCCGCCCCAGCCCAGGGCTGCTCCGGAGGGATCCCAGCTGCCGTCCCAGCACAGCCGAGCTCCGAGGCATCGCCGTTGCCCTGGATACCGCCCGTTTTCTGGCTGAGACTTTATTTGGGCGGAAAAACTGAAGATCTTGGCTGCTTAGCCAGGATTTCTCCCGCAGCGGGCTCGGCTCTGGGCCCTGCCCACGTCTGGGCTCTGTCGGGCAGCAGCACGAGCCTGATGCAGATCCCAAATATTCCTCTCTAGGGCCTGCAAATTCCCCTCCAGACCCTGTGCAGACCCCAGCTGTCCCCTCGGAATGGGGGATCACCTTCTCCAGGCTATAAAGGGAAGAGGCGAGACAAACCCTGGAGTTTCTCTGGGATAAAACCCAGCTCTTAAACCCAGGCACGATCACACGGGAACAGCCATCCCACGGAGGTTAAACTGCCCCCGCGGACTGGCAGCAGAGCAGGGGATTCCAGCACTCCCAAACAAGGAATTGGCCAAGAAAATCAGTTTAGTTCAATCGCTGCAGCGGCTGGCACAGGGATGAACCAATCTAGAAAGCAGCTCCATTAAATTACTGCAATTTCTGGGTGTGGATCAGATCTGGATTTACAGACCTCCAAGCAGGGCACTGTCCACAGCAGAGCAGATTTTCAGAGAGGTCTGGTTTTCCTACCTCAGGACCTTCCCTTGGCCCTCCAGGACCAGCAGTCCTGGAGCTGAATCAATCCCTGCTTGGGAAAGAGACAGCAGAACCTGGAGATGTGTTCAGCTCAGGTCAGAATGCACGTGGGTACCTGAAATGGGAGAAATCCACCCCAAATTCAAGCCTGGCTGGGAGGACAAAGTCCCCAGGGCCAGCAGAGCAGAGGGACGACACAAGGCAGGCAGAGGACCCCCAGGATGAGAAAACGGGGCAGTGAATGAACTGGAATTATCCCAGTCCCTGCTGGGCAGGGAGCATTGCTGCAGGGCTGCTGTGGTAAGAGACATCCCCTCCAGGCCCAGTAAAACCAGTATCCCTCCAGTCCCTTCATCAGACAAAACCCACAGACCCACCACCTGCCCAGGAGGTGCCCCCAGACCAGCTTGGGAGAGAGATTTTGGGGTTCACTTCCTCCTTTGGGGCACGGCCAGGACAGACCTCAAAGGAAGGGAGAGCTGGGAACAGCCCTGACTCACCTTCCCAGACAGCAGCTGGGATCCACGAGTCCCTGGGATTCAGCAACCACAGCACAGCCTAAAAAAAGAGATGACATTAATTCACAGTGAACACCCAGTTATTTTGGGGGTGCTTCAGTGGGTGCTGGTGCACCTGGAAGCTTTTAACCCACAGAATCCAGCACTGCCAGCACAGATCAGGGGGATGAAGCACAGGACAATCCTGCTGAGCGGCACTAAGACCCCATCCATCCTCCAAAGGGATTTTTTTGCAATGGGAAGGAGGGAAAGCAGCGGGATCTGCTCATTCTCAGCCGGATTTCCCCAGTCCCCCAGGAGCTGTGTTCCCTGACACCGGGGCATCAGATTTCCATGGCTGAGGATCAGCCTCTTATCACCGGGGTCTGCAGGAAATTGGGGCTGATGGGAGGCCCTGGGAGCCAGGATGGGGCTGGGAGGTTGGATCAGCAGCTGCCAGGACAGTCACAGAGCCCAGGGCCCTCTGAGCTCCCCTACCTGGGCAGAACATATTGGGGTGCACTCCAGGGGGGAATTTCGGGGGTTACCCCAGGGATTTGCTTGTTTGGGGAGAGCACAGCACTCACCTCCCACCTGCTGCCATCACCACACCTGGGATGGGGACACAGAGTAGGGTAATGGGGAGAACATGAGCCTCTGCTGGGCTCTGGAGCCATGGCAGGGAGAAATCCTCATCCTCATCCTCTTCTACAGGCTGCTATGACAGGACACAGAAGGAAAGATGTTTGTAAGAGCACCCAAGACCCCCCAAAGTCCCAATCCCGTGTCCTGTTACCCTCAGCCTCTGCTCTAAGAACCGAGCAGGAGGAGCAGCAATTTTCCAGGAGCCAGGGAGTGGCAGTGCCTCAGGATGGGGCTGAGCTCCTTCTGTTGGGGTCTCCTCAGCCCACCCAGCTCCTCCAGAGAGAGCTGCTCCCCACCACATCTCTCTGCTCCATATTTATTAAAACAACAATCAGGGGCTCTGCCTCCAGGTGCCAGCAGAAGCCTTGGAAAAAAAGAACCATCCCAAGGCCAAGTTTGGTGAGGAGCAAAGGGCCAGGGATGGGATGGGGGCCCCCCGTGGGAAGAGGGGGCTGCAGCACGTGGAGCCCCACCAAGGTGTCCCAGCTGTCCCCAGGGTGGGGTGATGGATCTCAGAGCAGTGCACAGCTCCTGCACCTGGTTCCAGATGAATTTTTCTTCCTCTAGCAAATGCTTTCTCCCCCACCCAGGAAGGGCAAATCCCCCTTTTGGGGATGGATAGAACCTTCACTCCTTCCCAGGAAAAACCTGTCCAGCTGTGAGCTGCTGTGCCCTTGCCCAGAAGTGGTTTTCATGGGAAAAGGTGAACTGACAATTCCAGGGAAGTGGCTGGGCTGGGAGCCAGCCCTGCTGGAATTAGAGGATGGATCTCAGCCTGGAACACCACACAGCCCCCACAGGGTCAGTGAATCCCGGTGCAGAGCCTCTGAATTAAAGGAGTTAATGAAATTACTGCGAGCTGGAGGGACACAGAGCCACCTTTGCGCCTTCCTCCTCAGGAAAGCGCTCCCCGGGGATGCTCCAAAATCCAAAATCCACTGCCGGTACCCCTGTGCTGCTGCTGCTGCTCAGACGGGCAGTGCCGGAGGGATGGAGAGCAAAACAAAGATGCTGCAGCAACCTCCTCGCTCCTGCTGCCAATTAACCTTCCTCCTGCAACTTTATCCTCCCGCCGGTCCCCAGGCGCGGCTCCAGCTGGGCTGAGGGGCTGGGATCAGCCTTGCAGCTCCTGGGGGAGCACGGGCACACAGAGGGATGCTCTGCTGCCCTAACAGCCGTGACTCCTGCTGCGGGAGGGGCAGCGCCGGGACAGCCTCGCTGGGCTCATGCCCGGGGCAAGGTCACTGCCTTTAGTTCCCCCCGTGAGCTGAAGGGAAGGGGCAGCGAGAGCCGCGCCTGGGACCCATTAAATCCCATCCCAGCGGGCACACGTGGCCCCGGGAGCAGGGGGGACTCTGTTTCCTCTTCCCCAAGCAATGTCATCCCAAAAAGAGGGCCAGGAGAGCAGGGGAGGATGGGGGGGCTCGGCAGAGATGCTGTTGGGAGGGAAGGAGGGTTGTTGGTGCAGGTCAGATCCTGCTCATGGGGTGACTCCCTCAGCCTGGGAGAAGATGTGCTGGGATCTCTGATACCCAAATTAGCAGTGCCAAACCCAAACACGGTGCTTCCTGAAGGCTGAAATTTGGTGTCTGTGCTCTGAGAACCTCTGCCCAAAGGCAAACACCTCTTACAGGACCCCCCCACCCTACAGGATCCCCCAAGACCCCAAACCCAGAGTCCCGTGTCCCTCCCACCTGCTCAGCAGCAGGGGCTCCATCCCCAGCTCCCTCCACCAGGTTCCAGCTCCTCCCTCCAGATTTTGGGTACTGCTGGGGTGGGGAACCCCCACTGAAGATGCTCAGAAAGAGGAGGAACAAAAAATAAAATCACAAATCAACACTTTTCACCCAGAATGGCCCATTCTGCCCATTTCCCACGGGGAAGGTGGTGCCCAAACCACAATATAATTTTTTTTCCCAGACCCACCTCTCTAAAACACTCATTTCCCCCCAAATTACCTGAGTTGATGACTTTCCAATAGGCTTCAAATCCTGGGCTCTGGGTTCTCTGAGAGATGCCAGCAGGAACATCCTCTCCCAGGTGTAGGGTTGGCTGCTGAGCCCTCACCCCCAGACCCAGAAGGTTTTCACCCTGGTTCCATGCAGGAGGGGCTGCTCCTGGCTCTTTCTTCTTCCCCAGTAACTCTGGGCACCGAGGTTTAATGGGAAAATGCTGTGGGCTGTTTGGGCAGCAGGAGGAAGGCAAGTCTTGCTCCAATTTGGCAGAGGTTGCCTCCACTTATTGCTCTGAGCTTTCCCCCCTGCTGCTGCGGAGGCTTTGAACCAGCTCAGATCCCATTAATGGGGTTAAGCAACAGCAGGGAAAACACAGAGTTAGTAACAGAGGCAATAGAGGGAACCTGCTGGTGTCTGAGGCCTGATCCCATGGGATCTGAGCTCTCCATCAGCTGGGGAGTTGTTCTTGAGAAACACCCCAGAAAAGACCGAGTCATGGAAAGATGTGGGATGTGTTTGGGGAAAGCTTCAGGGCACACAGTTCTCCTCCAGCCCAAGTGAGGGACGTGTGGTCCCAAGAACCTTCATCCACTCACCTGGGCCAAGCATCCCCTGGGACACGGGAGCGCTGCCCCATCCCCTCGGAGCCGAGCACAATCCCTTTGCCGAGCCACCACATCTCCTGTGTTGTGTTTCTACCAATTAGCTCGCTCAAGGCAATTAGGGAGCTCCAACACCTCCAGCCATCAGCTTCCTATCACAGCGTGACCCAGAGGGTGTGAGCAGGGAGCAGGGAATGTCCTGGAGCTGCACTGTGCCACTTTGGGATGGGAAGGAAAGGGAAGATGGAGTGTGTCGTGCATCTGCTGCAATTGCAGAATCACAGAGTGGTTTGGGATGGAAGGGACATCAAAAACCACCCAGCTGCACCCCCCTGCCTTGGACAGGGACACCGAGGGCTCTGAGGTAAAAACCTCAGCATCATCGAGGTCTCTCACTCTCAGAGAAGAGCAAAGGAGGTGCCAAGTGTCCCACAAACCTTTCCACCCCACCAGTGGGTGTCCAGAGGTGAGCACGGCAGCCCACAGCGAAGGAGAGGTGGGAAAGAAAAGGGGAGGAAGCACAGGACCGACACTCCAGACAAAAGATCAGCCTCTTACACACCACACATGCCAGCCCCGCTCCTCAGCAGGGTTAAACCCACCCCATGCTCCTCGGGGGGGCTTTTTTTGGGGTGCTTTAGACATTTTTAGGGGTGAAATTCCTTAAAAGTTCAGCAGCACAGGGGTTTTGTTTCCTATCAAGGAGCCTTTGAGCTGTGGAACAGCTTGGGCTCCTCACAGGGGGATTTGTGGTTGAAAGGTCAAAGCTGTTTCTGGTTCCCCTTATCAGCCTTGGCCGAGCACGGAGGAAGCGAAGGAAACCTTTGGGTCGGGTCAGGGAGGTCACGCCGGGGACGGAGCACAGGGGCACCGGGGATCCGGAGAGCAGGCGCCGCTGGCAGAAGGTGTGGAGAAAGGCAGGAGTCGGGAATTCTGTGTCCCTCCAGGCCCCCCCAGAGCCGGGGGATGGAGGGACACAGCAGGTTGGGGGACGGGGCCCAGTGGATTTGGCCACTGCGATTACGGATTTGTCCCCAGGAGCGGCCACTCCGCTCTCTGGACCCTCCCGGCACTGCTGGGGTTGGTTTGGCTCCTCTGTGGACATGGATGAGGATCCCTGCTGGATCTGGGAACTCCTCCAGGGACACGGAGCTGGCTGGGCACAGCTCCCGCTCCGAGAAGGCCAGAAGCAGTGTTTGCTTTGCAGGACCAAGGCCTCCTGAGCTTGGCTGGTCCTGAGGGACAAGTTCTCCACACAACGTGTGTCCCACGGGACCACCTTGGCCTTAAACCCAAAATACTCAGAGCAGAAGCATCCTCCAGCCCAGCAAAGCTGAAATGCATCTGGGCTCAGCTCCTACCCAGCCCTGGCTTGTTCACAGCCTTCTTCCTGGAGAAAAGGACACTCAGAGGTGACCTCATGGCTCTCTCCAAGCTCCTGAAGGTGCCTGTGGGCAGCTGGGGTCGGTCTCTGCTCCCAGGCAGCGCTGGCACAACCAGAGGACACAGCCTCAAGCTGTGCCAAGGGAAATTTGGGTTGGACATCAGGAAAAAGTTCTTCATGGGAAGAGTGGTAAAATACTGGAATGCTCTGCCTGGGGAGGTGGTGCAGTCACCATCCCTGGGGGTGTTTAGAAAAGGACTGGATGTGGCACTCGGTTTAGTTGAGGTGTTTGGGCTGGGTTGGACTCGATGATCTTGAAGGTCTCGTCCAACCTGGTGATTCTGTGATTCATCCTCCTCTTTCCATCCATCCATCATCCATCCATCCATCCATCCATCCATCCATCCATCCATCCATCCATCCATCCATCCATCATCCATCATCCATCCATCCATCATCCATCCATCCATCATCCATCCATCCATCCATCATCCATCCATCATCCATCCATCATCCATCATCCATCATCCATCATCCATCATCCATCCATCCATCATCCATCCGTCATCCATCCATCCATCCATCCATCCATCATCCATCCATCCATCCATCATCCATCCATCCATCATCCATCATCCATCATCCATCATCCATCATCCATCCATCATCCATCATCCATCCATCATCCATCCATCATCCATCATCCATCCATCATCCATCCATCCATCATCCATCCATCCATCCATCATCCATCCATCCATCATCCATCATCCATCATCCATCATCCATCCATCATCCATCATCCATCCATCATCCATCCATCATCCATCATCCATCATCCATCATCCATCCATCATCCATCCATCCATCATCCATCCATCCATCATCCATCATCCATCCATCCATCATCCATCATCCATCCATCCATCCATCCATCCATCCATCCATCCATCATCCATCCATCCATCCATCCATCCATCCATCCATCATCCATCCATCATCCATCCATCATCCATCATCCATCCATCCATCCATCATCCATCATCCATCCATCCATCCATCCATCCATCCATCCATCCATCCATCATCCATCCATCCATCCATCCATCATCCATCATCCATCCATCATCCATCATCCATCATCCATCATCCATCCATCATCCATCCATCCATCATCCATCCATCATCCATCATCCATCATCCATCATCCATCCATCATCCATCATCCATCATCCATCCATCATCCATCCATCCATCCATCCATCATCCATCATCCATCCATCATCCATCCATCATCCATCATCCATCCATCCATCATCCATCATCCATCCATCATCCATCCATCATCCATCCATCATCCATCATCCATCCATCCATCCATCATCCATCCATCATCCATCATCCATCCATCCATCATCCATCCATCATCCATCCATCCATCCATCATCCATCCATCATCCATCCATCCATCCATCCATCCTTCCATCCATCATCCATCATCCATCCATCATCCATCCATCATCCATCATCCATCCATCCATCCATCATCCATCATCCATCCATCCATCCATCCATCATCCATCATCCATCCATCCATCATCCATCATCCATCCATCATCCATCCATCCATCCATCCATCATCCATCCATCCATCATCCATCCATCCATCCATCATCCATCCATCCATCCATCATCCATCCATCCATCATCCATCATCCATCCATCCATCATCCATCCATCATCCATCCATCCATCATCCATCATCCATCCATCCATCATCCATCCATCCATCATCCATCCATCCATCCATCATCCATCCATCATCCATCCATCATCCATCCATCATCCATCATCCATCCATCCATCCATCATCCATCATCCATCCATCCATCCATCATCCATCCATCCATCCATCCATCCATCATCCATCCATCCATCCATCCATCCATCATCCATCCATCCATCCATCCATCCATCCATCATCCATCCATCCATCCATCCATCATCCATCCATCCATCCATCCATCCATCATCCATCCATCCATCCATCCATCCATCATCCATCATCCATCCATCCATCCATCATCCATCCATCCATCCATCCATCCATCCATCATCCATCCATCCAGTGGTTGGACACCTCAGTCTCCCCTTTCCTTGCTCCTTCCTGCTCTTCCCTGGTCCTCACCCACCTTGAGAGAGCCAGGCTGGGGTCTGGGGCAGATCAGTCAGTGGGGATGAGGAACCCTGGCAGCCTCATGTGGTTTCTGCACAGCTCCCGTGGTGCTCTCGGCGCTGTCGCCTCTCATTCATCCTGACAGGCACAGACATCACCACCAGCCCGATCCCTTGAGGTCCTGACGTGGACAATCCTGTTATGGAAAAACAAGAGCTCCTGATGTGCCTGTGGGGAAAGCAGAATGCAAAGCTGGGAGGAGTGGGAAGCACATGGGAAGGGGGGAAACACTCCCTGGGATGCTTGAAGGGAGTTCCTTGGGGTCAACCTCCCCTTCCCTGGTTTCCTCCACGGGTAAAGCCAGCCAAACATTCCCAATCCACCAAAAAAACAGCCAAGGGAGAGCTGGGGGGGGTATTTGAAACCCCTGCAGCCACGTGCCTCAGTTTCCCCGTGGAAAGAGAAGCGTTTTGTCCCCTGGTGTTGGCTCCATGATGGGGCTGTGAGGGTGAGGACACATCCAGCACCCCCCAGCAAGCAGCCTGAAGGGATGGAGGATCCGTGTGCGCTCCTTTCCACCCCTGTCTGGAAGCAAGAGCAGTGGGAAGAGGCAGCTCTGCCCCTGCACAGCCCCGGGACGGCTCCTTCCCCCGCCACCAGCCACCAAAAAAATCCCGATTACTTTCAGGTGTCGGCCGGTTAATAAAATCAATCTTCCCTCTAGGAAAAAGGAGGTGTGCAGGGGGGAATTTCTTTTTTTTTTTCCAAAGGCTAAACACAAACCAGAAGGCAGCAGACTCCAGAGCGCTGGCTCCACTGTCCTTTCGGGACACGCTTGGAGACGCTCGCCTTTATTTCTTCCCTCTTGTTTCACCCCAAGAAAAAAAATCTTCCTTCATTTTTAGGAGCTGCTACGAATTTATCCCAGGAATCCCAAGGTGATGCCATCCCACCGGCTTGGCCCCGGGGAGTTCCTCATGGTGCAGTTTGTTACAGCTTTTCCAGAGAAAACTTTTTCTTTCCGTGCAATAAATTTTCCACTTACATTTTTAAGGGAAGAAAATGTTTTCCGGTGCTTTTGCTGCCTCTCTGTCAGGAATGATTACTCCCAGATTTATTGGGATTTGCAAAGGAGGCAGCGATACCTGGGATCTTCGAAACTTGCCGGGATAATGATGCAGGCAGAGCTTGGCAGCCTCAGATCTGATTTATGGAGCAAGATTTCATCCGTCCCGGTGCGTATAATTTACTGGGATCTGGAAGTGGCTCATTAGGGAATGGGATGAATAAATCCATCAATCCCCCGGGGAGGGGAAGGGCTTTGTCTGGCTCTGCTTTTAAATCTCAGGGGGAATTGGGCTTTTCCTTGGTGGCAGCTGGATTGGGATGGGGGCCCTCACCGGAGCGATTCCCGGCACGGCTCCAGGGGAAAATGAACTCTTGGGGTGGGGGAATCATCCTGGAACATCCCCAGGCACGGGGAAGGTCCTGCTCCCCCAGGGGTGGGAATCAGGGGGTGCTGAAATCCCGGCTCCACGGATCCCAAACCAGCAGGGGAAGCCGGGGCCAGACCTGGAGCTGATTTCTGGAACGGCTCGGATTTATTCCCGATCCCTCCCGGCATCACAGGATTGTTTCTGTCCTTTTGCACTGCACAGCCAGGAGCTGCATTTCCCCCAGCCCTCCCAAATCATCACCTCCCTTTTGCCTTTTTCCCCATTTCCACCATTTCCCAGCCATTTTCCAGACAAAACTCAAACTCTGCCCGGGGTAATCACATGGAAACCTGGAATAATGGAGCCCCGAGCGAGAGGCTCAGCCCAGCCCTGCACTAATGATGGGAATAAATTCATTTAATTCCCTCGGGGGATAAATTCCCCCCGAGTCCCCGGGAATTAATTCCCCCAAGCCAGGCTGTTGCACATCCTATAGGAAGCATAAATCCACCTAACACCCAAATTACTCTGATTTCCACCCATTTCTCCAGCTGCCGTGTTAATCCAGGCGCCGGATCCTGCTCCTGGTTCTGCAGCTCTTAAATCCAAAGTGATCCCACTTATTAGAGACTTACAACTCTTAACAGATTAAAATTAAAAACTCAAAAGTTTTCAAATCCTACCCCTTCCCAGCCATACAAATATTGCAATAAATTCCCTTCAATCATAGATGGAATAAATTCCCTTTCATCCTTCGTTGTTTTCCTGATTTTCTGAGCACTATCGGGTTTTTAGGAGTCAAAAGAACAATTTTGCTCCCAGTTCCACAGTTTTTACTGGGATTAATGGTGTAAACCCTCTCCCAGCCCAGCATCTCTCCTGAATCCCACCCACTGCCGGCTCGGCTCTCTGCCGCTTCCAGGCTTCACTTCCACCCTTTTTTTATATATAATAAATATTTTTGGAGCAGCTGGAAGGAAAACAAGCCTGAACCTGCCATCCTGAAATAATTCCCAAAGCAGCCTGGAAATTCCCCACCGGGATAAAACACAAATCTTTCCTTATTAAAGCCAAAATGCAGCGAGAAGGGATCCACGGAGCCCCCTCTGCCTCCCGGTGTAAAATTGAGTTTATGGGCCCAAATCACCCAGGGCTGGAATTCTCTGACTGCGAGGAGGGAGCAGGATCCTCTTTTAAAGCAGCCCAAGGGGTTTAAACTGATTTATTCCTGCAGCTCCTCAAAAGGCCACTGCATTAATTTATAAAAACTTGGAATTTTATCCAGCAGCAGCAAAAAACAAAAATCGGTTTGAATCGAGCTAAAATAATGTTAATTTTAATATAATATTTTATATTTTAATGTGTATTTTATTATTGTTATTATTGCTATTATTTTATTATTGTTATTATTGTTATTATTGTTATTATTTTTATTATTTTTATTATTTTATTATTGATATTATTTTTATTATTTTAATAATTTTATCGTTTTAATTATTTTAATTATTTTATTTTATTTATTTTATTTGTATTAATTTTATTATTTTTTATTATTTTAATATTTTTATTTCCTTATACCAATATTTTATTATTTTAATAAAATAACCTTCATTTTTATTATCTTTTCTTTTATTTCCTCCTAATCTTCCTCCTTGAAAAGCAAAGGAAAAGTCTTTGAAAATCAAAGGAGAACTCCTCGAAATGCAGCAGGAAACGAAAGCGCCGAGGTCGGGTGGATCCCGTCCCTCCGTTTGTTTTCTCGGGATTGGATTCCTGGATTGTTGTTGATAATTTCGGGCACGGTTTGACACCAAACGCTGCTCCAGAGGCAGCTCCGGCACCACAACGGGAACAGAGAGGATCCAACAACGCGGAAAACGACAAAGGAAAACTGCGAAAAATTGAATTTTTAAGAAATTCGTTCTTTTCCTGGAAAAATTCCCTCCTTGCCGGTGCTGAGTGTCCGGCTGTTGTCGCTCCCTGCTGCAGCTTCGTACGTAAAACTGCAAAATCAGAATGCATTTATACAAATTCAGGGTCTATGCAGTTATTTCCATGTGATTTCCACATGCTCATCCTCATTTTCCTGTCATCCAGACACGAAATTCCATGATTTTAGTGTCCATGTGCTGCTAATATGAGCTAACATGGAAATGTATTATTTTTGGGCAAAATTATGATTATATTTGCATAGGATTAACTTCTTTGGGAATATATCAGAATATATTATAACTATAAATATATCAGAATATATAATAACTATAAAATGTGCTCTATAAAAATAAATATGTATATTTCTATAAATATTAATTAATATTTAAATATTATTCTGTATAAATATTCATGTATTAATATGGAATTTCAGAATTACAGAATCATGGAATGGTTTAAAGCTCATTTCACTCTACCCCCCTCCACTATCCCAGCTTGTTCTGAGCCCTCTCCAGCCTGGCTTTAAATGTTTCCTGGGATAGAAAAATATTTTAAAAATATACAGAATAAAAATATTCCATAATTAATATTTTTAAATTAATGCAACATAAACTGGTATTTATATTAATATATGGTACCTATAATTAAATGTAATCCACACAGATCTATATCAAATATATACTATTTATAGCTAATATTAATATGTTGTATTGATGTATTTTTTAGTATTAATATCGAATTTAAATCTAAATATCGGATTTAAATCTAAATATCGGATTTAAATCTAAATATCGAATTTAAACCTAATTTAAATCTCTAAATGTATTCACATGCCTGTAAAACACGTGTGTGACCCAGGGGCGCTGGGATTGCACGTGGGTGGATATTTGTGTTTGGCTTTTGTGAGATCTGGAGTCAGGATCGTTCCCTGAGCCTCGGAAAACAACAAATCCAGCCCCGGCTCCGGGATCCCGATGGTTTCCACTTCCAGCTCCTGCTCCCTCCCACAAAACAGAGCTGGGACCAGCAAGGGATTTTATTTCTCTCTCTATATAAAATATATATATATATAAAAATGAGTTTATTTTTTCCCCGGGGGGGTGGAGCTGTTTTCCCTGCACATTCCTGACATGAATCCAGCCTGGGGTGAAGCTCTGGGTGAGGAACCCGAGGGGTTTGGGGATGTCTGGGGTGGAGAGGGATGTGCAGATGGACAAAGAGCCAGGATGGGGCGGCAGCTGAGGGAAAACCAAACCCAGGGAAGGGCAGGGATTCCCTCCTGGGCCAGGATGGGGGTCCCTGTGACAGGGAGGGGCAAAGCCGGGGATCCCACCAGCCCCTGAGGGGGCAGCCCCCGGGGATCCCCTGGGATGGATCTCCTTGGACATGGATCCCACTGGGGATGGATCCCCTGGGAATGGATCCCCCTGGAGATGGATCTCCTTGGGATGGATCTCCCTGGGAATGGATCTCCTTGGGATGGATCTCCTTGGACATGGATCCCACTGGGGATGGATCCCACTGGGAATGGATCTCCCTGGGAATGGATCCCCCTGGGGATGGATCTCCTTGGGATGGATCTCCCTGGGAATGGATCTCCTTGGGATGGATCTCCCTGGGAATGGATCTCCTTGGGATGGATCTCCCTGGGAATGGATTTCCCTGGGAATGGATCCACTGGGGATGGATCTCCCTGGGAATGGATCTCCTTGGGATGGATCCCACTGGGGATGGATCTCCTTATGAGTGGATCCACTGGGAATGGATCCCCCTGGGAATGGATCCCCCTAGGGATGGATCTCCTTGGGATGGATCCCCCTGGGAATGGATCTCCTTGGGAATGGATCCCCTGGGATGGATCTCCCTGGGAATGGATCTCCTTGGGATGGATACCACTGAGGATGGATCTCCTTGGGATGGATCCCCCTGGGATGGATCTCCTTGGGAATGGATCTCCTTGGGAATGGATCCCCTGGGATGGATCTCCCTGGGAGTGGATCCCCTGGGGATGGATCTCCCTGGGAATGGATCTCCTTGGGATGGATCTCCCTGGGAATGGATCTCCCTGGGAATTGATCCCTCCAGGATGGTTCTCCCTGGGAATGGATCTCCTTGGGGATGAATCTCCCTGGGAATTGATCTCCCTGGGGATGGATCCCCTGGGAATGGATCCCCCTGGGAATGGATCCCCCTCAGGAGCAGGAGAAGGTTCTGGAGCAGTCCAGGCTTGGAACAGCAGAAGAGTGGGAGCGTGGCTGCTGAATCCTGGCTGACTCCCACATCTTCCTCGGGCAAGGGAAGGACCCCTGGGGCATCCCCAAAACGCTCATCCCCCGAAGGACACAGGGAATTGCCTTTGTTTTGCTGCTCCAGAGCCTTTTGCCCACACATGGCGCTTCCCCAGGCTGAGCAGAATCAGGAATTTTTTTGCCTGGGATTGAGAGGAGCATCAGAGCTGGAGATCATCCTCCAAGCTCGGTCAGGAAACACCCAACAGAGCCGGGAATGCTGCAGGCAGGAGGAGCCCTCAGTGCCTCATCACCCTTGGGACAGCTGTCCCCAGACTGTCCCTTCTGCCATGACCCTGACGCTCCTGTGCCACACCACGCTGAGCTGAGCTGCCTCCCTGCTCTCCAGGGGAATCCATCGCTTTTCCTCCTGGGAAAAAGGAATGGGCTTCCTTCCCAAAGTTTCCAAATGGCCAAAATAATAAACTTTCTTCCCAAACTGCCAAAATAATAAAAGCCAAGTGCCCTCGAGGAAAAGCTGGACCGGGATGTCGGCTGCTGGTCCTCATCTACTGCCTGAGCCTCAGCTGGGAGGGAAATGTGACCCTGGGGAAGGGGAAGGGCATTCCCTGTGCACCAGGCACTGCTCCATCCCCCACCAGCATTCCCAAGGCTCTGGATAAGGCTGCGAAGTCTTGGCTGTGAAGGGATGTTCCGACAAACCACAAATCCTCCCGGCCCCCTGCAGGGCTCCTCTGCGACATCCCGCGCTCCCAGGGGAGGGCAGGCAGCTCCCTGGGACGGCTGGAGATGGACAGAAAGCAAATGGGATGCGAAGAGGAAGGAAAAAAACCCTCCCAGCAAGCAAGGGACAAAGCAAAACCAGAGGATCCCATCAGAGTCCCCCTGCCACGCTCGGTGGCTCTGTGGTGAGGCTCATTTGATGGAAGATCCAATTAAAACTGAGCCACAAAAGGTCATTTCAACCCAAGAGCAGCTCTTTCCCTTACGGGGATGGAGTCGGACACTGACGTTGTGAGAAGTTTCTCCTGGAAGCTTTTCAAGTTGGTGGGATCATTCTTTGCCCAAAAATGAGCTGATCCATGGCAAATGAACCCCAGCGAGCGTCAGGAGCACCACAGGGACTTCCCCACCCCAGTCAGTCCCACACTGGTGCCTGCCCATGGTGCCCCAGGAAGGGGCAGCCACTTCCCAGCCTGTTCCCTGATCCCAAAGCACCCAACACATACATTCCCAAATCCAGGAGAGCCAGGCACCCTGCTCTGGCTCTACACACACAAAGAACGGGGCAGAGGCTTGGGGGCAGGTTCAGAAGGGGATCCTGGAGGTCCTGGTCCTCATCCCTGCCCACTGGAGGAACCAAATTCCTCAGCAGCTCCAGGAACCAACACAAATCCCCCAAAACCTCACAAACCTCATGCTGCCTTCAGCTCCAAACATCCCAAATCCCACCTGCCTGAGACCTCTCCAGGAGGGTCCCAGCAATCTCTCCAGCCTGGAAAAGCAGCAGATCCTAAAGCTGTGTGCCCCAGCACACGTGGATAGACTCATCCCTCTGCTATTCAATTCCTTCAAATTCCAGCAGTAAAACTGGGAGAGCAACCTTAAAACTCATAATCCTTTCCAGGAGTTATGTTATGTTTAATAATATTTAATGACCTGTTGTGAGCCAGAGGCCTCCCAGTCCCTATTTAGCCATAATTTACAGCACCCCGGGAGCTGTGGACAGTCAAACAGGGAAAATCCCGGCAGTTCCAGCTGCTACAAAGGGAAAGAATCAGGGAAGGCTGAGGGATATACAGGGAGCACTGTGGGCATTAAAAGGGTGGGCAAGGAGGGGGAATTGCACCCTCAGACCTCTCTGTGCAGAGCCAGCCCCCCACAGGACTCTGAAAGATTAATTTTGAGCCCAGGATCACAACCCAGCATTTTCTCACAAATGCAGTTTCCCTGAGCAGAGGCTGGAAAAGCCAGCCGTGATTTACAGCACAAATCCATCATTCCTGCAGCCGAGACACAGAGGTGACATATTTATATCACAAACTCTTTGAAAGGAGATTTTCTTGTGATTGCAGATTTTCAGTGTGCCTGGATAACGAAGTCCTGCCCTGGCACCACCAATAAAAGCAATAATGTTATTTATAGTCGGTGTTATCCCCTTGTTGTGCTGTCTAACATCACACATCTGGGATCTGCCGGGTTCCTCTCCACCTCCTCGCTGCTCACATGCAGCTCATCCCCTCCCCACAACCCCCACCCCTGCAGGTGATGTTTTTATAGACCTGGAGCAAGAAGTGATGCCCGAGAATGAACTCAAAGTGTTGTGCACAGGGAAAAACAGCAAATGGAGGGGTAAAACTTCACCCCTCAGCCCAGATTTCCACTTAGTTCTCCAGGCCCCTTATTTAGCTCCTTCTCCAAGCCTTTGAATTCCAGATCTTTCCCCTCATTTTGCACACAAACACCCCCAAAGCTGTATCCTCCCCCAGCCAAGCCAAACCCCCAGCCCTGGGGAGAAGAGGAGCAAAATGCAGGGGTTAAAAAAGGAGAATGAAGAAGTGCAGGCAAGCTCTGATCCGTTCCACAGCAGTGCCTGATGCCAGAGCCAGACTCGGGATGCTGGGATGAGGGGATCCTAATCCTGGGGCGTGGAAGCATCAGGAGGGACTCGGGGGGAGCGGGATGGGATCCCCTGGTGCGGGGAGAGAGCAGCGCCCACAGCAGCGCCTGCTCCAGGGACACTGCGGGATCCTGTTCCAAACCCTGGGGTCATCCCTGCATCCCCAGGGTCACCGAAACAACGCGTCCCAGGCCTCGGCCCTGCCTTTGGGGAGGGAAAGGCTACAGATGGACCCTGTAGGGCTTGTGAAGGGGGAATAAACCCAGAGAGTGCCAGGAAAATGGAAGTTTCTCCCCTGCCTGGTATTTCTTGCTGCTACCAGCAGTGGGGGATGAAGTTTGAAATCAAAGAAATGCCCTGGGCATTTCCTGTGGCTGGGAGACGCTGGGAGCGCGGGGAGGGGGGAGCACGGCTCCCCCTGCGGCCCCTGCCTTGGGGATGAAGGGATCTGACCCACTCGGGACAGTGTCCCCGGCGGGGCAGGATTTGGGATTAGAGGGTTAACCAAGTGCTGGGAGGACGCACGTGACTGGCGGTGGCCTGGGGGGGCTGGGGGGGCTGCGGGCCGATCCCTCCCTCCCCATCGCCCCCCCCGTCCCCCTCCTCCCGGTCCCCCGCACAAAATCCGCTCCCGCGGACCTTCCCCGTCCCCTCCAACCTGCGCCATGGAGACACCGGGCTGCCCGGCCTTCCCCCCGCCTCGCCGGGCCGGGGGTCCCCCGGGGCTCCCCCGGCCTCCCACCGCCTTCGCCCTCGGTCCAGCGGGGCCCCAGCGGCGGCCGGCCCCGCTCAGCCCCCGCCCCGGCCGCTGCCCGCCGCTCCGGGCACAGCCCCGGTACCTGGGGGTCGCCAGCCCGGGCCCCCCCGCCGCGGCCGTGCATGGGAAGCCCCCGTACCCGGCCGGGGCTGCAGGTACCGGGGGAGCTGCGGGTGGATGGGGGGGCCGGGGCCGCCGACCCCTCCCGGCCTCTTCTGCTTCTCTTCCCCCTCTCTGCCCCCCGCCCGCGGCCTCGGGCTCTGCCGGGAGCCCCAGCCCTGACCCCCCCAAGAGCGTCGTTTCACCGACACGCTCTCCAGGCTTCTCCGAGGTGGCTAATGTCGCGATATGGCCCCGTCGGGGACCACCGGGGCGTCCCCCGACGGGAGCCGGAGCCGCTGCTGCCGAGCGTCGGCTGTGTCGCGACAGAGAGCGGGGTCTCCGGGATGGTTCCCGTTCTCCAGAAACAAGGGGGGAAGAGGGAGAAAAAGCGGCGGGAGAGACCCGGCCCCGCTGCCGCGACGGCGGGGACCGGCCCGGGGTGGGGAGCGGCGGGTCCCCATTCCTGGGGATGGAGAACGGCCGCGGGGGGCTGGAAAGTCGCGTCCGGCCGCCGACTCCGCTCCCCGGAGCCCAGCGGGCAGGGCCGGCGGCAGCAACCGCGGAGCGGCCGCAGGGACGGGCCGGGGGCTCCGGGATCTGGGGGGGCTGCGGGGCTGGCAGCACTCCCCGGTGCCCGGCTCCGGAGCCCCAGCGCTCCTCGGGGCCTCGCTACGGGGCAGAAACGCTCTCGTTCCCCGGTGCCCGGCTCCGGCGCTCCCCGGTCCCCGTGTCCGGAGCTCCAGAGCTGCCGGTTCCCCTTGGGCCGGATGCTCCGGGGCTCCGCGCCCGTCTCCAGGCTCGGACGGGACCGGGCTCGTTCCCGGGGCTCTCCCGCCGTTCCTTTGCGCTTTCCCAGCCCGGCCCGGCGGGAGCTCCTCCGGAACTCTCACTTTCGATTTGATATTATCGCCCCACTTCTGCTTTAATATAAGAAGCAAAAGGCAGCGCCGCGGGGGCGATGGGAACCAGGTGGGACCCGGCAGAGCCGCCTCGGGGAACAGGTACAAAAAACCCCGGGAACTGCCGGGAAAACCCGTCAGGGAGCACCGGGAGGGTCCCCGCACGGCTCTTACCTGTTCCGGCTGCGGCGGGGGGATGCTGCCGTTCCACGGGTGTTTCCCCCGGTTCCTGGGAGTCCTTTCCATGCCCCCATCCCTTCACTAATGGTTCTTTGAGTTCCTTCCCCTCCCCATTATCCCAGGAATTGTACAGCTGTTTCCCAGCTGCCGCCTTCCCCAGCGCCGCCAAATCTTTCGGGGGGTGTCAGTTTAGGAAGGAGTGGGAGAAAAATATCTGTATCTTCCCTTTGTCCCCCTGTGCTGTGTTTATTTAGCTACGTGCCTGTATCCCGCTCCTTCCTGCCTTTTCCTTCTTTCTGGCTATTTATTTATTGTCTCCAACGCCAAAACCCGCGGGTCACTCGGAAATGCTCCGCGTTGCCCTTGAAAACAGGGGGGAAAAAACCCAAACTCGATGCTTTATGCAGGAGGATTTTATTTTGATCGGTTTTTTTCCCTTAATTTTGGTTATATTTGGGTCTGCTCTTTGATAAGATTTGGTTTTGAATCATTAAAATCCTCTGGCCCAGCAGCTGAGCCCTTTGGAGGCCAAAGCAGGGAGGAAACGACAATTTGGCCTCATTCCTTTGCCGTTATCCATGAGCAGACAGGTCGGCACTGAGAGGGACGAGGAGCAATCCCCCCAAATTACAATTTCTCATTAACTCAAAGCAGCTGGATCTGGGCTTGGCGGCTCCATAGCCCCCAAATTGCCTAAATTAGAAAACAACCAAAAATCAAAACCGAAAGGCCGGAAAAGGCCGTGGCGGGGGTTGGTTTGGGGGATGCAGAGCCCCGGGTGGGTCTGCAGGGATGGGGATCCCATTTCCCCCTGTGCTGGGAAGGAAGATCCATCCCAAAGGAGGCATTTCCCCCTCCTGCCCCTCCGAGGGAGCCAGCGGTCCCCACCTGCAGAAACCCCGAATCTCTGCAGCTGTCACTGGGCCGGCACCAGGGCAAACCCAGCATTTTTAGGTTGTCCCCTCAGCAGATGGGGGACCCCAAGGGACCCCAAGGGACCCCTCCCCATCCGCTAATTCCCCGCTCACTTCTCCTTTCCTGGCTCAGCCCATGCGGGTCCCAAGAGCACCCGGAGCCATTTGGAGCTGCCGAAGCTCTGTGTGGCCCCATGTAGGGACAAACAACGCCCCGGGATACAGAGGTGGCCCCTAAAATGTGTGGCAGGGATTTTCCTCCTTGATCCCGTTCCATCATCCACCCCAGCGATGCAGCAGCAGCGAAGGGAAGGGGGAACCCCCAGATTTCTTGCTCTGGTCCCAGAGGAGGGTGAGGGAGTTCTTCAGCAAAAGAAGCAGAGTGGTATTTTTTACTCCTTTCCAAGTGTTTTCCTGGGAGCTGCAGCTCCAGGCAAGTGTTGCCTCAGGGGCACAGAGCTCCCCATGAACTATCTGGGGTGCAGGGGGCTGGATCTGGCTCAGAGCCGGGGTGGTTTGGGAGTCACTGGTGGGCTCTGTGGCTCTGTTCTGGGCTCTGAGCCGGGGGGGAAGGGAGTGGGAGGAGAGGGATGAGGAGAGAGGAGCAAAACTGCAAAAATCCCCTGTGCCCACCTCCTCTGCCCCCCCGGAGCCCCCGCTGCTCCAGCCAGGCTTTCCCCAGCCTCCAGAAGCTTTCCCTGCCCGCAGCTCCCGCAGCGAGCACGGATTTTGCTCTCCTCAGGGCTGGATTTGCCCTGCTGCGTGTCCATGCTGAGCCCTTCCTGCTGGGGCAGTACCTCGCCATCCCCCGGGATGAGGGATGGGATGCGATGCCAGGGCTGTGGCACGGGCAGTTCTGGCTTTCCTTGGAGCTGTTAACAGCCGCTGGTGCTGTGCCTCTCCCCCGGCAGGTGAGAAGGGCTGCAAAGGCTTCCAGGCGATTCCCGCAGCCTGCAGGGTGCCCCCGAAAGCCCCGGAGGATTTGGGGTGCCCACTGGCAGCACCCCTGGGCAGCCTCCGGGACCACGGGATCCCCGAGCTCCCCGAGCCCCTGGGCAAGAGCAAGAGCAAGAAGCGGAGGAACAGGACCACCTTCAGCACGTTCCAGCTGGAGGAGCTGGAGAAGGTTTTCCAGAAGACGCATTACCCCGATGTGTACGCCCGGGAGCAGCTGGCGCTGCGCACCGACCTGACCGAAGCCAGGGTGCAGGTAATGGGCACGGAGGGGTGGGCACGGACACCCTGGGGGTCTCCGGGTGGGGAGATTCCCCTCTCTGCGAGGGATGCTGAGATAGAAGCTGGTTTTCCCGTGAATATGCTAAATCCCAGATGGAAAACCTGAGGTGTGCCCTCTGCACCCACTGCTGTGGTGTGGCTGTTGGTTGCCTCTGAACCCTCTGCATTCCCCCCTGGACAAGCACCCAAAGGGTGGGAAGAGCCAAAATTTGTGAGGTCAGCGCCAATCACCCCCCTCAGAACGCCCTAACGGCGACCACCGTGCATCCATCACTCCCAGCCCCCCTCCCCAGCTCAGCTCCCCCGGCTGCCGGCTCAGGAGAGGAATCCCCGGCACATCCCGGGACGTGGGGCAGGATGAGACCGATCCTCGCTCCCCGGCTCCGCCGGCATCGCGCTCGCAGGGAGCTGCTTCCAGAGGTGTCCCTGTGCTGTTTGCGGCTCCCAGCAGGGAGGAGATGAAGGTGGAGGGTAAGGAAGTGAGCAGGGAGCGCCCGCTGGGAGCTGCCATCCCCCGGAGCAGGAATGGGGACAAGGCACAGGCAGGGAAGGTCCCCCGAGCCTGCAGCCAGCCGTGCCCACCGGAGCCTGCGAACCCAGATTTGGGGTGGGCTGAGAGCCCCGAGAGCCGCAAGCCGAGCATCCCGGCAGCGCAGCCTCCTCTCCGGGAGGGGCTGCTGGAGCTGTCCCCGCCCCAGCACCGAGGGGACGTGCAGCTGGATATCAGCACCCAAAAAGCCTCGTTCTGCAGCAAAATCTGGGATAAACAAGTCCCAGAAGCTCCAGGGAAGGGAAGGGATCATGCACGGAGCAGGATGGATCATTTTTGGTGCGGGAGGAGATATTCCTGCTGTTGGTAAAGGCCAGGGCTCCAAGGCTGAGCACAGAGCAGCTTCCTCTGCTCGGCCCCGGCTCTCTGGGATGCTGGGGCGCCGTGTCCGCCCCTTCTGCTGCAGGAGGCTGCACTGCCAGGGGAAGGGTCCCCGCAGCTCAGCCCCCTCCTCCATCCGCCAGGTTTGGTTCCAGAACCGCCGGGCCAAGTGGAGGAAACGGGAACGCTACGGGAAAATCCAGGAGGTGAGAGACGGCTGCAGCCCCTGCCCCACTGCCAGGGGAGGGGTCCCGTCCCACCGCACCTGCGGGTGCCCCACATCACCCATTCCTGCCCCCCACCCTTGCGAAAAGGGATAGAAAGGAGGGAGGATCACATTTTACCACACGCAGGAAGAATCTGCTTTGTGTCCCACTCCACTTCCCACGGGAACACGCCCTCAGGGACAGGTTTTGGGGTGTTCCTCCTGAAGGCCCCCTTTAGCTCTCTCTCATCCAGCTGTGCTTGTTCTCCCCCCCAAGAACGAAAAGCATAAAAATAATTTAAAATTCAGCTTCACGCCCATCCCTGAAGCCAAACTCTCCCGGGGGGGATATTTCAACCAGGAATCAACCCCTCCCAAGGGCAGAAAACGGAGCAAAGGCATCGCTCCCTTTGCACCCTGTGGGTGGGGGGGATCGGAAGGGAGGATGAGGAGGAGCTGAGGAAGGACGAGCGGGATCCAGCAGCGCTGAGAGGGATCATAGGTGGGAAAAGAGGAATCCTGAAGTGGGGGAGCGGGATCTAAGGCAGAATGGGAGGAAACTAAGCGTGGTGTGATATCCTCACCCTCACTTTGCGCTTTTTTTTGGTTTTTGTTATTTCAGCTGCAGAACAACCTGTGGCCGAGCCCTGGGAGCCCCCCGGGGCTGCTGCCCCCCGAGACCATCCCGTCACCCTGCATGTCCCCGTACCCCCCCGCTCCCAGCAACGGCTTCGTGGGCATTGCTGCTTCCCCGGGCCCCCACCCCGGCATCAACAGCCTGTACCCCCTGCCCGGGCTGCCCCCGCCGGGCCTGGCCCCCCACCCCTTCGAGCCGCCCCCCCAGCACGACTACAAAGCACCCAGCCTGATGCCACTGAGGATGAAGAGCAAAGAAGGGGCCGGGAGCCTCCTGAATTGGGCCACATGATGCCCCCGCGGGATGGACACGGAGCCCTCATCCCCCCGGAGTGTATCCCCCCTCCCCGGGGCAGGGTGCTGGGGGTCACCTTCCCCCCTTCTCTGCACACCCCGAGCTTCCCCGCATCCACCACCATGGTGCTGCCCCTCCAGCCCCGCTGAGGGGGCCAAAGGGGGGCTGTGGGGAGCAAAAAGAGGCGCCCCCAAATCCAGGCTGCCCCAGCGGGGCTGGCACTGGCAGCTCGGGACCCCAGAAATGGCTCCCCAGAATACTCGAGCCCTCCCAGCACCTCCAGGGCCTGGGGTTTGATGGAGATTCCCGACACTTTCCTCACCCCTCGTGTGTCCCCCCCACCCAGGCACTGCCAGCCGCGGGTGTGGCTGGGGGAGCACCGGGACACGGGAGTTTTGGGGACAATTCTCCCCTCCCCAGCTGAAATTTGGCCGCTCACCCCCTGCCCAGCTCAACCAGCAATGCCAGAAATTTGGGCTCTTCCTCTCCCAGTCCCATACTGGGAAGAGTGACTGGGATGGCTGCTGGTGCTTGGGGGTTACTGGGGGCCGGGCCAAGGAGCCCCAAAGCCCCCCCAGAGCATCACAGCTCGTTCTGCTCCCTCTGGGAGGGGAAATCAGGCCCTGGCACAGCTCCTGGAGCCCCCTGGGATGGGCAATAAATCCATGAGGACGGGGCTACCAGGATAAAGCATCCCAAATTAAAGGCTGTTTCCCTGGGGGGGTCACCCTGTGACCCCTTGGGAAGGTGTTTTAACCCCAGCAGGAGGGAACCCTCCCAGGAGCTCCAGCTGGGCTGCTGGGGGCGCACAACTGCTCGATTTTGGGGGTTCTGCACATTACTGGTGGTGCCTGCATGGCCAGTCTTGGGGGAGGGGGACACCGCATTGGATCCAAGGTGGCTCATCAGCTCTGGGGATCCCCAGAGGGGCTCCCCGAGTCCCCACAAGGGCTGGTGTCCCCCTCCCCCCCCCCCCCTTCATCCACTGTGACCTCCTCCACTGCAGGGAAACAACAAAAAATGAAGCCAGGAATGACCCTGCTCACCCCAGCACCAAGAGATGCTGGCCAAACCCACTCCCTGAAAACCTGCAATGCCCCCCTGCCCCAGCTCCCACATCCTGATGGGGGGGACACCCCTGTGGGGCACCTGGATCCCCCCTGGGAGGTACCAAACCTGCTGTTCCAGCCCCAGCGGGTTTCCAGCCAAGCCCTGGCACCACAGGCCACAGTGGGTGCCACAGGAGGCAGCCCAGGGCTGCCCACCCTCACCCAGGACACCTCACACCCCCTCCCACCGGTGGGGATTTTGTTATTCATTTCTAAACAATAAACCACATTTTTCGTAAGTTAATTACGGCTCCAGCAGCCCTACAAAGCCAGGGGGGCTGGAGATGGAGATTGCCAGCAGGCTCCTCAGGCCTGTTCTGGCACTGGGAATGGCATTTGGGGGGCAGGATGGTGCTGGAGGCACTCAGGTGGGTGCCAGGGGACCTTGGGGACACATCCAGCCCCTGGCCCTGTGCTGCCCACGATGTCAGGGTGCAGCACTGCGCCTCCAGATGGATCCAGCTCACTTCACCCCCGGCTGAGGGGGAGGAGGGTGGGAAGGGGACAGCTCCAGGCACCGATTAAAGGCATGTTACCATCGATGCTGAGCCCACAGAACTTCTCTGACGTCTCATAAGGCTGTTTCTTGCTTCCAGGGCTGGGGCTGAGCATCCCCACAGCTGGATTTGAGCTCCACAGGCTCAGAATCCCAGCAGGTGATGATGGGGTGGAACTGGGGCTGTCCTGGGCTCCCTCTGCCCACAGCCATGTCTGCAAATCCCTGCCTCAAACCAGGGTGAATCCCCCAGGATTTCAGCCCCCAGGGTCTGGCTGCCCCTCTGCCAGGGAATGTGCAAGGCTGAGCTCTGGCAGGATTTGGTGACAGGATCCTCTGCTGGGAGCAGGGACCAAAGAAAATCCCAGTGGTAGCACCACACTGGTGTCAGAAAGCCCAGGACAGAGCTGGGGGAGGGTTCAGTGAAAGGGACAGGAAAATGCCTGTGAGAACCTCCCCTGAGGCCACCAGAGAACAGAGCTGGGTGCAAGGTAAGACTAAACCTTGTGGTGAGGGTCATGTACCCCCTGGGATCTGAGGGATGAGTGGACACAGACACAGCATGAGGAACTCTCATCCCAGCCCAGCTCCAGGCAGGAGGGACAGAGACAGATCCCAGCCACGCTCGGGGCAGAGGTATCACCAAATATATATAATATATGTACAGCTCCTGCACCCCTCGTGGGGTGAGGGGAGGCCCCCCCAGCCCCCCAAGCTCCCAGAGGGGCTGGGCAGGACCAGCCTGGTGTCCCACCCAAGGACCCCACTCCCACACTGCCACCTGCTCCCCCCTCTTGGCTGGGGGGGCACGGGAAGGGTGGTGCCTCTGCAAGCATCGCATGGGGTGGGCAGAGACCCCCACCCAACAGGAAACCCCCAGGCACCCTCAGCTTTGGGATGAGCCTGGAAGGAGGCAGAGGGGCAGGATGTGGTCTCAGTGAGGACACCCCAGCTCCATCCTCTTCCCAAGCCCACCACAGAAGTGCAGCCACCCACAGACCCCCCCAAACCTCGCTCCCCTGCCCCGTGGCAGCCTCGAGCTCTCCGAGCAGCCCATGGTGCCTCCCCGTGTCCATCACTGCAGCAGCTCCTCCCAGGAGATGGGCCTGGAGAACACCTCCCGCTCCAGCCACAGGTCGTAGTTGACCTGGAAATCCTCGGGCAGCTCCACCCGCTGGCCCAGCACGCTCTGCAGGCAGTTATCCACGGGCAGGAAGTCGGGGTTGCCGTGGGCCCGGTCGTAGCGCCGCGAGTTGAAGCGCTCGATGCTGGCGCGCAGGGCACACTCCTCCGCCTGGAAATCCCAGGGACGGGCGTCCAGGTCTGGGAACAGGGATGAGAGTGCTCAGAGCAGAGCTGGGGACACCTCAGGCAGCCCAAACCCCTCGGTGTGGTGGTTTAACCCCAGCCAGACTGAGCCCCATGCTCATTCCCCCACCAGCCGGAGCAGGGAAGAATCAGGAGGGTAAAAGCTGGAAAACTGGTGGGTTCAGATAAACACAGCTTAATAAAGAAAGGAAAAGCTGTGTACACAAGGAAATAAAACCAAGGAATTAATTCCCTGCTTCCCACGAGCAGGCAGGTGTTCAGCACCTTCAGGAGAACAGGGCCCCATCCCAGGGAATGGTGACTTGGATAACAACACCATCACTCCCAACATGCCCCAACTCCTCTTTCTTCCCCACACTTTATATTCTGAGCATGATGCCCTAGAGTCTGGAATATCCTTTGGTTCCCTCTCCTCCCAACAACCCAAACATCCCCAGCCCCCTCACACCTGGCCTTTGTAGGTACTTCCACAAAGTGCAGAGCCAGCAGCCACCAACAGCTCCCAGCACAGCACCAGCACTATCTCCCAACATCCCCACCCCATCAAGCACATGGATGTGGACAAGATGCTGGGAGGGGACACAGGCCAGCTGACCCCAATTAGCCAAGGGAATATTCCAGGCTCTGTAATGTCAGATCAGATATAAAAGCTAAGGAAAGGAGGAGGAATGATGGGGTATTTGTAATTTAAAATATGCCTTCCAGAGCAGCCACTCCACGTGCTGCAGCCCAGCTTCCCAGGAGCGGCTGAACATCACTGGCTGATGGGAAGTAGAGAACAAACCTATTTTTTTTTGTGCTCTAGCTGTACTAAACTACTTTACCTTAACCTACAAATCATTTCCCATCTGATTTTCTCTGCCCTGTCCAGTTGGGAATGGGAGCCACAGAGCAGCTTGGTGGGCACCTGGTTGAGCTCAACCAGCCAAGGTCCACCCAGGTCAACCCAGCACACCTGCCCAAGCCCCAGGCAGGAGGGGTGAGCTCGGGGCACAGAGCCTGGAGCAGGAGGGCTGGGAATGCCAGGGATGTCGGGATGTACCGTTGCCGTAGGCCCAGTCGTCGTTGAGGCGGTGCCGCACTTTCTGGTAAATGGCTGACATGGTTTTCATGTTGCTCTTCCTCCACTGCCGGCCCAGGTACTTGGTCTGCACCTTGAGCAGCTTCAGCACGTAGAGCTGCATCATGGCCTGCTTCACCTTCAGAGCCCGCTTCAGGATCGGCGCCGACTTGAACACCACCAGCATCTGCCAGAACATTGCCAGGTCCCAGCTGGGATGGATTCCTGTGCCAACCCCTCCTCCTCCACTGCCTGCTCGCTCCTTGCTCCCCACCACATGCTGGGCTGTCCCAAGTCATGCCCAGGGCAGGTGCCTGGCCATGCTGAGCTCCAGAACATTCCCAGCCCTCACCATGGTGCGGGAATGCTTCCACTTGGTCAGCTTGTTCAGGATGCGCAGGAGGTTTATGCAGGAGAAGAGGTTCCGCCAGCAGAACTGGTTGTTGTCTCCAGCTTCCTGTGGGGAAGGAGATGCAGGGTCAGACAAGGGACTGGAGAGGGGATGGGGAGGCTGTGGTGATCTGAGGAGCCACATCCAAAGGGGACAGCACAGCATCTGCGCATGGAATCATCCAATCATGGAATTGTTAAGATTGGAAAAGCCCTCTTGAGATCAAATCCAACTGTTCCCTCAGCACTGCCAAGGCCACCAGTAATCCCTGTCCCCAAGTCAACACTCACACATTTTTTGAACTCTTCCAGGGACAGTGATTCCAGCACTGACAGCCTGTACCAGTGCCTGTCCAGGCTTTTCACACATTTTTTTCTCCAATATCCAACCTGAACTTCCCCTGGCACAGCTTGATGCCATTTTCTCTTGTCCTATCCCTTGTTCCCTGGGACCAGAACCCAAACCCCCAGCTCCACCCTCCTGTCAGGGAGCTGTGGAGAGCCAGACAATCCTCCCTGAGGCTCCTTTTCTCAAGGCTTGAGTCCCCCCAGCTCCCTCAGCTGCTCCTGGTGCTCCAGCCCCTTCCCCAGCTCCATTCCCTTCTCTGGACACGCTCCAGCCCAGCAGACACCTGCCATCCCCACCCCCTCCCCAAAATCCCAGTGCAGCAGAGCTGAGGGTGCAAGGGCTGGCTGCTGGAGCTCTGCTGCCTCCCTGCATCCCGAATTTCCCCAGGAAGCACCTCAGGTGCCAGGACTGTCACAGGACTCACCAGGCTCTCTGCTGTCAGCTCTGGCAGCTCGTGCACAACACAGTAGGGATAGTCCAGCACGGAGATGCTGCAGGAAGGACAGGGGTGGTTGTGCTGTTCCCCCAAATCCCCCCTGGCCTGGGGGCAATGCAGCCCCCACTGCCCAGCCACTGCAGATGGGCTGTGGTGGGAACTTTCCAGGGCTGCCTGAGCCTGAGCCACTGCCAGGGAGGGACTGTGGAGGGACCAAAGAAACAGGGCCCCCTCCCCACATCCTCCAGGAATGCAGGTGGGCAGCCTTCTCCCTCACCTGTTTTTGGCAGTGATGTAAGACATGATGTTCTGGTTGAAGAACTTGAGGATGAGAGGGATGCAGTTGGCAAAGACCAGGTGCTGGGCCATGTACTCAAACTGGGGAGGAGAAAGGTGGGTGAGCAGGGATCCACTCGGGGTCCTGCCATGGCCAAAGACCTGTGGGCACAGCTGGACCCTGGCCCACCTCACCTGGTAGATGTGGTTGAGCTTGAAGTGTTTGAGCAGGAGGAGCAGCACGGCAGAGATGGCCTTGACGATGATCTCCTTGTGCCGATTGACATCCACGCCCAGCTTCATGCTCTGCAGCACGGTGGTCCTGGGGACACAAGGGGATTGTATCAGGAGCAATTCCTCCCTCTCAGGGTGCTACAGGCTGTCCAGGGAAGCTGTGGCTGCCCCATTCCTGGAAGTGTCCAAGCCCAGCCTGGTCTAGTGAAAGGTGTCCCTGCCAATGGCAGGGAGTGGAACTGGATGAGCTTTAAGGTCCCTTTCCACCCAAAACATTCCATGATTCCACAGTCCTTGGGCTGGGGCAGGGCCTGCCCCTCCCACTTCCTGCAGGGTGCAACCCAGGGCAGAGCAGGGTCACTCCCCCATGGAGCCCCAGCCCACTCTGTGTCACTCCCCCAGCTCCCTCCTTCCCTTCCCACCCCAGCCAGCTCCCCTGCTCCACGGCCACTCACGGCATCTCCTCGGGCAGGACATCCGCCAGGATGTTGATGGAGTCTGTCTTGGCTTTGGAGGTGGGGGCTGCAGCCAGGAGGATCTTCAGCAGAGCAATCTGGGAAGAGAGAGATGGAGGGGGAATGGGAGCTGCAGAGGACTGGCCACAAACCCTTTCCCCACTGCAGGAGGGAGGAACAGAGCAGGGTGAAAACTTGGCATGCATCACTGGAAAGGGACTGATCCAGGGGATGCCAGTGCTCCTCAGCTCACCATGTACTGGGGCAGGCTGGGCAGCAGGCCCTGGTACAGGATCTCTGCAGGGACTTGCTCCACTTCCTCTTCCCCCTGGTGCCAGGAGAGACCAAAAAACCTCATGCCAGGAGCTGCCACCAGCACCATGGAGCATGAACCCAAGGGCAGGATACCCCCAACTCCTGCCCCAACTCCCTCTGCCCCAGAGAAACCCCTCCCCAGCAAAACAAACCCCTCAGCCCTGCCAAAAAACCTGGCAGGACCAAGTTCCCCCAACTCCCAGCCCAGGATCTCCAACCCATCCCATCCCAATCCCAATCCCACACTCACTCCAGAGAGCGGGGAACGCAGGTACTCTTCTTCCATGTGCACCTGCACCTCAGCAATGGACGTGTACTTGTGCTGCAGGGGCACAAGGCAGGGTCAGCACGGTCCCCAGCACTGTCCCCAGCCCCAGCCTGCTCCACCATCCTGTTCCATCCCTCCCAGACCCCTGTCCCAGGGGGGACCTGTGTGCATGTGCAGGGTGGGAGCTGCTGGGCTCTGTCTGGGACAAGGCCACTAGGAAAGGGATGGAGACATGAAGAAAAGGATAAAACCCCCTAAGAAAGGGATAAAACCCTCTAAGAAAGGGGTAACACTCTCTAAGGAAGGGATGGAGCCCCCTAAGGAAGGGATGGAGCCCCCTAAGGAAGGGATGGAGCCCCTAAGGAAGGGATGGAGCCCCCTAAGGAAAGGATGGAGCCCCCTAAGGAAGGGATGGAGCCCCCTAAGGAAGGGATGGAGCCCCCTAAGGAAGGGGCTCAGACAACCTGTAAGTCCAGAATGAGATGAAAACTTAAGGTCACTCTCCCATCACTGGGTGGAGGAAGGGGAAAATGGTCAAGAAAATCCACCCTGAGCTGTGATGGGAGCAGGGAGATGGGCAAGGGGCACCCATACAGCAGCAGGAGCTGGAGGAATTCCTTAACTCACCAGCTTCAGGGTGCGGATGCTCTCATGGATGGGCCTGGGCAAGCCCACCACGGTGTTGGTGTCACTGGAGGAGGGAAAGAGCCAGGCTGGGAGCAGGGCTGAGCACCCAGGGGTGGGGCAGAGACCACCCAGGGATGAAGCCACGGACCAGCCAGCCAAGGTCCTCCCTGCTGCCACTCAGAGACAAAAGCAGCCCCCAAATTGGCCTCTCCCACAGGTCCCCCATAATGGCAGCGCTGGGCTGGCTCTGAACCCACCTGCCCAGTGTGTAGCCGATGAATTTGCTGCGGCTGGATTCCAGGAACATCTCAATGTCCTTCTCCCTGCAGCAAAGGGAGAAGGGAAGAGTCACATCTTCCTGTGCCTCTGGAAAACACCCAGCCAGGCACAGGGAAAGGCCTCGTGGTCAGGTAAAGGGTGCCCAGCCAACCCCACAAGAAAACTGCCATCCAAGTGACCATCCCATCCCCAACACCTTCCCTACACCCCTGCTGAGATTCCCAACATCCAACAGCCTCCGCTTCCCTGACCCTGCTCCAGTTCTCCCAACAGGGAGCCCCCCAGACTCACCGGACCTTGGGGGCCCAGGGCAGCCCTTTGGGGCAGGTGATGCGGTCACTGGGGGGGTGCTGCGTAGGGGGGGGCATCACTTCATCCCGTTCCAGGGGGAAGGTCTCTCCCTCCAGGCTGTTGTCATCATCGTTTTCCTCCTCTTCCTCGCGAGAATCGTCAGCTTTGTACGGATCCCGCTCGTTGAAGGCATCGAGGTTATCCTGCTTAATGAGGGCCTGGAGGGGGGAGAAGGGGCAGGGAATATCCTGGAAACAAGCCCAGACCCTGGCAGTGCCCTCCCTAACGACCCCATCCCCACCTTGTGCTCCCTCCGGCCGCGCTTCTGCTGCTGCTCGATGAGGTCGGAGGCGGAGGCGGGCGGGGAGGCCGCGCGCATGTTGCGGATCACCTGGATGCTGTCCTCGGGCAGCGGCGGCAGGCCCAGCATCTCCCTCTTCTCTGCCTTCATGCTCTGCAGCTCCTCAAACCCTCCCAGGGTGCACTGCAAGGGACAGCACAGCATGCTGAGCATGGGGGGCTCCAGGGGCATCCACACCTGCCCTTCCCAAACCCACTCTGCAGGATCACACATCATTCAGGTTGGAAAAGCTCTCTGAAATCATCCAACTGCTCCCACAGCACTGCCAGGGACACCTCTAACCCGTGTCCCCAGGTGCCACATCCATGTGTCCTTTAAATCCCCCTGGGGATGGTGACTCAAACACTGTCCTGGGCAGCCTGTGCCAATGCCTGACCTCTCCTTCCATGAGAAAAATTTCCCAACCCAAACTTCCTGTGGCACAGCTTGATGTTGTTTCCTCTTGTCCTGTCCCTTGGTCCCTGGGAGCAGAACTTGATCCCCTCCTGGCTGTCTCCTGTCAGGGAGTTGTGCAGAGCCAGAAGGTCCTCCCTGAGCCTCCTTTTCTCCAGGCTGAGCCCCTTTCCCAGCTCCCTCAGTTACTCCACACCCTTCCCCAGCAACATTCCCTTTCCTGGACACACTCCAGCCCATCCAAGTCTCTCTAGTCCAGAGGAGCTCAAATCCTTCCCCAGGATGGATTTGGATGGGAAGAGACCTTTCAAATAGGAGCTGCCTTTCCTGTGCTCCTCTTGTCACTGAGAGAGGAGGGACAGGAGGGTGTCCAAGCATCCACAACTGCAGTGTTCAGAGCTTTCCTTTCCCCAGCCAGGGACCTTGCTTTGGGTCTATCCTTAGTATCCAGCTCCAGACACCAATATCCAATGCTTCCCTATGGGGGAAAACCTGGGGTTGGGTTTAAAGGAAAACTGAACACCAGAACAAGAGGATGGAGCAATTAGAGCCAACTCTGAGGGCAGAATTCCCTCCTCTGCCAAGTACCAAACCACACATCCCACATCCCACGGCCTCTCCTTACCAGCACAGTCTTCCAGAGCAGAAGCAGCACCTTCTTCATGGGGAAGTGTGGAGCGTGGCCACTGCAGAATTTGGTCACCATCCCAAAAAGCATGACAGAGAAGGGCTCGTTGTTGTACAGGGGAGCTCCTGGAACCACACAGCACCATTAGCCAGGAATTCCTCATCCCAGTGGGCCTCACCCCAATCACCAGCATCACCAGCTCCTGCACCCACCTCCCCATCAGCTCCAAGATCCTCACCTCACCCCTGACAGCTCCCTCTCCCCTCCCAAGGCCTTGTAAACTCCATCATTTCTTACCTCTATGTTCAGAGGAAACAATAGCTCCAATACTCAGGTTTTTTTTTTTCCCCAGAGAGCACCCAGCAGCAGAAAAGGCTGGATGGCTTCCTCTGCTCACCTCCCTCTGCCTCACAAGTTGAGCAGAAGCCAACCCAGTGCTGCCAGTCCCTATTATCCAACTCCTAGAGCCAAATCCCATGTCACTGCCTCCAGCCCTGGCAGCTCTTTCCCAGCTGCTGGTCCTCACCCAGCTCTGCTCGGAAGGTTTGTCTCATGCTCTTCCACTCGGGCTTGTCCCCCTCGGCCTCCTGGCGCACAGTCTCCACAATCAGGTACATGATGTTCAGCAGCACCCTGCAAGAACCAGGACAGCTGAATCCCAGACACTGGGATAAGTTATGGAAGCACTGTCAGCACCCAGGGCTCTGGGAGAAGCTGGTGCAACCCAGGCCACATCCAGAATTCATGCACCTGCTCCACACCAGCACACAGGCACTGGGGGAAAAAGTCTCTGCAACTCCAAACAGGAAAAAAATCTACTTTCCCAAATTTTACTGCCTTCATATCCCCAGTCTGTCCCATTCCTGCTGTGCAGGCTGAGCACAACAGACACCTGCAGAAACTCTCAAGAGCTGGGACAGCTCTGGGAGCCCTTCCAGTGCCTGTCTCAGCCTCCCAAAGCTCCCAGGAAATCCTGGCCCCCCTCCTGGTCCCTCCGTACCTGAGGTCGGTGCTGTCAGCCAGGGAAATGGCCGGTTTCCTCACGGCACTGGAACAGGCTGCGCTGTTGCTGTGGAGGGAGAACAGCTCAGAGGGAATCTGGGGGAACTCAAACTCTGTCATGGGCACTCCACGTGCCAGCTCCAAACCCTGAGACAGACACTGCTGCCAGGAGCTCCCTGCTCCCAGCACTGCCATGGGAGGAGGAGCAGAGCTGCCTGCTTGCTGCCAGGCAGTTTGATTCACCGGGAATTTCAGGAGAAATCACGCATAATCCTACATTACACATCCAGCCAGGACAATGGGAGTCACTCTGCTGAGCTCCAGAGCCATTCCTGAAGGGTTTTCCCGCAGTACTCACTCAATCTCCATGTTCAGCAGCTCCACCAAGGCGTTGAACGTTCCCACTTCCAGCAGGAGGAAGATGTTGTACCTCATCCAGGCCTGGACCTCGGCCTCGGAGCTGCACTCCCCGAAGGTGCCTGCGAGGAAACGCTGCTGATGCCACTCCATGGGCACTCCCAGAGCAGCACAGCGCGTGGGAAACACAAAAACACACCCCTCAAACTGGGGGAAAAGCAGGATGCAGAGCAGGGAACTGCCCCCTCTGGGTGATGCATTCCAGGTCTGGGATAACACAGGGAAATCAGCCACGTTTGGGGACAAACTGCTCTAAACTGTCAGGTCCCAGATTCAGCTTCGCCCCAGACATCCCAGGTGGAATCAAATCCACAAGGAATGACAATTCTTCAAACTATTATGTGGTAAAATAATGAGTAATCATTGTACTACATTCATTATATCCTGTGTAGAAATATTACACACAATATATATAACATATTGTGTATAATGTATAATCTAGACTATATATACTGTATATAATATAAAAATACATATCACATTTAATATATCATGTATAATTATATACACAGTGTATTATATGTAGTATATAATATACAGCATATTATCATATGTATTGTAGATTATATTGTATTATGTATTACATGTAGTATAGATATTACAATTAAATATTTTTATGTGTGTACTATACATTTGAGATTCTACTGTAATATGTCTCATATATAGTATATACATAAAAATGTTATAGTTTACATGTAATTATATATTTTTATGTATATATTATATATATGTGATTATATTGTACTATGTCTCATATATAGTATACACAAAAAAGACACAATTATAATATGCATATTGTATATAATAAATAGCACAATATAATCTACAATACATATATAATACAATATGTTATACTATATGTGTGTATAATATATACATATAATGTATATTATATACATTGTACATATATTATGCATATACAATATATATTGTATTATGTATGTATTATATAATACAATATATATTGTACTATACATAATAAAAAACTGTATATTATTGCATATTATATAGTATATATAGTATAATGTATTAAATATATATAAGATACATAACTACATATATAAAAACTCTATGAACATAAAGGAGTTCTATGTGATTTAAATATACACTATATATAAAGGATAGTTAATGTATACAAAATAACACACACAATTGTAGATCTAATTGTACAACCACATTGTACAATATATAAAATATATACATATACATTAACTTACATATTTTATATATATATTTATATATATTTATATATATATTTATATATATATTATATATAACATATATCATATAATACATGTATCTATTATATATATTTATATTATTTCAAATATGTAGTAATATATATACTTATATATTATATATACTTATATATTTTTATATATATACTTACATATATACTTTTATATGTTCCATAGATATACTTTTATTATATTTATTTTTATATATACTTACATATATACTTTTATATATATGTTTTATAGATATACTTTTATTATATATATTTATATATATACTTACATATATACCTTTATATATGTTTTATAGATATACTTCTATTACATATATATTTTTTAATATATACTTACATATATACTTTTATATATGTTTCATAGATATACTTTTATTATATATATTTTTTATATATACTTACATATATACTTTTATATATGTTTTATAGATATACTTCTATTATATATATATATACTTACATTTATACTTTTATATATGTTTCATAGATATACTTTTATTATATTTATTTTTAATATATACTTACATATATACTTTTATATATGTTTTATAGATATGCTTTTATTATATATATTTATATATATATTTACATATATACTTTTATATATGTTTTATAGATATACTTCTATTACATATATATTTTTAATATATACTTACATATATACTTTTTTATATGTTTTATAGATATACTTTTATTATATATTTATTTTTAATATATACTTACATATATACTTTTATATGTTTATAGATATACTTTTATTATATATATATTTATATATATGCTTATATATTCTTTTATATATATATGTACTTTTTTGTATATATATACACATATATATACATATATATGTGTATATATATACACACACACATACATATACAATTTTATATACACACACACACATATATACATATTTATATACACACACACACACATATACATACACATATATCTATACCCCTGTCACAACAGAACCTATAAACAGAATTTCTGGCCCCAGCAGTGTGGCAGGGAAGGGCCAGAGGCGGCTGTCACCTTGTGCCACGTAGAGGATGGCCCGTGCCACGCGCAGCCGCTTCTCGCGCGCGGTCACCTCCAGCCCATCCAGCAGGCGCATGGCGTGCGTGCGGTGCTGCGTCCGCTCCAGCTCCGGCCACTTCTTGTCCCTCACTGCAAGGCAAAGCAGGGCTTGGCCACTGAGGGATGTGGCTCAGCACAGCCAGGGCATGCAGTGCTGCAGGGGAAGGGCTCCTGGCACCAGCGGTGCTCAGCAGGGATGTCTCTGCTGCCCGCAGGTGATCGGATCGGTTGTGGCATCGTGGAGCCACGGGGATGGCCCAACCCAGCTCCTGGCCATGCACAGATACCCCAAATCCCACCCTGGCCATCCCTGGAGCTGTGTCCAAACTCTCCTGGAGCTCTGGCAGCCTCGGGGCTGTGCCCATTCCCTGGGGAGCCTGGGCAGTGCCAGCACCTCTGGGGGAAGAACCTTTCCCTGATCTCCAGCCTGAGCCTGCCCTGGCACAGCTCCAGCCACTCCCTTGACTCCAGTCCCTGCTCAGAGATCAGAGCTGCCCCTCGGGAGTAGCTGCAGACCCCAATGAGCTCTGGCATCAGGCTCCTCTTCTCCAGGAAGAGAAATCCCTGTCCCTCCCCAGGGGATGAGGAATCCAGAAAAGGCTCTTACTGTGGATCCTGAAGTCCTCCTCAAAGCATTTTCGGTTGAGCAGGAACTCTGGCCCCTCCGTGTAGCTGTACAGCTCTGCCAAAAGAGGAGAAGCTCCAAAACCCTGCACCAAGCTGTAACTCAGCCCTCAGAACCATGGTTTTTGCCACAATATCAAAATGTAATAAAACCCCACCCAGTGTAAAGCCAAAAATATTAATTACACATATCCTGTCCCTTTTAACATCAATACACCATTTAAACATAATAATAAAGTATTACTGGAATTGCAGAGTTCCTTTAATTCTAGCAGGAGAGGAAATCACGGTTGATTAATTGATCCATCACAGAAGAATTCCTCACCTGACAGCTCTGCTGTCCATTTATCCGTGTCTGCATATTCAAACTCCAGGTCTGGCGACTCCGAATAGCCCTGAAAACACGGGGGAAAAATCAGTTCCATTACAGCATATTTCAGAAAAACCGAAATCCCTGAAAACACTCACAATTCACCTCATCCTCCTGCAAATCCAGGGCTGCTTTTCCTGGTTTAGGGACCAAAAACATTTCTGCAGCAGCACAAACGTTACCGAGGCAACTCCAGCCCACCTCCTGCGTCTCCACCGGCAGTGCCACACAGAGCCACTGCAGCACCCCCAGAGCACAACAAACGTGGCAGGAGACAGGGAGAGGGTTCTGTGAGATCAGGGAGCTCTCAGAGCTCACCCATTTCACCCAAAATTGGGAAAATTTGGGGTATCCCCCTGTGCCATCCCAGCTGACAGGATTAGTGAGGATGAAACAATTCCAAGCGGCTTTGGGCAGGCTGCAAAAACATCCAGGAGAACCTTCAGAGTACAAAATATCAGCTCCCTTTATGGAAGTCATGAACATTGACCCACAGTTTCAGGACACCCAGCCCTGAGTGGGGCAGATACACAGCAAGACCCTCACAAATTTTGGGATGCTGAGCAAGGGGCAAATCCACACCGGAACTCTCCTGAATTATGAGGCTCCCACTACTGAGCACGAGGAGGATCCAGAACAGAATCCTCACCTACTCCTGAGTGAGGGGCAGACCCATACAAGAACCATCCCAAATTTTGGGGCACCCACTCCTGAATGAGTGGCACAAAATTCTCCTGAATTACGGGACTCCCACTCCTGAGTGAGGGGCAGATCCACACCAGAACCCTCCCAAAGTTTGGGCACCCACTTCTGAGTGAGAGGCAGACCCTGAGCAGAATTTTGGGACACGCACTCCTGAGCACAGGGCAGACACTCCTGGGACACCCACACCTAAGCGAGGAGCAGAGCCACAGCAGAATCATCCCAAATTTTGGGGCACACATTCCTGAAGAAAGGGCATGCCCAGAACCAAACCCACACAAATTTTGGGGCACTCACCCCTGAACGAGGTGCAAATCCACAGCAGAACTCTCCTAAATTTGGGGGCTCCCACTCCTGACAGAGGGGCAGACCCACACCAGAACAATCCCAAATTCCAGGAGTCTCAGAGAGGAGCAGCTCCAACCCCTGCCTTGTGCTGCCTCTGCTCTGCTGGGTGTCCCCAGCACCTCAGGTTCTCCAAGATTCCCCCTCACATCCCTCCCCTGGCATTCCAGGACCTTCCTGAGGAACCCGTGGGTGCGAATGGCTCAGGGGCCATCCCAGGAATGACACCTCGGGATAGTTCAGCTCCACAGAACCCCCCGAGGCTCAGGGTGACCCCAGGACCGCGGGGTGTCCTTGGGGGGGTTTGGTCTCCTCTCGCTGGATCCATCTCCGGTCCGAGCACGGCAGCGGGACCCGACACCCACCCCGGGCTGGTACCGACTGCAACACCGAGAGAACCCCCGGCTGGGCTTGTGAGAGCCCCGGGCCAGCCCTGTCAGTCCCGTTTGGGACCGGCGGACCGAGCCACGTTCGCGCCCCGGCCCGGTCACAGCGGCCCAGCCCGGGGGAAGGGGTGGATGAAGGGGAAACCGGCACCGACCGAGACCGCCAGGGTCCGGACAGCCCCAGCTCCGAGCAGGCCGGGCAGGGAGAGGCCTCTCGGCTCCAGAGCTCGGGGCCACTGCGACACGGGACCGGCACCGAGGGAGCGGCCGGTGCAGGACCGGCGCCGGGACCAGTGCTGGAGCACCGGGGCCAGCGTATGGGCTGGGCCTGGGCTGCTCCCGGGGAAGGCGGTGCCCGAGCAGGGCTGGAAGAGCCGGACACCGGCGCCCCCGGACACCCCTGGACACCGGCACGCACAGGGCTCCACGAGCACCGGCTCCAGCGGGCACCGGCACCGACCGGACACAAGCACCGCCCCTGGGCACCGGCAACCCATGGGCAGGCCCTGGACGAGGCCCGGCGCGGCCCGCCCCGCCCGGGAAGGCCACCCCGCTCCCGGCGGCGGTGGCGCTGACCTCGGAGTCCTTGCGCGGCGGCCGGGCCAAGTCGCGGCCCCTCCCGGGCGCGGCCGCCCCACCGCGGCCCTTGTTGTTCCCCGGGACCGGGACAGGGCCCGGCCCGGGGCCACCACTCGGCTCCATGTCGGCCGCTCCGCCGCGCCGAGCTCTCGCGAGGACTCACCCCCTCCTCTCGCGGGAGCGGCAGGGAGAGCCGGGGCAGCGCCGCCGCCATGTTGGGAGTGGCAGCCGGGGGAGCGCCGGTGTCTCCGGTGGGTGCGATGCAGCTCCGCCCGCCGGCCCCGCCGCCCCGCCGCGGCGGCCGCGTCACGGCCGGCGCTGCCCGCCCCCGGCGGCCACGGACGGCGCGACACACGGCCGGGCGGCGGGCTCCGCCCCCGCGCGGCCATCTTGGGTGCGGCGCGGCCCTGGGCGCGGCCATGCTGGGTGCGGCACTTCCGCTCTCACCCCAGGGCGGGCCGGGCGCTGGAGGCCGCCATGTTGGGAGTGGCAGGAACAGGCAGATCCCAAACTGACGGGCCTGAACAAAGGAACCCGGCAGTGAAGGGGCTGGTGGGGCTCAGAGGGGAGTCGGACCCCGACAGAGGAACCTGACAGCGTTTAAACCCCAAGCTAAGGTACCCTATTGAGCTTAAAAGAGGGTGAGACCCCAAAATCCAGAGTTGTGGGAACACTCAGAAAGTTCTGGTGGGACCCAATCCCCACCCCAAGGTGGTCAAAGGAAGATCCCAGCCCTGCCCTTGGGCTGACAAACAACTCAAGGTCCCCCAAGGCAACAAATAAACCACCCACAACCAAAAGCACTTCAATTTTCCTAATAGTTTAATTAGACTTCAATGATTTATTGCTCATCTGCAAGGATTAATATTGCATTCATTAAAAATCATTCATATACAAAATAAACCTCTCGCTCCCGGCCCAACGCTGCTGCTGCTGCCATCAAGCCCGGGCTCCCCCAGCATGGCTTATCCAGACACGAGTCCTTGTGCCGAGAGCCCAGCCGGGCTGGCTGGGACCCCCGGGCGCGGGGGGCTCCCAGGGAAGGGGGGATGCTCCCCATCCTCCCCACAAACGCCCAGCCCAGCTCGCTAAGCCGTCCCCAGGGAGGTCTGGGGGATGGTGGAGGGGACCCAGGTGATCCCCGGGATCTGTTGGAGAGCCAAGCAGGTGATCCCCAAAATCCATGGAGCGAGTGTCCAGGAGGAGACCAGGCAGGGTGGGAGAGAGGAACAGTCAGAGGACGTGGAGGAGGGGATGGGAGGGGGATGATCTCTGCACCTCTCCCATCTCCTGGTCCCCCAAGGAGCTTTGCACCCCCAGACCCGCAAATTCCCTGGGAAGGACCCATCCAAGTGGATCCCTGCAAAGTGGGGAAGGAGCAGCTCCATGACCTGGGAGGTGCCAGAAGCTCCTTCCCTCCCTTGGGTGAGGAAAGGAACAGGAGATTTGGGGAGGATAAAAAAAAAGCCAAGAGGAACCTCAGTGGGTTGGAAGGAGCTTCCCACACCCCAGCACAAGCTGGGAAAGCGGAATGTCAGCAGCATGGAGGAGGCGATGGGAGCAGCTGGGATGCACAGGGAGAGGATGAGGAAAACAGCGACAGGGAGCAGAGGGGCCAGGCTGGGGTATGGGGAAGGCTCATCTCTGCATCCAGCTCAAAATAAAATAGTAAAACACCCCCAAAACCCACCCCAGACACCCTCAATGCCACCCGGCACTTCCCAGTGGGAGATGGGAAAGAGGCCACGTCCCCAGTGCTTCCTCTTTAACACATCTGAAAACATCCCCTCCCTCTGAAACACCTCTGTAAGGATCAAAAAGGAAAAGGGGAAGAAAAAAACAAATAAACGGAAAAAAAAATGCTTAAAACTCAATTAAGGTGCAGTTTGGCTAAAAAAAAAAAAAAAACAACAAACAAAACAACAAAAAACCTAGGAGAGATGAGGATAATGCTGGGAAAGCGACCCCCATCCGGATTCAGATTAGCACCCTGAAACACTGAACTCCCCTGGACCCAGGTGGCCAGCAAACCCAGGCCAGTGGCCACCAAACCTGGGCCACCTCAGCGCAGGGACCTGGGCTGGGCTTGGGCACAGTCACCCCCTTTGCCAGGTGTCCTGCAGGCCACTCTGCTCTCAGGAAGCACCCGGAGCAGGGATCTAGCAGCTAAAACTGGGCTCTTTAAGGCAATTTAGAAGTTGCAGATAATCCACACAAAGAAATAGAAGATAAGGTAGAAGAGCATCTCCGGATCCGCAGGGAGCCCGGCTGAGACCGACGTGGGCTCAAAAGGTGGGAAAAAATACAAAATAAAAGCCAAAATAAAGCATTGCTGCAGGAATGAAGTGCCCTTGGCACAGCAGGAAAGGGAAAGCCCCTCCTGGAGCCAGGGCTGGGAATCAGCGGCTTCAGCCACGTGAAAGCAAGAAGCAAATCCCAGGTTGTCTGGCAAGGTCAGACAGGGATGCGATCATGGAAAAGGGGGAGAAAAGAAAACCTGACTTTAAAATCACAGATAAAATGTAAAAACAGGTTCTGGTGGTGGTTAAGGGAAAAAAAAACAAAAAAAAAGAAGGTAAACCAAAATAAAAGTGATTTTTAAAAATAATCTCTCGAATGTTGCCTTGTGTGGTCTGGTCCTTCATGGAAATGGTCCCATCAGTATCTAGGAGAGAAGGAAGGGACAGTGAGGGACATGGGAGGTGCTGCTGTGCCAGGGCAAGGGGATCCCCCAGGAATGGGATTCCAGACTGGTTTGGGCTGGCAGGGACTTGAAAGCTTCTCTCATTTCATGGGCAGCTTCCACCTTCCACCATCCCAGGGTGCTCCAAGCCCTGTCCAACCTGGTCTTAGACAATTCCAGGGATCCAGGGACAGCCACAGCTTCTCTGGGCACCCTGTGTCAGGTCCTCACCACCTTCCCAGGGAACAATTTCTTCCCAATATCCCATCCATCCCTGCCCTCTGGCAGTGAGAAACTATTCCCCTTGTCCTGTCACTCCAGGCCCTTGTCCTCCTCAGCTCTCTGGGAGCCCCTTGAGGCACTGGAAGGGGTTCTGAGGTCTCTTGGGAGCCTTTCAGCTCTCCCAGAGGGTCTCCAGCCTTCAAAGCATCTCCGTGGCCTCCTTTGGACACGCTCCAGCGGCTCCACATCTTTCTGCTGTTGGAGACCCCGGAGCTGGAGGCAGAACTCCAAACCAACAGGGAGCTGGGAGCTCCTGCCCTGGCAGCTCTCACCTGTAGTAGTTGGGTTTGAAAGGCCCATTTTTGTTGAGTCCCAGGTATTTGGCCTGATCGTCCGTCAGCTCTGTCAGGTGGGCGTCGAACGACGGCAGGTGCAAACTGGCCACGTACTCATCTGGGAATGGAACAGGGAAAATGGGATCAGGGGCTCCACATCCCCCCCACAACACGGTGAGGTGATGACTGCAAGGTCTGGCTGGGCAGCACTCCAGATTCACCATCACCCAAAGCACAGCTGAGCCCAAGCCTGGGCTGGATGTGCCCCTAAAGGCACGAGGAGGGCATGGAAAATCCCAGAGAAGAGAGGCTGCAGGATGTGGGATGCCTCCCACACTGCAGAACACTAATGAAAATAAATCAAATAACCCCCATGTATTTTAAGGTCACTGCCTCTGGTGGCTTCCCTGAACTCACTGTCCCTCTGGAAGTGTTTCCCAGCCCAGGTTTGATTTGTCCTTGCACTGCTGGCACACAGATTCCCCAGGGAAAAATCAGTTCCGTCACTCACCCATCTTCTTCGGCAGCAGGTAAACATCCTGCTTGTACCGGCCCTCGGGAGCATTGTAGAGCTCAATCAGAGCCAGAGCCTGTGGAAAGCACAGGGATAAGCTGGGAACTGTCAGGAATAGCCACCAGCTTGGGCAGCACAAAGCTCACAAAGACAGAGAACAATCTGGGAGCTGGAGGGACAGAGCAACCATTTCCAACATGCCTTGAGGGAAAGGCTCCCACCCCAGGCACATCCCTGTCTGGTCTCCATAATCCCAGTGGAAGGACCAGAGAGCAGGGATGAGATGCCACCCAGCTTCTTTGCAGCATCTGGGGTCAACAGCCCAGGGAAAAAAAACCTGAGGATGGTTTAAGGTTAGCAGCTTTTCTATTAAACCACCCAGCTGCTGCAGCACATGGAAATGGAGGGGCTGCTCCTCAGAAACTGGCAGCATCCAAGAACCAGGGTCATTCCTCCAGGACAGATGAAACTGCATCCCCTGAGTGCTGGCTTCCACTGCTGGAAACCAAGTCCTAAACACAGGCCTGTTCCCTGTCCACTTGGGCTGACAGGAGTGAGCATAAGGGAATTCCCCACTGTCAGCCTGGCTGTCCTTCCCCACGAGCACCAGTGCCACCAGTCCCTTCCGTGTTCCCAGTGCCATTCATCCCCTCGTGTTCCCAGCCCCATTCATCCCCTCGTGTTCCCAGTCCCATTCATCCCCTCTGTGTTCCCAGTCCCATTCATCCCCTCGTGTTCCCAGTGCCACCAGCCCCCTCTGTGTTCCCAGTGCCACCAGTCCCCTCTATGTTCCCAGTGCCACCAGTCCCTTCCGTGTTCCCAGTGCCACCAGTCCCCTCCATGTTCCCGGTGCCACAAGTCCCCTCGGTGTTCCCAGTGCCACGAGTCCCCTCTGTGTACCCAGTGCCACCAGCCCCCTCTGTGTTCCCAGTGCCACCAGTCCCTTCTGTGTTCCCAGTGCCACCAGTCCCCTCCATGTTCCCAGTGCCATTCATCCCCTCGTGTTCCCAGCCCCATTCATCCCCTCGTGTTCCCAGCCCCATTCATCCCCTCCATGTTCCCAGTGCCATTCATCCCCTCGTGTTGCCAGCCCCATTCATCCCCTCGTGTTCCCAGCCCCGTTCATCCCCTCGTGTTCCCAGTGCCACCAGCCCCCTCTGTGTTCCCAGTGCCACCAGCCCCCCCTATGTTCCCAGTGCCACCAGTCCCTTCCGTGTTCCCAGTGCCACCAGTCCCCTCTGTGTTCCCAGTGCCACCAGCCCCCTCCGTGTTCCCAGTGCCACCAGCCCCCTCCGTGTTCCCAGTGCCACCAGTCCCCTCGGTGTTCCCAGTGCCACCAGTCCCCTCCGTGTTCCCAGTGCCACCAGCCCCCTCTGTGTACCCAGTGCCACCAGTCCCCTCTGTGTTCCCAGTGCCACCAGTCCCTTCCGTGTTCCCAGTGCCACCAGTCCCCTCTGTGTACCCAGTGCCACCAGCCCCCTCTGTGTTCCCAGTGCCACCAGTCCCCTCGGTGTTCCCAGTGCCACGAGTCCCCTCTGTGTACCCAGTGCCACCAGTCCCCTCTGTGTTCCCAGTGCCACCAGTCCCCTCCGTGTTCCCAGTGCCACCAGTCCCCTCTGTGTTCCCAGTGCCACCAGTCCCCTCTGTGTTCCCAGTGCCACCAGTCCCCCCTATGCTCCCAGTGCCACCAGTCCCCTCTGTGTTCCCAGTGCCACCAGTCCCCTCTGTGTTCCCAGTGCCACCAGTCCCCTCGGTGTTCCCAGCCCAAACAAAGCCTTGCTTTGAGGCAAGCACAAACCTGTGCTAGGTGGGCTTAAGCCCATGCTGGGGGAGCTTAAATCTGTGCTAGAGGGGCTTTAACCTGTGCTGGGGAAGGTTAAACCCATGCTAGAGAGTCTCAAACCTGTCCTAAGAAGGCTCAAACCTGCCTGGGGGGAGCTTAAACCTGATTTCCAGCCCAGCAGGATCTGTGCCATGAAACTACTCATTTAAAATCTCTCCCAAAACTTGCTGTACCCAAAACATTGGGTCCATGCCAGCAATAACTCCAACCCAGACAAATGGTATTTCTGGCAGTGGTGCCATCTCAAGGACCAATCCCAGCGTGTTCCCAGCTCTTTCCAAACCATCCCCACCCCGAGGCTCATGCAGGGCCCCACCCACGTACGGACCTGCGTGGTGGCCGTGATGGAGAGAACGAAGGTGGGAACTGTGGAGCAGCTGAGGTTGAGCAGACGGCCCTGGGAGAAAGCAGGAGGAGTCAGCCCCGAGCTGGACAAGCTCCCAAATCCAAACCAAACTGAGTTCCCAGGTGGGATTCACCTCCATCCCCTCCCTGCACTGGGGACCAGGGAGCAGAAGCACAGAGAACCAGAGCACAGTGACCAGAGCATTTCAAGTCTGCTCCAGTTTCTGCCTTAACCCTTCATTTCAAGGTAGGGGAATGTTGTGGTCCCTAGAAAACCCAGTCCCTCCTCCTGCCAGAACAGCTCCTGTGGGAAGAGGAGCCACCCAGCACCTGGGAAACCCTGCACAGATGGGGGTTGCCTGAGTGGGATGAATCCCAGCACAGAAGAATGGAGCCAGATGGCACCTCTGTGTCTGCACGTGGGATATACCACATTTGCTCTCAAGAAAACGAAATAAAAAATAAATAAATTAATCAAAAAATGCTTTTCTGAGCCCTGAAACTCCTCCAAGCACTTTTCCACCTGGCTAGATCTGTGATTTCCTGATGGAGGCCCAAAGCACTATGGCCCAGCTCTCAACACACCTCGGCCAGCAGCACCACCCGCTTGCCATCCGGCCAGATGACGTGATCCACTTGGGAACGGACCCGCTCCCAGGTCAGCTCCGGCGTGCGCAGGCTGGTCTGGAAGAGGAGGAGGAAGAGGCTGGAGTGACGGCAGGAGCCGGCAGGCGGCAGGGCCGGAGGTGGCGGCACTCACCACGTCGATCTCGGTGTTGGAGTGGCCCATGTTGCACACGATGCAGCTGTTCTTCATCCGGTCCAGGTGCTCCCTGGTCACCACGTTCTTGTTCCCTGCAGGCACAGAGGGCACAGCTGATCCCACAGCAGCGGGAACACAAACCCTCTGCTTCTCCTTCCCTCAACTCGAGTCAGAGAAGCTCAGCTTGGGGCAACGTCAGATGAACTTCCCTGGGCCATGGGCAGAAAACATCTGGGGTAAGTGCTGTCATGGAATATCCTGAGCTGGAAGGGATCCACAAGGGTCATCAAGTCCAGCTCTTGGACGCTGCATAGGACACTCCCAACAATCCCACTCTGTGCCTCTCTGAGAGCACTGTCCAAACACCCCTTAAGCTTTGGCAGGACTGGGACTGTGACCATTCCCTGGGGGAGCCTGTTCAGTGCCCAAATCTTTGCTCCCATGAATTAACCTTTCCAAGAGATCCCAAAATACCCTGAGAACACATGGTGCCTCTGCTCTGGGCCAGGACTATGGTCAAACAGGGGCGAAAAGCTCTTGGCAGAGCCCAGCTATTGTGGAGAATTAGGAACACACAGCAGTGAAATGTCCCCCACTCCTCGTTCCCTTGAGACCCCACTTGGGAATGATGATCCTCACCCTGCTCCAACCTTGTCTACCCCTACCTGTGCAGGTGATGACGACATCCACCTGACGGATTACTTCGCTCAGCTTCACCACCCGAAATCCATCCATGCTGGCAAAAAAAGGGGAATAGGGCCCATGATGAGGAAGAGAAGCTTGCTCCTTCTCTGTCCCAGGCCATGAGGGAACTCAGCAGATCCAAACTGCTCTGGGAGCAGCCCAAGCTCTCCTCTACCCCTCCAGGGACACCAGTGTCATGAGGAAGGGCTGTGCAACAGTCGGGATGTCCAACCCACTCTTGGAAATGTTGTATGAGCAAGGAATGTGTGGCATAGAGACTTGAGCAGCCTCCCCAAACCAGCCAGTGAACACTTCTGCCTGGTACCCCATCCCTGAAAGCTGCCTGAGCCCTTCCCCATCACACCCCAACAAGGTGCAGGTTCTCCAAACCGAGCCACAGATCCCCCTGGCTTCACTCCAGCCTCTGGCAGGGTTTGGAAGAGCAGGCAGAGAGACATTTCCACACAGATGGGAACACCTTACCAGGCCTGGAGAGCGCAGATGGGGTCGATCTCCGTGACGTACACGATGGCTCCCAGGGCTTTCAGGGCAGCACAGCATCCCTTCCCGACCTGCCCAGGCAAAAGGGTCACAGTGAGGCAGGACAGACACACCAGGGCTGCAGTCCCTGTCATAAACAGCCCAAGCCCATCCCAGGCTGGAAGATCCTCATCCCAGCCACCTGCCCAATGCCAGGGGCAGCTCAGGATGTAGCTGGTGAGTGCCACAACTGCCACAAACCCAGCTCCTCCTCCAAGGCCACCAGCTTCCCACTGCCAGAGGGCAGGATTAGACAGGATATTGGGAAGGGATCCTCCCCTGTGGGAGTGGGGAGGCCCTGGCACAGGTTGTCCAGAGAAGCTGTGGTTGCCCCATCTGGAAATGTCCACGGCAGGAGCTTTCCCAACTCAGTGCTCTCACGGTTTGTGCAGCCCCAGAACTGCAGGACCCTTTCTCCAAGTAGGAATTAAAGACAGCCTAGAGGAGCACACACTGCCCCCTTGCCTTCAAGCTGCAGGATTTCAGAGCCATCCTGCACTCCTCAGGGGGCAGATCCTCCATCCCATGCTGCCCACACCAGCAGAGGGAGCACAGGGTTCCTGCAACAGCATCTCAGACTTCCTTCCTTCTCCTCACTGGAAAATTAAGATAAAGCCCAGCTCTCCACATCACCAACCCACACCACAACCAGGCACCTGGCTCTGCTGCATCGACTCTGCTCAGGCCCATTTTGTGACCAGCAAGGACCAAAAACATTTCCAGAGAGACCCTCACTTGTCACCCAGCTCCAACCTCGGGTCTGTTGAACACACCCAGGCAGAGCCAACTGGGACTCCAACCCACATCCAAAGGGGAAACCATTCAGGGTGAACAGGCTGGGAGAACTAAGGGTTCAGCCTGGAGGAGAGCAGGCTACAGCAAAACCTTAGAGCCCCTTCCAGTGCCTGAAGAGGCTTCTGGAGAACTGGAGAGGGACTTTAGACAAGGGATGGAGTGACAGGACAAGGCTCAGTGGCTTCCCACTGCCAGAGGGCAGGGTTAGATGGGAGAGTGGAAAGGAATTCTTCCCCGTGAGGGTGGCGAGGCACTGGAATGGACTTCTCATAAAAGCTGTGATCAGCTCAATTCCTGAAGTGTTCAGGATTAGATGGGGCTTGGAGCAATCTGGTCTAGTGGAAGGTGTCCCTGTCCATGGCAGGGGGTAGAACTGGATGAGCTTGAAGTTCTCTTCCAACCCAAATATGGGTTGGAAGTCTGGGATTCTCTGACACTCTCTTTTTGTGAAGAAGTCCAGTAAAGCTTGGGACAGACCCAGGAGACAGCAACTCCCAGCACAACTCCTGCCTGGAGAGACAGGCAGCAGCCCAGAGCGCTCAGTGACAGCCAGCAGAGTCTCTTGGTCGAGCAAAGCTGGGCTCCACTGGTGCCTAAATGAATTAGGGAGCGAATTCCTGCTGGGAAGAGCCTTTGCAGCACTGTCCCTGCACAGTGCTGGAAGATAAACACCCACACAGACGTGCACAGATGGAGGGAAGGTGGCAGCTCCCAGCTCCAGCTCTTGCAGAGTAGAATCAGTTACAAGTTCACGATACAATTTCCCTCTGCCAGAGTATTATTCCCAGGGAAAAGCCGCCTGCCCTGCTCAGTGACAGCCAGGCTGATGCTGAACCTGTGCCAGGGATGGCAGATGGGAGTACCCATGGGTAGTTATAATTCAGGCCAGTGTTCCCAGTAACTGTCAGCTGTGCAGCCCAGTTCATCTGCAGCAAACTGGGAAATCTGATCCTCGATCTCCATCCTCCCAGCAGATTCCAGCAAGAGTTCCCTGGTTATTTCTCACCAGGTTGGATCTACTCCTTATAGCAAGGGTGAGTGACCTTTGCCCAGGGAATTGCAGGATGCTGAGCCTGGGGGAGGCCAGCACAGCTCACAAAACTCACCTCCCCATAACCACAAACCACCACTTGCTTCCCTCCAAACATCACATCCGTGGTCCTCTTCAGGCTGGGGGACAGAGAGAGACCTGTGTTGGGATCAGTCAAGCCCAAAACCAGGTCAAACAGCAGAGCCTGATCTCTGCTTAACAGCAGCCAGAGCCAAACCCAGCTGTGTGCAAGTGCCAGTGGGGAAAAGAGCTGGACTCACCCATCCAGGATGGATTCCCGGCAGCAGTACAGGTTATCAAACTTCTGCTTGGTGACAGAGTCATTCACATTCATGGCTGGGACACAAAGCTTCCCAGCCTTGGAGAGCTGGTACAGCCTGGGAGAGGGCACAGGCAGGTCAGAGCAGACAGCAGCAACTCCCTGAGATCTCTGGATCTGCCTTCCCAAAACTCCCACCTGTGCACGCCGGTCACGCTCTCCTCCACAATCCCTCGGATCTTCTTGAATACACTGGGATATTTCTTATAAACCCAATGGGTCAGGTCCCCACCATCATCCAGGATCTAGAGAACAGGCAAGGAAGAACAGGGAGCAGTCAGGCCTCCCACTGGGAAATGCACTGGCAGAGGACAGGATGGGGAAAATGATTTGGAGAAGCATCTTCAGGCACTGCTGGAGGGGCTGTTCAGGCAGAGGCCTGGGGGCCAGGACTCCTGGGTTCCCCTAGGGGACTGCAACTCGGGGTCTCCTCCAAAACACTGAGATTCCTGACCCCTGTGTGGAGCTGCTGGATCCTAACAGGATTCCCTGCCTCTGCTATTGCTCTGCAGCCTGGCAAGCTGGCCACAGGCAGCACTAACTAACCAGGCTGAGCTCAGGACACCACAACACTCAAGCCCTGAAAGCAAACGGGTGAGGAGAGGCTGTGGGAGGTGTCACAGCCCATGGACACATCACTGGTGACCACAGACCATGCACCAGGAGGTGTCACAGCCCATGGACACATCACTGGTGACCACAGACCGTGCACCAGGAGGTGTCACAGCCCATGGACACATCACTGCTGACCACAGACCATGCACCAAGGGGGCACATCAGCTTTGACAATGGAAAGGTGCCCACTCTGATCCCAGCTTTGGGAGGGAGAGGACAGATGGAATCTGTGCTGAGAGAGGAGTGGCTGGGGCAGCTCCTGCACAGGAAAACAGGTCCCATTTCTTGGCTCATGGCAATTCCACCAGAAGCTGCTCCCTTGCCATTGGGATGTGCCAGCTCAGGACATCACCCATCACCTCTGCAGCTCCTGACATTCCCATGGCTGTTCCCAGCTCATCTCCAGCTGCTGTTCTCCAAGAACCCCTCTTTGATGGGGTCAGAGGCCCTTTCCAGGCCAGCAGGCTCCCAGGAACAGCCCCAGCATGGAAGGGAGGAAGAGGAAGGGCTGGAGAAGGCTCCTTACCATGTTGGCCTGCCAGCCATCTACATTAACACAGCGGTCAATGCACCACCAGAAATCATCCTCTGACTCCCCTTTCCAGGCAAACACAGCAACACCTGAAAGAACCGGAGCATCCTTGGAGTTTGCTGGGCTTGGCAGAGCTCCCTCCTGCTTGGCCAACTCCAGAAACACACGGACACAAGAGCCAAGGGGCCATGCACAGATCACATCACAGCCCACACCAGGATCACACCTGTCCATCCCTCCCTAGAAGATATTCCCCAAAAATATTAATTCCCTAAAACAGAAATAGAAAATATAAAAAAAATACAAATAAATAATAAGAAAAAAATACTATTAATAATAAACACTACAAAAATAAATAAAATTAAATTAAAATATGGTTAAATATAAAATTTAAATAGATTTTATTATTTTATACTTTTGTATCTATTAATATTTTGTTTATTAATTCATATTTTATATATACTGTTTATATTCTATATGATATGTATCTATAAGCATTTTATAAATATTCATATGTGTATTCATATGTTTATTCACATGTTTATTCATGTTTGTTCATATATTTCTATTGTATATATACGTGTATTCGTATGTTTATATTGTATATTTTAATGTCAATGTATATATATTTATACACACCTAGTAAAAACATTTTGAAATATAAATTACAATTTTATAATTTTATAATATAAACATTTTCTATTCTTATGCATTATATTAAATATTAAAAACATATATAAACAAAAAACAAAACATAAATACATTTAAAACTCAATAGGTACAAATGGAATATGGAGTTCCCTAGGAGATTTCCCCTGGGATCAGGCCAGGGAGGCAGAGGGGCTGAGAGGGCTCTGGCACTCACCAGCCTCTGCCAAGGCTGCAGCCACTTCGTTCTGGGTGGAGTAGATGTTGCAGGCAGACCAGCGGCACTGCGCTCCCAGGGCACACAGAGTCTCGATCAGCACCTGGGGACAGCAGCACACCCAGGGGTCAGGGATAGCCCAGGGGTCAGGGATAGCCCAGGGATAACCTGGGATAGCCCAGGGATAACCCAGGGATAACCTGAGATAACCCAGGGGTCAGGGATAACCTGGGATAACCCAGGGATAACCTGGGATAACCTGGGATAGCTCAGGGGTCAGGGATAGCCCAGGGGTCAGGGATAGCCCAGGGATAACCTGGGATAGCCCAGGGATAGCCCAGGGATAACCTGGGATAACCCAGGGGTCAGGGATAGCCCAGGGATAACCTGGGATAGCCCAGGGATAGCCCAGGGATAACCTGGGATAGCCCAGGGGTCAGGGATAGCCCAGGGATAACCTGGGATAACCCAGGGGTCAAGGATAACCTGGGATAACCCAGGGGTCAAGGATAACCTGGGATAACCCAGGGGTCAGGGATAGCCCAGGGATAGCCCAGGGATAACCTGGGATAGCCCAGGGGTCAGGGATAACCCAGGGGTCAGGGATAGCCCAGGGATAACCTGGGATAACCCAGGGGTCAGGGATAACCCAGGGATAACCAGGGATAACCCAGGGGTCAGGGATAACCCAGGGATAACCCAGGGGTCAGGGATAACCCAGGGATAACCCAGGGGTCAGGGATAGCCCAGGGGTCAGGGATAACCCAGGGATAACCCAGGGGTCAGGGATAGCCCAGGGGTCAGGGATAACCCAGGGATAACCCAGGGGTCAGGGATAGCCCAGGGGTCAGGGATAACCCAGGGATAACCCAGGGGTCAGGGATAGCCCAGGGGTCAGGGATAACCCAGGGGTCAGGGATAGCCCAGAAATAACCTGGGATAGCCAGGGATAACCCAGGGTTCAGGGATAGCCCAGGGGTCAGGGATAACCCAGGGATAACCTGGGATAACCCAGGGATAACCCAGGGGTCAGGGATAGCCCAGGGGTCAGGGATAGCCCAGGGGTCAGGGATAACCCAGGGATAACCTGGGATAACCCAGGGATAACCCAGGGGTCAGGGATAGCCCAGGGGTCAGGGATAACCCAGGGATAACCTGGGATAACCCAGGGGTCAGGGACAGCCCAGGGGTCAGGGATAACCCAGGGATAACCTGGGATAACCCAGGGGTCAGGGACAGCCCAGGGGTCAGGAATGCCCCTGGCACAAGGGCAGGCCTCAGGCAGCAGTGATGGGCACAGGAACCGAACACTGCCCTGGGGAAATGTCACCAGCACAACCTTTCCAAAACACATCCAGACTCTATTGAACATGCCTTCTCCCACTCCAAAGAGTTAAAGAACTTTCCTCCACAGGGAAAAGCTGAGGTCCCACCCCAGGACCCCCAAATAAGCAGCCACTCACCGCAGTCTGTGCTGTGATGTGGGTACAGCCCACGATTTTAGCTCCAGCCAAAGGCTTCTCCCCCTGGGCTCGTTTCCTGAGCGAAATCAGAGCAGACATGTCTGCAAAAGGAAGAGAGGTTTTAATGCTGGTTCAGTCTGCAGGGTCTCCTCTCTGCCACAGCTCCCATCCTATCAGGGCCTCCCAGGACACCTCCAGCCCCAAAATTTCTGCTGTAGCTGTTACACAGGGAGGGAGAAAACTCCTCATCCCTGGCCTGGCAGGTCTGTGCAAAACAGGACCAAAACACCAGTGTCATTTGTCACTTGACCAAGGGACAAGGAGAGAGGCAAGGAGGGCTCTGGGACTGGCACTGCCTGGGGAAGGCACCTAAGGACAGTCACCAGCCCTGTGGCAGCAGGTGAAGCACCTGAATTTGAAAACACAGCTGACACATCTCAGAGGAGCTGCTCTAAATGTGCCTGGATTATCTTCCCCTTCTGAAAGGAAAGGAGAGTTACCCCATCACCCCACTGGAAATGGTAATTCAGCTTCCTACCACCTCCAGAGGAAGGGGTTGGGATTTTCAGCTTTCATGTCTCTGAAGATGTTATAAAATCCTTGTCCCTCCAAAGCCAACAAAACATTAAACCCTGCAAGAGCTCTGCTCCTGCTAGAAAAGGGATAAGACACAGCATCAACGTTTGCTGGCACATCTCACTCTTCCCTAACTGATCTGGGGAGGGGAAACAGGATATCCAAGGCTGCAGCAGGAATGGGAATTGCCACTCCTCAGCTCCAGGTCTCCAGAACCTGCCCCAAGCCCCAGACTGCACTTTGTACCTTGCTCGGCGATCTCAATCTCCCGGCGCCCAAACTCTGCCTGTTTGATGTTCTTCACACAGAAATTGCTGCTGCCCTTGGAGTTGGTTTGTTGTTTCTCTCGGGGGGACACCTCGTCATCAGAGCTGTCTGTGTATGAGGCAGCTAAACCAAAAGAGGAATGAGTGTTATGCCAGGCCTTATGCATCCAAGAACCTCCTACCCTTCATGTTTCTGCTGTTTCCCTTCCCAGCTTTCCCTCATGGCTCAAACTACCAGTGTCCTAAAGGAAGCCAACGCCCTGAAGGAATTTTGCACTCTTTTTTCTCTAAAACAACCCAGAGGTAACGATTATCAAATGGCAATCAATGCCTGAGCTTTGGGAATGCCTGGAATCATTCCCTCAGCATCCAAGTACAAACAGAAGCACAAATCCTGCCACAGGGTGTGAGCAGCACATTCACTGCAGCACCCACTCTGGGTTTGTGAGAGGAACACGTGAGGACAAGGAGCTGGCACCTACCAGAGCTGTAGCTGTCGGTGGAAGACTGGGAGATGGAGCGGGACAGGGACCGACGGCCCGTCTTGGTCGGGAATTTGGTGAACTCCTGCATGTCATCTGCAAATTGGATTTGCTGGGGGCAAAGGAAAGAAGTGCTAAATCAGGAGGTGATCCTTAGGGCATGACACCTCCCCAAGCTACAGGGACCCACGGATTCCTTCAGTCCACAAAAAATAACATCACCAAATAAATACAAGGCTACAGATGCCAAAAAGTGAAGTCCCTTCCTCTGCCTGAACAACTGCCACCAGGTTTTTGTCACCCTGCAGATTTGACACAACACCTGAAGATACAAAGAGCACCCTGAAACATCCCCTTTAACCCATTTCCAGCTCCCTAGGGCTCCTTCAGGAATTACACTCCTTGTACAACCCACATCCCATGTGGAGGCAGAGCCCCTGCCCCAACCGCTCCCCGAAGATTTCTGCCCCAAAATGCAGCAACAAGAAAGCTGGGGTGGTCCCAAGAGATCCCTACCAGGCTCTTCCCCAGGAGCAGAGCATCCCACAGGTTAAAAACACTGCACATCCTTCCAAAACTGACACTAAAAGCACAGGAAAAAACCTCAGCAAGAGAGAACATTTCAACAAAAAGAAGTTGACATTGCATTGGCTTTCAGCCTCCTCTGCAGGACAAGATGTTTCCATTGGAAGAGAACCCCCAAAACAGCCACCTCTCCCAGCCAGAGGCAACTCAAGGCTCCAGCACCTTCCACCAGATCATCAAATTTAACTGGTGGGCCAAAAAAAGAGGAAAAATAACCCAAAACTACTCAGCTGCTGTGCTCACCCCGAGTGAGCAGCCAGCAAAGAGCCTTATTGCTGCTCCTGCCAGGGAAACAGAGATGAAAAGGAATTAGGGAAAGCACCAGCAAAGCCAGCCTGCAGCCCCCTCCCTGCTGCCACACAGGAGACCCTGACAAAGAACCCCAGCACGGCCCCTTGGCTCAGATCGCGTCGCTGCAGGATTTGATTCTGCTGTTGAACAGGGATGAGACGTCATGGCAGGGAGTGGGACTAACAAAGCATCCCTGAGACCCTGGAGACCTCGAGAGGAGTCCTGGAGAAATCAAGATGATGGAAAGAGACAGCCCAGAGCGGCCTCAAGGAGGGGTTTTCTGTGCCACAGCCATCCCAAAAGCTCCCTGAAATCTTTGATGCAGGAAACAGCCTTCAGAAGGGAGAAGAATGAAATTATTTAGTTGAAATGATCCATTTCAGAAAGAAGGAATCTGCACTGGCTGGAGCTGGGGTGGCTGCAGCACCAGTACAGCTTTTTTGGCTGGAAAAAGTAGCCACAATTCTACAGGATCCCAGCAGATGGGCCAAAACCAGCATGGTATTTCACTCAGGAAGGGACAAGGGGGCATGAAACCTAGGGCTCACTCCAAGGGAGGGCAGGAGGGATGAGGTGGGACTCCAGCATCTCTTCCAGGAACTGACTGGCACAGATCAGATCCATCACCACACCCAGCCAAGCATCCCAGGCATTCCTGTGGGTGCTGCTGCTGCAAGGTTTCCAGCCAGCTCCTCACTGGACACATCACAGCCCAATATCTGCTTCCCTGACCAGACTTCCAGCCAGATTCTGATGCAAACTACTTTAGCTTGTATTAGTGGAAGGAATGGGAATGATAAATGGAGATAAAAGGTTCGGTTTTGCAATTGTTTGAGGTCATTTGGTGCAGAGGGAGGATTCAGAGGGCACCACAACCTCCATGCCCACAGGAGAGCAGAGGGAGGATGTGGAGGGCAGGATCTGGAGGGCATCACAACCCTATCCCCACAGGAGAGCAGAGGGAGGATGTGGAGGAGACCACAACCCTCATCCCCGTGGGAAATCAGAGGGAGGACCTGGAGGGCACTGAAACCTCCATCCCCATGGGAGAGCAGAGGGATGATCTGGAGGCCACCACAGCCCCCATCCCCACAGGAAAGCTGATTCCAGGGGTAAGAGGGGCAGAAGCACTTCCAGGCAGGTACCAACAGTGTGCTCAGAGCGTGTGGCAGGAGCTGGCAGGTTTCCCAACAAGGAATGATCTTGTTGGAATTTGTTCAAAGTCTGTTGCTTGGATCAATCCTCCCCACACAGCCTGGGATAGGATTGTGCTACTTCCATGCCGGTGTATTGGTCATGGGCACTTCCAAGGAGGAAGAAGTATCAGCAATTTCAGGACACAAGATTTCCATGCCTTCACATCAAGCTCTTCCTCTGGCAGCTCATCAAACCAGAGGGTATAAAAAAACACTCCCCATAAAACAGCTGCTGGCATTAAAACAGCTTAAAGTGTTAGCTGAGGAATTTTCTGTATCTCAGGGAAAGGTTTCCAGGGAAGAGGTGACCCAGGAGGGAAAAAACATAAGGCACAGTGCTCCAGCCCAGGGTGCAGGTCTGTCCTGGCTTGCAGCATCCAGGATGCGTGAGCCCTGGGACAGGGCAGTTCCCTTCAGGGAAACGTGCTGCCTGCATGGTCTCATGGAGCAAAGCTCCTTTGGGATGCAGTGGAAAAGAGAGGATGGGATGGAGGGATGCTGCACTCCCCAGCCCCACAACACCCCACACCACAATCCACCTTCAGGGCTCCAGCTGTGAGTGCTGAGCCAGCTCTGAGGCACAACCCCACTCTGCAAGAGAAACAGCAGGTTTAGAAATGTGGGAATGAGGGGATTGAATCCAAGGGGAGAGAAAAAGCAAGTGCTAAACAAACCAAGTGCTGAATTACCCCCAGTAATCCCTGCCGTGGCTTTACCAGGGCTCAGCCGAACTCCCCAGCTTAGCAAAATCTGCCCTGGCTAAAATTATCATCAAACACCATGAACAGCACCCAAATCCAACAAACAATGCGAACACCCAACCCCCGTGAGCCCGGGAAATTACCGCTGTGTCCGGCGGTGCGGCGGGAGCCCAGGGAGCTCGGACAAGGAGCAGAGGTGCGTGAGCAGTGCCCTCCACGTGCCGGGCGCTCGAGCTGCATTAAGGAGACAGAAAATCTCCTAATCCCTCTGCCTGTCATGGGAATTGGAATGAATGGCATTCCCAGCCAGGGGCTGTGGGTCAGCGCTCTGCGGGATTGGGGCTTTCCAGCTCCCACCGTCACCGATCGCGTCCCAAACTTCATCCTGCTGGAAACGGCTTTTCCAACCGGGTGGAGCACAATGGTTTAAGAGCAAGGAAAATATTTCTTCGTCCCAGAAATTCGTGGTCAAGGAGGGAAAACAAGACAGCACCCAGTTCCCTGCACAGGAATGAAGCCAGGGGTTTTCAGCACCATTACCCTGGAAAGGGAGGAGATGGGGCTGGAGGCCTAAGGGGCCGAAAGAGCAGCTCCTCACTTGGAACAGCAGGGATTTTGGGATATGTTCTGCAGGGAAACAGCAGGATCCACCAGCCCCTGCCAAGTCCTTCCAGAGCATTGCTGGGCACTGCCTGCTCCCAGCCAAGCCAGGAGGACATTTTCTCCCTCTGGGAAATCCACTGCCACTGTGCCCATTGCCAGGCAGATCTGACATTTCCCAACAACAGCCGCTCATGTTCAGCTCAAACCACCCTGTCCAGAGCTGGAGCTGAGGCAGCACTGCCCACCCGCTTTGGCCACACTGCCCAGAGCATCCCAAAGCACCAGGAAGCTGGAAGGCCAGCCTGAACGAGATGTTCTCTAGGTTATAAGGATAAATCCAGTGAGAACACTGGTGGGGCAGTGCCAAACCCAGCAGCTCAAGCGTCCCCAGCACACACAACCTCATTTGTTTAATTATTACGACACAGGCAGGGTAAGCAGACTGCAGGTCTGGATTGGTACCATCTCACCAAACTGGCAGCTCATGACTGCAGGCTGTGCCATCCTCCATGGCTGATCCCAAGTACCTTCCCAGTGGGCAGCCAGGAGAGCAGTTTTTGGAGCTGCCAGAGTAAGAAAATTCCAGTCCCTGACCCCAGGGAGAGGGGAGTTGTAGACACAGCTGGATTTACCCCAGGCACAGATGAACCCAGCACGTCCCTCTCGCACAGGACAATCCCACTTTTCATTTTAACACTTCTTCCATTCCCAGAACAGCTCCAGAGAGGTCGCTTAAGCTCCTTTGCTGTGCTACACATCCCTGATTGCATCCCATGCAGCCCTGGGGGAGAGTGGGAGCAGGTTGTGGAAGGAACAGAGATTTTGGAAAGCATCCACCAACTCACAGCTGACATGGCTCATCAATGCACAGGCTCCATGGGGGAAAGGACATGTGCTGGGAAGCAGCTCCAGGCTCTATTCCTAGCACCCCTTGCTTCAGCAATCCCTTTTTTTATTATTATTATTTATTATTAGGGACAACATGAGCATCAGCACATACACAGCCACAGGAAAAGTGTCCTCCCAGCCACTTTTGTCCTGGATAAGTGGAGGGGGGACAGGAACAGGCTCCACACATCACCCAAGATAAGCAGGAAGCAATGAACCATGTAAAACCCTCCAGACTTCCGAGTCTGACATCTGGGGATGTGAGGACACAGCACAGTTGCCCAGGGAGGAACAGCAAAATTGGAGGAAAGCACATTCCTACAGCCACACCTCTGCTGCAGAAGGGTCTCTGCAACCCACTTGTGTCCTCCCAGGAAAAAGCCTAGAAGGATCCAGAGTCTTGGGACCTTTCCTTTGGCTGCAGAAAACCAGCAGCAGAGATCAGGACTACTCAGTGCAGCCAGTTCCCTTTATTTAATATGTTCTCCCAAACAAAAACTCCCTGGCAGAGGCTGGGAGGGCACTGCTGGATGCCCATGCTGCCAAAGCAGTCCTGACATGGAGGGCAAACTCCTTTTAAGTTCATAGTTTCTTTGTCATTCCTGGGAATGACAATTTCCCATTTCCTGGGAAATTTAGCCAGACAATAAATGTTTTACAGCTCCAATGAGCATCTTCCTCCTCAACAGCCCTGCTCTCACATGGAACAGGAGCAGCAGCTCGGAGCAGGGCTGGGTTTTGCCCACCTGGAGATGGGCAAAAGGTTTCAGTCTCCAAGGATTCTTTATTTGCAGGACAGAGAGCTGCAGGTTTTTCCTGAGGAGGAGCTGGGTCAGGCATTGCTAAAGGACAAGTTGTTTTAATCCACTGATTTGCAGGAGCAACTCATCACAGCACCCAGGGAGGGAAGAGGCACCCCAGGGACTGAGGCCCTTCAGCCTCATCAGCTGAGGGGAAAAAGTCTGGTTACCAGTGTTCTCCTTCATTCCAGGTTAAAAAGAAGAGAGGAGCAGCTTTGCTTGAGCCACTTCCTCAGGGAAGGGACAGAAAGCATCTTCCATGCTGTTCTCACAGGCACCCAGATCCCAGAGGGGACCCTGAGCTTCCTGACCAGGAGAAAAGAGCCATAGCCACATTTGCTTCCCTGAGGCCATCCCAAATCCACCAGCTGCAGGTTCCCAATGCTCCCAGTGTGTGTCCCTGTGCTGGCCCCTGGAGCTGGCCCCATTCCCACTGTGACCATGCCAGGGTGCTGGGTTTGTTTAGAGGACTTGGCTGCCCTGTCCTCAGGCCCCCTCTGCTCCGCTTCCAGGCTGGAAGAGCCAGCCCCTGTTCCCACAGGACAGTGTCTAACATGAGGCTGGAAACAGGGGACACACAGGGGGACACAGCTCATGCTCCATGATCCAACAGGACACGGATTTTTGGGTTGGGAATCAGCAAGGCAGACAGGGATGGTTTTAGGATTCTTTCCCTGTGAGGTTATCCAGCCTGGAAAGGTATTTCTGGATCGCAGCATTCCTTAAGGATGGAAGGCAAGGAAAAATTAGGTACTTGGAAAAGAAGGATGGGGGATCAGGACCAGCAAGACTCCCACCCTGACAACTCACCATCCCCAAACCCAAACCACTGGGGAGGGGAGGGTTTGGAGGTGGATTTGGCTCTGTGACTCAAACCATCCCATTCTCCCACCTCCAAGCTCCGGTCACGCGCACCACTGCAAACTTGGATGGCAAAGGGCTGCACAAATTCACGGGAGGCTATGGCCAAGCCCATGGAAGAACCACCAGCTTCCCAGCTCAAATCATCCCAGGAGCAAATGGATCCCCAGCCAGAGCCCATGGCCAGGTGAAGGTGGGGGATTTGCCCCAGCAGTGCCCACTGCTTCATTCCACAGGGATGCTGGAAGAGCAGGAGAGCTGCTCAGAAAACATCTCCTGGTCCTCCACAGCCTGAGCACCAAGGGCTCTGTGAGAGCTGGACGTGGAACAACAACCCTCAGGAAAAAGGACCTGCTGCTGCTCCAGGTGTGGCCTTTGCAAGGGGAGAACTTTCTCCTGGTTTTTTAGAAGAACCCCCAAGTGCTCCATTCAGACATCACAGCTGGAAGAGCTTCCAGCTCTGTGGATGGAAGCACAGCCACGTGGAATTTGGTGCTCCTGGATCGGTACCTCTCGCTCCCAGAGGGTTCACAGGGCAGGCTGCTCTCCTTAGAGGCACAGACCTGCCTGACACTCTCCCTGCCAACTCCCTGAGCAGGAATCCCAGCTAAATCTCTGCCTGGAAACCTTTACACTGCTCCCAGTGAAGAAATAAAAGGGCACAGAGGTTCTGGCAAAGCAAACCAGCCAAGCCAACCTCCATCCTCCATGCCAGGGAAAGGCTGGTTGGGTAAAGCACTGAGGAAAAAAAATCCAAACAAACCAAGTTTCTGTGAGTCCAAGAGGAGAATTAAGGACTTCCACATGAATCCCAAAACTCAGCAGAGGAAAAAAAAAAAAGCCACCAGGAAAGAAAGAGACCCAAAGGTTAATAGGCTGGAAATCACCACAAGATTCCAGTCATGATGAGAATCACTGTAAATGTGTTAAAGGAAAAATAAACAGGAGGGATTCAATAAAAGAAATGTGATTTTGAGTGTTAAATAGTAACTGGGGATAAATCCTGTCTCATAAACACCTGGAGGTCAAAGGTGTGCTCCAGCAGGACCAGAGGGAAAATTCCCCACCAGCAGATAAGGAGGCATCTAATCCTTGGACTTGCAGGAATTGAGGTAAAGGCTTGGGCCCGGCTTTGATGGAGTGGGATTATTTCCTGAAACACAGAGGGATATCTCCTGAAACACAGAGGGATATCTCCTGAAACACAGAGGGATATCTCCTGAAACACAGAGGGATATCTCCAGCCTGGCAGGAACAGCTAAAGTCCAATGTCTGGGATCCGTAAGGGCAGTGAACTCCAGTCATGTCTCACAGGTTAACTCCATAATCCCCATGAATGGGCAAACAGCCACTGGTCTAAAGCCATCCCGGATTTCTCACCTCTGGATTCATCCCCAGTGCCCTCCCAGCCTATGGCACAGCACGTGTTTGGGCAGTAGGAAATTAGTATTAATTTGGGTTACCACACTGGAAGAACTGCACAGGCAAGACAAGGTCATGTCCTTGCAAGGATAAGGGGGAATGGCTTCCCACTGCCAGAGGGCAGGGATGGACGGGATATTGGGCAGGAATTGTTCCCTGTGAGGGTGGGCAGGCCCTGGCACAGGTGCCCAGAGCATCTGAGGCTGCCCCTGGATCCCTGGCAGTGCCCAAGGCCAGGTTCACAGGGTTTGGGAGCCATGGCAGAAGGAGGAACTGGGTGAGCTTTAAGGACCCTTCCAACCCAAACCATTCCTCTATTCCAAGAGTGTGGGGTTAAATCACTTCCAGCAGCTTATGGGGCAATCTGAGGACTGCTGGTCTCCAACAGGCCAGCTGGCAGAGCTTGAAGCCCATGGAAATGTGTTTGTGTGTCAGAGCTGAGAGGGAATCAGCTTTAATTAGCATCAATTTTTAAACTAATTAGAAAATGCCTCTCCAAGCACAGTTGTATGAGACCAAGGGAACACTTGGAAGCACTGTTAAACAGCTCGTTCAGGAACACCTCATGGTCTGAAGGGAGGGTTTGACACAAAAAAAAAGAAAACAAAAGAACAAATAGAGAAGCCCAAACTTTTGCTCCCTAATCCTGAAGCAGCCCCTGTGTTTTGGGGGAGGAATTGCTTCCCTTGGCACTCTGGGTGCCCCACCTGCCTCCCCTTCTCCCCCCAAACTGCCTTGGAGAATCTCAGCATCCCAAGACTTCTACTGATCTTTCAAAAAATCAGAACAGCAAAACCCACTCAGGAGAGGCTCCAGCTACTCTAAGGTCCCCTTAGCTGATCCTCCACCCCTGTGCCACGGCTTTAAGGGAAAACACGCTGCAGGATCAGCATGGAAACAGGAGCAGCCTGCTCTGGAAAACTGGAATTCCATCCTCCCCCTGCCCTGACTCCCAAAGCCTCTCACAGTGGTATTTCCACTAGAGCTGCCTCATTTACCAATGGACTATTTTCAGCCCTGGAAATTACTTGGATTTTGATGCATCTGGTGAGAGGCAAAGCAGGAGAAACTTCAGGCTTCTGCATGGGCTTTTCCCTGCTCAGGAGTTTGAGGAATTACCACCAGGATGGACAAACATCACCCTCCTGGATAATGATATATCCAGGATGTCAGAGCAAAGCCAACCTTTCCCTGCAAACAGGGCTGATTCCATGAAGCCCCTTTCTTTTAAAGGAGGCAGGAGGGAATGAAAGTGATTTCCTTGTGGAGGTGGCAAGCTCACAGAATATTTGGAGAAGGGGTTGGTTAATGTAGGAGACACTGTGCCGCCTGCAAGATGCTGACAGCTCCAAGGTCAACAGGGATCAGCCAGATGTTCTCGCTCCAAAACATGCCCAGGTTGGATGCAAAACTCTCCCCACAGTGCAGGAATGTGTGAAATCTGGGGCTCCCTGTTGGGAGGTGAAAGGAGGAGAGGCAGAAAACAGCAGACACAGGCTGAACCTCACCCTCATCTGGAAGGAGGACACCAAAACATGAATTTCAGGAAGCCAAAGCCCCAAGGAGTCTCCTTTTCCAGGCTGTGCACTTCTTCTCACTGCAAAAGGCCAGAAGGAGTGATCCCCTCCACCCACACCACACAGATAAAGCAGGCTCCAGCAGCTCCCACCCAAATCCTGGCTCCTGGAGGCAGGCAGCTCCTCAGGCAGGCAGGAACGGGTGCTGCCAGCCAGCTCCAGGTCTGTGGGGGCAGCCAAGGGGAAGCTGCACCCAACTCCGAGGGCTGCGGGAGCCTCACCCGAATTACAATGGAGCCTGTACAAGGAGCTGGAACATCATGTCCTCGGCCACCTCAGTCCTTTGGCTGTCACCAACCTGAAGTAAACAGATTCTGCAGCAGCAATAAGCTCGTTACCAAGGCCACCGTATTGATCCCAAAGTGTAATTAAAATTCACAGTTCAAGCAGCCCAACTCAACAGGGCAATGGGGGCAGCTCCGAAAGGCAGGACTGGCTTCAGCTTCCGCCTCCCGCTTTCTCAGAGGCTCAGAACCCATGGGGGGAGATCAACTGCCAAAAAAACAGCCCAAATTCTTCCCTGTGAGACTGGGGAGGCCCTGGCACAGAGGGCCAGAGAAGTTGTGGCTGCCCCTGGATCCCTGGAAGTGTCCAAGGACAGTTTTCAGGTCTGAGAGGGCTTAGAGCAAGCTGGGATGGTGGAAGGTGTCCCTGCCCATGGCAGGGGTGGAACTGGGTGATCTTTAAGGTCCCTTCCAACCAAACCATTTCCAAACTACGGCACCTTCCTCTTTGGACTTTGGGGCATCAACCAAGAGCACGCATTCCCAAGGGTTAACCATGCCAGGGAAGCCTGCAAGGATGATGTGGGCAGAGAAGGATGGTGCAGAGCAGACTCCAGCACTGCTCAGGGTGCCCAAGTCCCTGGAATTATCCAGTTCCATGGGAAGGGGCCCCACACAACCTGCTGAGGTGACACCATGATGCTCCTCCTTGGTGGGACTCCCTGAGCCTTCCCCCAGCCCCTTACAACCCCTGGTTTCACGGAGTCTCACTCTGGGAGAAGTTCTGGCACAAAGTCTTTGGCACTCGGGGCCACCAGCAGGTCCCAGGACAGTCACCTGGAATGTCACCACCGTGTGCTGAGTGAAGGTGAGCCAGAGGCCCCAGATAAGCAGCTCTGATCAAAGGGCTCAACAGGAAACATGAGCCCTCTGCAAATGTGACTGTCACCCGCAGGAAACTCCTGGTGATAAAAACACAGCCGAGCAAATCCCTGTGCTGAAGTCCCACACATTTCCTGCTCCAAAATCTGGGATGGGGCACTCACCAACTCCTCAGAGGAGCAACACAGTCAGGATCCTCACTTGCAAAGGATTAATCCAACCTGACCTTGCAAACCTGATTTCCAGAGCAAAATACCCCAGCCCCAACATCCAGCAGGGAGCACAGGAACCCACTCCAACATTTGCACAGGCTGGAAAGCACGGAGAAAACTGTTCCCAAAGAAAGCATTGTGGTAGGCCAGTCCCCAGCAGAAGATAACCTGACATTTTGGGGAAGGTCAAAACAAAACACCGTGCTCCTGCCCCCAGCACTCCTCCCATGCTCCAGACCTGGCTGCTCACATGGGAAGGGGGGTCCCAGGATGGGTGATCTCCACCCCCACACCATCAAAAACTGACAAGAGATGCTTCTGAAGCCTGGGAAGACTGAATATCCAACTCTTCTCTCGTCCCCAAAGGGCTGACATAAGAGTGGAAATCCAACCTCCTTCAGGGATGCAGGAGGAAAAGGGGGAAGCAAAAGCCACAGGCTCTGGCACATCATTTTGAAGACTGTTTGTGCCCATCAAACCCCCAAAACCTCCTTTCTTCCCCCTCTCTGGTTCAATAATTCAATTAAGTGTCTTCTGGCCTTGCCCAGTGCTGGGGCACTGGAACAAGCCTCCCCTCTGGACATCAGAGACACCCTCCAAAACACCAAAACAATGGGAAGATCCCAAGAGCAACTTAGAAAAAAGTTAGGATTCTATCATTTAACACAGCACCAGGAGTGACCTGGCTGCCCCAAGCCCCAGTAATTCATTTCCACTGCAAACACCCCTGTGCTTTTTTTCCCCACTTATTAGGGATTTCCTGCATCCCCAGGAAGGCCAGACTCATCTCAGGACATCCACACAGAGGATGATGAGCTGTTCAACTCATCCCAGCCCAGACACCTCATTATGAGAGGGAAAAACTGCCGTGACAGAGCAAGGAACCAGAGAAATAAAGATCTGGGCAAAGGAATGAGGAGAGCCAGGTGCACAGTGCCTGCAGAACAGCAGGACAGGAGGTGGTAGCCATGGCCCCAGACAGGCTCACAAAGGCACAGAGGATTTATGAGCAGCCACTCTAAGGAATTAAATTAAAGGGACAGGAAAAAGGAATGGCTACAGGAGCTCTGTCAGGACAAACAAGGGCAGTCTCATCCCCCTGACAGCCCAAAGGGGAAGGTAGTTTATTATCACCTGGCCTGGCAGAGCTGCAGGGACCTGGGTTAAGTCACGACAGAGCAAAGTGGGGCAGGAATGGGTTTTTGGGAACGGGCTGTGCAGGGCAGGGATGCAGCTGGCTGCAGCAAGGTCAGCAGTCCGCAGGCCACTGCAGACAGCAACAGCAGGAACGATGCTCTGGAGAGGACACCCAGCCCTCCCTGGGGGCCAGCAGCTCCCCACAGGCTCCATCCCCCCCTTCCCAGCTTTTCCCTGCTCCATCTCTGCCACCCCCACAGCAGGCAGCAGCCGGCTCGCAGGCACTGCAAAGCTGCAGCGCTGTGCATTAGCATTCCCTGCCACAGCCTGCGCGGGATCCCGCCGGAGCCGCCATCCGCAGGGGCACAGCATCGCCCCAGCACACCCACACCGGCTCCACGGGCACACAACTCACCTCCCCAGAACCAAACCGGAGCCTTCAGCCCATCTCAGAGCCCAGGAATGCCGCAGGAGAAGGATCTGTCTGCAGTGTCCATCTGCCTGCCAGCAGCCAGGTGTGGAGGAGCCCAGCAGACAGCGATGCCAGCAGGACAAGGACACAGCAGGGTGAGGTGACAGACAGGGACAGCACGGGCCAAGCCCCCTGCCCTGCTGCAGGCTCGGTGCTGCTCACTCGCCGTGTCCTTCCCACTCCAGGGCACCCCCAGCTCGGCTCAGCTGGGAGTTTAAGGCTCCACCGACCGGCTGACGTGGATTGGGAAAGCGACTGCTGCCAAGGGCACCTGCAGTCTCCAGGGAGGCAGGAGAGCAGATGCCCAGACGCAGCAGTGATGGCACACAGGGATCTGGACGAGCACAACCAGCCCTTGAGCTCTGCCATCATCACCTCCACATCCGTGTTCACTAAACCTGGGTAAACCACCAGCCTCAGCATTCCCAATCTTCCCCAGCAACACCACAGCAGTGGCTGGAGAAGGTGCAAACTCAGCATCGCTCACCTCTGCCTGCAAACCACTCCTGGCCAAAGAACCACCTCACTCAGACCAAACTGGGGTCATGATGCTGACAGACAAGTCCCCACAAACTGCGGTGAAAAGGGAGCTCTGGCACAGCCAGGATATCCCAGCTTTTTGAGGGAAAACATCCCCATTCCTCCTTTCACCTCCACTGAGTCAGCTCCTACTTCAGTCTGGAGCTGATTGTATTTAATCTCTTAATCTCTCACCTCCTGCTTGTTTCACTTTTTCACCTTAAACAAGTCCCTGACAAGAGGAAACAGCAATGCCAGGGGCTGACTCCCAGCTCCAGGTGACCCCAACAAGGTGACACCAACTTCTCCACAGCACCCACAGGGCCAACGTGCTTCCAATTGCACCCAAGATGCTCCTGCAGGTCCTGGGCTGGATGCTGGTGGGCTCACACTGGCACTTTCCTCAAGCTCTAGCACAAGTTAAAGCTCCTCTGAAAAGCCATTCACAGAGAGAGACGAGAGACGGAGCCTGCGCTGAGCCTGGCCACATTCCCACCCTCCCCATCTCCAAATGTCACACACAAACTGCATCAGCAAAGTTCAAGGAGCCCAAAAACCCAGGAGGGATGTGCATCAGCAGCACAGCATGATCCTGCCCACCTCCATGCTGGTAAATCATCTCTCTCCACCATCTCTGCTGGCTGCTGACCATGCCAGGAGCTCCAGGGCAGCTGGCACAAAAGTCACGTCGACTTTCAGGGAATCACAAGAACGTTTTAATGGTTTAATTGCAATCCTGTTCTGAGGCATCAGAGCTGGGGGCACTCAACAGCTTATCTCAGGAGAGCAATTCTCCCTTCCTTGGTCTTTCATCCTCCTGCCAAGGCCTCTGCCATTCCCCAGCACTATTTGCAGGAACTAGCCAGGCAAGGAAAACAGGAGCCCGGAGCAATTTGTTCCCTGAGCTCAGCTCAGCGCGCTCCCCATCTCTGATGTTATCAGCCTCAAATGTCGTGTGTCCCTCTGGGCACCTTCAATATCCTCACCCAGCCAGGAAAAGCTGCAGCAGCCACTGAGTCCAACCAGGGCTCCTCACGCTGCACAACCAGCCATGACTGCAGCATTAAATTCTGGGTATACAACATCTCATCTCCCTGAGAGGCTGGCAAACTTGCCTCTGAGGACGCTTGATGGATTCCTTTTTACCACAGGTATTTTGGTTCCATGGGATGCTCTGGGATTAGCAGTCTGCTGTCCCCTTGGAGCAGTCAGCTGCAGCCTTGTGCTGTTCACTCTGACAGAGATGATGGTTATGAAAAGGTAAAAACAATCCCTGAGTTAGAGCTGTGCTGAGCCACTGCTGGAAGAGGCAGATCCCAGCCCCACATTCCTCTGCTCCTTCCTCCAGGCTATGTCCACAGCCCAGACAAACAGGGCCTAGTCTCCAACCCCTGCTCCCTGGGAGAGAAGACACCTCAAATCCAGCTGACCTTCTCCAAGGGTCTGATGCTCCCCAATCCCACCCAGAGCAGGCCAGAGCAGGCAGGAGAGATTCCCCCAGCAAATGAGGATGTTCCCATTCTCTGTGACTGCTCTGCCTTTGCATCCACCACTTCCAGGCGGCTGCAGCCCCGAGGGGAACACAGTGTTCAGCTGCACAGATCTGTGCAGTGCTTGGAACGTGGATCTGCCTCCCTGACAGGGCTGAAACTTCAGCACTGAGCCCGGAGCACAGTTCCTCTGGGGGAACTGTGGGGTCCTGCACTCTGCTACAGTGGCAAGAGCAGTGCTCGCCCACCCTCGGTGCCATCCAGCACCCCACAGGGTTGTGGGAGCAGCACTGGGAGACCTCAGAGCTCCTGTGAGGCCTTCAAGGATGGAGGGGCACTGAGGTGACTTGGCAGCCTCTTCCCGAGCCCAAATGTGCTCCCACCCACACCTCCAACAGCACTCCTGTCCCAAAAAACTCAACACTCGGAAATCTCCTGGCCACCCTTCTGAGTGACCCACAGCTGGATTCCAGGTTGCTGCTTCTGGCTCTTCCCATGTAACAGGTCCCCCCTGCTTTGTCCCCAGCACAAAGCCCTGTCACCTCACAGTCCCACACAAGGGCTGCACCCTGCCTGTCCCTTCCTGGGGTCACCCCGTCCCCCTGCACTCCCGTGCCACAGCCGAGGTCCCTGCTCTGTCCCCAGCCCCCCGGAACCTGCCCTCCCCCCAGCACGGGCCAGGGTTGTACCCCAGTACAGATCCCTCTGTCCCCAGTACCCGACCCTTCTCTCCCACCCCAAACTGGGCCAGCAGCCCCTGGCTCATACCTCCCACCCCCAGACCAGACCAGCCCCCCGCCTGTACCAATCTCCCTCTCCATCCACTGAATGGGGACAAGCCCCGCTTCCCAAACTGGACCAGTTCGAGCTTTCCCAGCACAAACCCCCATCTGTGGAGCTGCTCTTCCCAGAGCCGGGTCACGGTGCCCCTCTCCACCGCCGAGGGCTGCTCCCCGCCCCGAACCGAGACTGCATCCCCCACCCGAACCGAGACTGCATCCCCCACCCGAACCGGGGCTGCATCCCCCACCCGAACCGGGGCTGCATCCCCCACCCGAACCGGGGCTGCATCCCCCACCCGAACCGGGGCTGCATCCCCCACCCGAACCGGGGCCGCATCCCCCACCCGAACCGGGGCTGCATCCCCCACCCGAACCGGGTCTTCATCCCCCACCCCAACCGGGGCCGCATCCCCCACCCGAACCGGGGCTGTATCCCCCACCCGAACCGAGACTGCATCCCCCACCCCAACCGAGACTGCATCCCCCATCCCAACCGGGTCTTCATCCCCCACCCCAACCGAGACTGCATCCCCCACCCCAACCGGGACCGCATCCCCCACCCGAACCGGGGCTGCATCCCCCATCCCAACCGGGGCTGCATCCCCCACCCCAACCGAGACTGCATCCCCCACCCGAACCGGGTCTTCATCCCCCACCCGAACCGGGGCTGCATCCCCCACCCGAACCGGGACCGCATCCCCCAGCCCAACCGGGGCTGCATCCCCCATCCCAACCGGGGCTGCATCCCCCACCCGAACCGGGACCGCATCCCCCAGCCCAACCGGGGCTGCATCTCCCACCCGAAGCGGGGCTGCTCCTCCCGCCCCCAGCCCGGGGTCTCGCAGCCCCTCAAGCGGGAGCGGCTCCCCCTGAAGCTGCTCCCCCACAGCCGAGGCTTCTCCCTCCCGCCCCGCTGCTGCCCCGAACCAGGGTGTGATCCCCGCACCGAGCCGGCCCCCGCCGGCCCCGCTACCTTCTTGGGGGCCTTGGTGACGGTGGCCATGAAGGAATATTTCTCGGCGTCCTCCACCTCCTTGGCCTGCTTCTCCTCGCCGCCGGCGGGCTCCGGCACCGACATGCTGATGCGGCGGGGAACGCGGGGCGGGCCGCGGCCGCCGGCGGGACGAAACGGGACAGGGTAGGGCGGAGCGAACAGGGGGGAGCACTCCGGGCGGGTTCGGCTCGGTTCGGTTCGGTTCAGCTCGGTTCGGCTCGGTTCGGCCCGGCCGCTCCCTCCCGCTCGCTGCGGTGCCGCCGGCGCGGAGCCTGCGCCGGCTCTGGAGCCGCCGCGCCAGGGGCGGGGCCTAGTGACGTCACTGCTGCGTGACGTCACCGCGCACCCGCCGGGCAGCTGAGGCCGCGCGGCGCCGCCGGGGGGAGCGGGCGCGGGGCAGAGCGCCCCCTGGCGGACAAGGGGTGAGGGCGCTGAGGGGGCGGGAACGGGGGCGTGGCCATAGAGGGGGTGTGGCCATAGAGGGGGCGTGGCCATAGAGGGGGCGTGGCCAGGAGCCTCAGCGCCAGCCAAATCCCAATTAACCAAAATAATTACATACGTTCTAAAAAATTATATATAATTTTATATATTCATTCATATGTATATATTAAATTCATATATTAAAAATTATATATAATTTTTATATATTCATTCACATGTATATATTAAATTAATATATAAAAATTACATATAATTTTTTATATATTCATTCACATGTATATATTAAATTAATATATTCATTCACTTACATCGTAATTGATATATTAATATTACTATTAATATATTAACGTTAATGTGTTAATATTAAATTTAATTAGTTCCTAAGGCTAAATTAAATAATTATAAAGATTAACTTTGTACATTAAATAGCAACCATTAACTTTTCATTATATATAAACGTGCAAAATAAGCAAATTAGTTATATACATTAAAGTGATTATAGAACTATGAAATATATGCCATTAATTTTAAGCATATATATATAATGTGCATAAATATATATGTTAAATTCATTATGTAGGTGTAATACATAAATCACATAAAATTATAAGTAATTTTTCTAAATAAATATGAAAACTAAATAACTTGCACAAATTAAATAAATTAATGTATTAATTGGGAAATGAAAGCTGGAACTAAAGAATGAGGGTTTTCAGGGGGAAAAAAGTGTTTGCTGAGAGGAAAGAAGTAAAATAGGAGAAAAACCACTATTAATCAGGAATATAGCTTAAATAAAACACGGGTAAAAGTAAATCAGTGAAAAAATAAAACACCAAAGAAGAGGAGTAATCAGAGAGAAAATCGAATTATGAGGGATGGCAGTAGGGATGGGGTGGGGGCAGGGTGGGCAGGGGGAGAGGATGCCCTCCATACCCCACCAGGGGGTGGGTGCCCAAACCCGGGTGGGTGCCCAGCTCTGGATGGGTGTCCGGCCTCAGATGGGTGTGCAGCTCCAGGTGTGTGTCCAGCCCCAGGTGTGTGTCCAGCCCCAGGTGTGTGTCCAGTCCCAGATGTGTGTCCAGCCCCAGGTGTGTGTCCAGCCCCAGGTGTGTGTCCAGCCCCAGATGTGCAGTATCCAGCCCCAGGTGTGTGTCCAGCCCCAGGTGTGCCATGTCCAGCCCCAGATGTGTGTCCAGCCCCAGGTGTGTGTCCAGCCCCAGGTGTGTGTCCAGCCCTGGGTGTGTGTCCAGCCCCAGGTGTGTGTCCAGCCCCAGGTGTGTGTCCAGCTCCAGATGTGTGTCCAGCCCTGGGTGTGTGTCCAGCCCCAGGTGTGTGTCCAGCCCCAGGTGTGTGTCCAGCCCCAGGTGTGTGTCCAGCTCCAGGTGTGTGTCCAGCCCCAGGTGTGTGTCCAGCCCTGGGTGTGTGTCCAGCCCCAGATGTGTGTCCAGCTCCAGGTGTGTGTCCAGCTCCAGATGTGTGTCCAGCCCCAGGTGTGTGTCCAGCCCCAGATGTGTGTCCAGCCCCAGGTGTGCCGTGTCCAGCCCCAGGTGTGTATCCAGCCCCAGGTGTGTGTCCAGCCCCAGGTGTGTATCCAGCCCGAGGTGTGCCATGTCCAGCCCCAGATGTGTGTCCAGCCCCAGGTGTTCTGTGTCCAGCCCCAGATGTGTATCCAGCCCCAGATGTGTATCCAGCCCCAGATGTGTATCCAGCCCCAGGTGTGTATCCAGCCCGAGGTGTGCCATGTCCAGCCCCAGATGTGTGTCCAGCCCCAGGTGTTCTGTGTCCAGCCCCAGATGTGTATCCAGCCCCAGGTGTGTATCCAGCCCCAGGTGTGCCATGTCCAGCCCCAGGTGTGTGTCCAGCCCCAGATGTGCAGTATCCAGCCCCAGCTGTGCCATGTCCAGCCCCAGGTGTGTGTCCAGCCCCAGGTGTGTGTCCAGCCCCAGATGTGCAGTATCCAGCCCCAGCTGTGCCATGTCCAGCCCCAGATGTGTGTCCAGCCCCAGATGTGCAGTGTCCAGCCCCAGCTGTGCCGTGTCCAGCTCCAGGTGTGTGTCCAGCTCCAGATGTGTGTCCAGCCCCAGGTGTGTGTCCAGCCCCAGATGTGCAGTGTCCAGCCCCAGCTGTGCCGTGTCCAGCCCCGGGGGTGTCCAGCCCGCCCTGGGTCCCAGCTCCCCGGGTCTCCGGGCAGGCTCAGCCGTGCTGGAGCCGCAGCCCCGGCTCAGCGCCAGCTCGGGGTGAGGGCAGTGCCCTCCCGGCCCTCATTACCCATTAACGAGCCCAGGGGAGCCTCCGGGTCACCGGGCACCTGCCCACGTCCCCAGCCCAGCGGAGCCTCCAGGTCACCGGGCACCTGCCCACGTCCCCAGCCCAGCCTGGGAGTGCTGAGCGCTTTTCGGGAGCGCTGAGCCCTGCCGGGGCTTCCTCCCGCACTCTTCCTCCTCTCCCTCCTGCAGTGGGGTCTGCTGGCTCCTGCGTTCCAGGGAGGGTCACAACCAACCTGTCCCCAGGGCCAGGGACACTAAGGGTGGTCCCCGGCTCCACAGAGTCCCCACACGAGCTCCAGGGACCATTCCAGGACAGGCAGAAAGGCGGGGCTCTGATCCCGGACCACCCCGACCCCGACCCCCTCCCCAAACGCCCCTCAGTCAACTGGGAGGGGTCTGAGCCCTGCTCCGACTTCACTTTCCCGGGAGCGTTCCCTTAAAATATGAGCTGGGAAAACATCAGCATGTGGGTTAAAACCCCAGGGAAGAGTGCAGATAACGGGTTTTAACCAAAATCACTTTGTCTGGCCACAAAATGGCCTCTGGCCACCTAAATCCTGCAGCAGTTCCTTGGCCAAAACCCTGTCCTGGAGCCTCCGTGCCCCAGGAACCGCGGCCCCGGGGCCTTTCCGCCGCTTCTGCCCCGTCAGCAGCTCTGCGGTGCCCGCGGCCGCGCTGGGGAGGGCTCCCAGGGTGGGCAGAGCTCTCTGGGGGCTCCTGACAGGGGTCTCAGGACATCTGGGGGGGTCTCCGAGTGCTCGGGAGGTTTTGGGGTAGCAGGATGAGCCGGAGGTGTCCCAGCCCTGCCAATGCCACAAGCAGCAGGGACCTGGGGACCCCCAGGACCCCCGGGGTGGGTGCTGGTGCCCATAGTCTGGGCTGCTCCAAGTCTCAGGAGCCTCTTGCTGATGCTTTCCCCTCCCACCATCCATCTTTCCCCCCCAAATCCCCCGTTCTCATCCCATCAGAGCAGCTTTTTGCAGTACAAGCACCCACTCGGGACCTCAGGGTGCCACCACCCTCCGTGCCCCCCACAATCCCAGAGTGGGGGGTTCTCTTCTACCCTGCCCTACGAGTGCTGAGGGACAGGGATGTAGCTCCATGTGGGGGGCTGAGAGCAGGTTTTGCCCCCCCAGATTGCAGGGGCTGGGGATGGAGGCTGCCCGGGCCAGGGAATCACATCCCTGCTCCCACATGGGAGCAACAGGACGGGGAAAAGGCCACCAGCTGGGAAGATGAGGGGCAGAGGGACCTTCCTGGCCAGAACCCGAGGGCAGGGAGACAGAGATTGGCTTTTTCCCTGCATTTTCCAGGTGCTTTTTCAGCACACAGAGTAGCCAGAAAAAGTCAGGGATGAGGTGCCAAGTCAGGATGTGGGGTGTGAGTACAGAGGGGGTGGGTGCTGGTGCTCCTCACACCCCCCAGCAGCCCGGGATGCTCCCACCTCTGCCCCACAGCTCTGCCATAGCTTCAAGCTGCCATCATTCGGCTCCAGGCACCCTCTCCTGTGCAGCTGTGGAGCTGCCTGGAGCATCCTGGAGCATGCTGGATCATCCTGGAGCATGCTGGAGCATCCTGGAGCATGCTGGATCATCCTGGAGCCGGGCAGGGACTCGCTGCCCTCAGCACCCCCAAACCCGGGCATGGTGCCCACCCCTGAGAGCAACCTCCGGCCTCAAATACCCCCCCAAATCTGACCATAATGATGGTGGCACCGATCCAGCAGGATATATATAGGTCCCACTTCCCTGGGAAGGGGATGTGGAGCTGGGAAACCCCCGGCTGCTGCTGGGGAGAGGAAGGGCTGGGCTGAGTCAGCTCCCCTCGAGGAATCCTGTTTGTCAGCAAACAAGGCAGCAGCTCAGCCCTGGCACTCGCAAAACGCTCCCGGGTCCCCTCCTGCCCTTGCCACCCCCTCGGATGAGCGATGGGGGTGTTCACCCTGCACACCCCATCGGCTGGTGGGGACTCAGGATGGGCTGGGAGCCTCCTGGCATCCCCCAGGAGATGCTGGATCTGTGCAGGGGAGCGGGACACGGGGGTCCCCTGCTCCTGGAAAGAAGGAAGGGGAGCCGGGGGAGTGGCGGGGGGGAAGGAAATGCCTCCTCCATTGCTGTCACTCCAAGAAAAGTACTCCAGGAAACTTTGCCTCAAGTGTGTTTGCTTTAAACAGCTGCTTCCCAACCATTCACAGAGATTTTGGGGGTGCCTGGAGCTGCCAGCGGCGCCAGCAGGAGCTGGGGCAGGAAGGATGGATGCGTGCCTCTGCCCTCATTCCAGTGGCCATCAACTCCTACATGCACCCACAGGGAAACAGGACAGGGCAACACCACCAGAGCCAGCCCCCCGTCACCCCCCTCAGGGACCTCAGGGCTGGGACAGGCGAGTCACAAGCTCCAGGCCCCCCTTGCATCCCAGACTTAAACCAAGCTACACCTCTCTGTTTATTAATAATATTAAATATACAAGTGGTTTTCCATTATTTTCTTTAAATAGACTTTTAAATGCCTTTGTATAAAATATTTCAGGATTTCATTGTATAAAAAAAACACAACAAACCCACCCCAAAACCAACAAAAAACCCCCTAACCAAACAACAACAAATAAAAAGGCAAAATAAATCCGACATGGGTAAAGGCAAGTTTTCTCCCCCAGGAGAAGCTCCTCCACAGTGTAAACTGGTGACTTACACCACCAGGAGTTCGGCCCCAGACTTCCTGCTGCATCAGGGCTTTTATCCTGATTTACACCAGTCCCTCGCCTGGGAACCCCCTCCTCCTGCCACTCATAAATACACACACATATATATATATATTTATATATATAAACCCCAAATTAATAGTGATGCTTTCTTTAAAAACAGTTGGGTTTGTCCATATTTTCATCCTTCATATAAAAATAATACTTGAAACTCCCAGAGCAGCGCAGGCCATGCTTCATCCGGGGCTGGAGGGAGCCGTTGGATTTTGGAGCATCTCCAGGGCTGGTGCGTCCCAAACCAGGCTCTTCCCAAAGCCCGGGAGTGGGGCTGTGCCAAGAAGCCCCGGGGTGCCCAGCTGGGGCAGTTCCAGCTCTTACACCCACGTGGATCCCATCTTTCCCATCCCCATTCCCTTCTCCAAAGCACAGTCACCAAAGAAACGGAATCCCAGCGAGGCCAGCTCGTGGTGAGGACCCTGCGAGGGGCACACGGCCCCCCCAGAACACTTGTGCAGGATAAAGACTTTCATCCACTCTATTTAAAAAAAAAAAATAAGCCCTAACAACAGGAGGATGGGGAGGGACTGGGACGGTGCCAAGGGTCACCCCAAACCCAGCCCCATGCAGGGACACGGGCACAGGTGTTTAAATATTCACAGTGTGAGGGTTTGAGTTGCAAGTCAGGGCTGGGTGTCTCAGGACTGGCCCCCAAGGAATTCAGGATGCTCCAGTTGAAGCCTCAGGAAAGGCAGGGTGAAGGGGGCGATGGGAGCTGCTCCAAACCCAGGCTGCTGGGATGGGAGAAGAGCCAGAGGATCTGGGGAGCCGATCCCCTCCATCTTCATCCAGCGCTGGCCGTGTCCAGGTGGGATCTGTCATCCCACATCCATCATCTCCACATCCAGCGTCTCCATCGTCCTGCTGGGCACCGCAGCGTCACAGCAAAGCCTGCGGTCACGGTCCCTTCCAGCCCTTCACTTCCCGGTGCCCGGGGGTCCCACTCAGGGCACATCCCCCCATCCTTTTGTCCCTGCCAGGGAGTTTTTTGCCGTCTCTGGCCACCGGCACGGGGCAAGGGAAGAGGGAGCGTCAGCATCACGGTGGGATCGCGGCAAGGCTGGCGCGTGCCAGCCCTCCTTCCATCCGGATCCATCCCCCGAGCAGCTTCACATCCTGCCTGGGGCCCTGGGAAAAGGAGCAGAGAGATGAGCAGGAGCTGGGGCTCTGCCAGGGAGGGCAGCGTGGGGAGAAACACACGAAAACCACAGGAAAAAAATACTATGTATATTAAGCAAGTGCCAGTAATGGATTAACGAGCTGCGAAACCACATGCTGGCAGCGCTGGGGCGCAGACCTGCTCCTGTCCGTGTCTTCCCACCCAGAATTTCCTGCCCAAGGTCAGCAACAATGGGGACAGTCCAGGGACACGATGCTGTCCTCACAGCTTGCACCGGAGCCCTTCAAGGTCCCACCCGGCCCCTGATCACCTCAGAGATCCTGAGTCTCCAGCTCTGAACACTCCCTTGCTCCCTGCAGCGCCCTGTGACAGAAAGATGAGGGGTTTAGAGCAGGGTCGGCCAGGGTGGGGGTCCCCAAAGCCCCCTCACGCAGGATGCTGTCACACCCACCTCCTCTCCGGCTCCTCGGGGTCGCAGCCTCCATCTTCCAGCGGCCGCCCCAGGACCTGCGTGGAGGGAGGGAAATGGGGAGATGAGCCCTGGGAAAGGGGAGGAGGCTGCAGTGGCAGAGCAGCAAATCTCCCAAATAACAAATCCTCCCACCACACTCAGCAACACCAATTGTCCCCCAGTCTGAAAATTATGGGGGAAATGGGGCTCAACCCACACTGGCCAAGAGACAAGAGGGGAAACTGAGGCAGGAGAGACTCGTGGTGCCCGGGGAGGAGGCGAGGTGGAGGTCTTACCCTGGATTTATACTTGTAGAAGAGCAGCCCTCCCGTGGCCAGCAGGACGGCCACCACACTGGCCACTGTAATGTAGATGAGAGGCTCCTGTCGGCCCTCCCTGGCGGGCGGCTCCTTCCTGCGCTGCTCTGCGCCCAGAACAAAGCCAGAGTCAAAGCTGGGCCCGGGCCCGCCGCCATCCTCGGGGCCCCGCAGCCGGCTCAGCCCCCAGCCCCACGCCCTGTCCCTGGGGTGGCCCGGGGCTCGCAGCTCTGGGGCCATCCTGGAGAAGCGGAGCTGTGTGACGGGCTCGGACGCTGCCTCGGGACGGATCCTGGCTCCGCCGCCCGTCGAGCCAGCGCTGGGCGATGCTGTCGGAGGGGTGGTGCTGAGCCCGCCGGGCTGATCCGGGAGGATGGAGCCTCCCCACTGCTGGCCTGGATCCTGCGGCAGGTGCCCGGTGCCCCACTCCACCAGCTCTCCATCCCCACGGAGGACGGGGATGTCACCCAGTGCCAGGCTCAGCGTCCCGGCCGGATCCTGGAGGGCTTCGGCACTGCTGGCTGGAGCTGTCTGCTTCATCCCGGGGGCCAACGCCAGCGCTGTGTCACCTACCCCGGCACCCAGGACCTCCTCGGTCCCTGAGCCCCCGTCCGTGCTACTGGGGGGCTGAGATGGGGCCTCTAAGTCAGCGAGGGTGGCATGGAGGAGGCTGGAGGGGACCCGGCTGCTAGCGGGTGCCATGTCCCTGCCAGCGGCAGCAGAGAGGGAGGGCTGGGTGGCAGAAGGGAGGGCAGGGGACAGGCAATTGCAGTCAGGATCTGTCCCCACACCTGAAAGAAGGAGAGAGAAGAGACAGCCGTGGGGTCACCAGCCTCCAAGAGGGGCACAGCCAGCAGATCTGAGGTCGGGGGCACTGTCCCCGTCCCTCCCCGCAGCCCCGGGCGAGCGGGTCAAACAGCCCCTCAGGAACTGGGAGAGCCAGGGAGAGGCAGGGAACAGGCGGGGGCAGGCAGGGCAGCGCGAGGCTGACAAGCAGCAGGTGGGTTGAAGCAAACCCGAGTCACCGGGTCCCCTGAGCTGATGGCAGTGGGTTATTCACAGCTTGCAGGAGCCAGACAGCCACGTTTAACGTCCCCCACGTCACAAGGGCATGGCACAGCTCCGACACGAGGTGACAGCGAGACATCTCCTCCATGCACACACAGCACGGGCGCTCGCGGACGCGCAGACGGCAACACAGGGCTCTTCCACCCTGGCAGCAACACTCTCCCTGAAGGCTTGGCCAGGGGAAACTGAGGCACGAGGCAGCTGAAGTGACACAGCCAAGGTCATGCAGCGTGTTGGTGGCACAGCAGTCCCTCCGTTTCTTGGTGTTATGCTCCACCCGGCACCGGGGCTTTGAGACAGAGCCGAGCCTGATGCCTCCTTGGCCCCCCTGAGAATCTCTCCCTTGCCTTGCTTCCAGCAGGATTTAGCCCAAATCCCACCTTCAAATGGCAGCCAGCCCCTTCTCCCCTGACACTGCTGCAGAGCTCGCAGACACGGGGAAGGGACACACCCACAGACAGACACACGGCTCTTAAGGTGCTCCATGCAGGTGAGCACAAGCCCCCCCAGACTGGCACAAGTTTCCTGGGCAGAGGCCAAGCCTTGGCATCTCACCTGGGGAGGATCCAGCCTTCCTGGGTCCCGGGCAGGCCCTGCGGTAGACTCGGCTGCAATCCTTCTCAAAGGTCTCCTGGTTCTGCAGCAGACGCTTGATGTCCTGGAAGAAATCCTTCACCAGCACCAGCATCTCGTAGGGGGAGGTGGTGAACTCCTTGAAGCACATCTGTGAGAGCTGGAGAAAGCGCCAGGCTCAGCATCAGCTCCGTGACTGCCCGGTGTCACCCCACGGATCCCACAGTGCTCCCAAGGCAGGATTTGCTCTCCTTGTGGCTCTGTGTCCATGCACACCCCAGCTCTGCTCTGCTCCACAGCCCTGCCACACACCCAGCCCAGGGTGCTCTGGACATCCCATTTCACCCCAGAGTGCTCTGGACATCCCATTTCACCCCAGGATGAGGACCCAGGCCCAAACCCCCACAAAGCTGGGGACACAGTACCGTTCTCTCCTCATCATCCTCATCCCTGATGCAGGGGTCCACACTCTCATCGATGCGGTTGTACATCCTGCGCACCGTCTGCATCTTCCGGGCATTGGACGAGTTCTCCTTGAACTCTGTTCGCTCCAGGATCTTGCCCATCAGGGGAAAGGCAGCTTTCACATAGCAGATGGAGTCATTCTGCAAGGATACAGACCCACCAAAAAGTGACAGTGGTTACTGGATGGGCATCCCACTCTGCCGGGGGGGAACTGAAGCACAGAGACACAAAATCCCACAGGATGCCCTAACTGGGACTTGGAAGCCACCTGGCCAAGCAGGATGGGTCCCTCCTGGGCTGTCTCCTGCAAAGGGAGACGCGAGGGGGAGATTTGGGATCTGGGGACCTCCCGCCAAGCACCAGCCAGCCCTGCTCCCTGTGCCCTACTGTCCCCAGCAAGAAACCACTCACCAACTGCATCTTGTCAATGAACTTGAAGGAGACCCTGCCCGGGTGCTGCATCTGGGTGTCAGCCTGGAAGGACAAAGCAGGATGTCACCCCACATCCCCATGGACAACGCTGGGGCTGAGCAGCCCCAGATATGCCGTGCTCTGGGAACAAAGAGCCTGAGACCACCAAATCCACAGGGCTAGGAGGACTTCACTCCCATTCCTGCTTCATCCCATCCTCCTCCTCCTCCTCCTCCTCCTCCTCCTCACACAGGCACATCCTTAAGGTCGATGCAGTGGCAGGAGTGAGCTCAGGATCCCTGCTCCCATCAGGATGTTGCACTCCCCAAACAGAGACCTTCTCCTGCCTTTCTCTGCCTGCTCCCACCCCGCCTCTCTTCCTCCTCCTCCTCCTCCTCCTCCTCCTCCTCCTCCTCTTCCTGCCCGAGCCACAGCAGAACCCAGCCCTACTTAATTCTCCTCGGGGCTCCCCCGCACCACTCTCTCCTCTAAATGCAGGCTGCGAAAGAGCATCCTGCCGTGCCGGAGGTGGCCGTGACACCAGGGTCACATTCCCCGGGATCACACAGCGCCGGGGTCCCACACGCAGCGCTGCCGGCCGCCCATGCCACCACCCTTTCCAAGGGGAGGAAAAGCCCACCCTAACCCCAACCGAACGCTCTCCTCCGGCCTGGCATCCCAGGCTGGGAGGGAGAGGGCTGGCAGAATTGCCGGCCGGCGGTTCTCCTCCTAGCCTGGGATGCCGTCCCGGAAACAATTGCTCCATTATCCTGCAGGCGCTGGAGCCAGGGCCAGCTCCTCCATCAGCGACGAGAGGGCTACAATCCCCAGCAGGAAAACCACTTCTTCCATTCAAACCTGCTCCATCCCCTTTCTCCCGGAGCCGCGGACCCAATTTGAAACCCCGGGGCGGAGAGCAAAGGCTCCAGGGCTGTGGAGAGGGCTCGGCAGAGGAAGCCGAGCTCGCCCAGAGCGGCTCCCGGGGCCGCAGATCGGTGGTTAAAGAGGAAGAGGTGAAGCGAGCCCGGACACGGCGCTTACAGAGCTCGGAGCGGAGCTCCCGGGGGCTCGGAGGCGCCGCTCGCGTCTCTCGCCCGCACACCCCTCTTGCTGCAGGCGGAATTTAATCTGCGACAACCCTGCAAATCCCTGCGTGCCCCCGATTCCCGCTTCTCCCCTGAACATCCGCGTGATTCCCCGCTCGGAGGTGAGCCAAGGGCCACGGAGAGAGAGATACGGCCCCGGCAGCTGTATCCGATGGGGCCAGGGCTGGCCGTGCTCCGGGGAACCCAGAGCTGCCCACGGGCCACACGGGCTGACGGCCCCATCGCCCAGCCCGCTCGGCTCCATCGCCCGGCCGGGCCCCCCTCGCTGCCTGCCACCCACCCACAGCCCCGTTGCCAGCCCAGCTTCCAGGCAAGCAGCTGGACTCAGGAATGCAGCCGGATTCCTCCGCTTAACCCCTGCGCAGCCGCCCAGAAAGCACCACAGCCCGCAGCGCCGGCCCCTCCGCTGCTTCCCCAGCGCCCCTGCAGCCACCCGGCCTCACTCGTGTCCCCTTCCCGGCCTCGCTCCTGCTGCCGTCTTCCCTCGTTCCTCCTGTCGTCACTTTTCCATGGCCACCCTTGATAAAGTCACAACATCTGTCACCCCCCCCCCCCCGGTGCCCGCTCGTCCCTTGTGCCCACGGATGCTCAGCTCCTGGGTACCGCCACTTCTCTAGGGAAGCTGAAATTCACCCCATTTCCTTATTTCAGCACTAAATAAGAGCTGGTTTGTGGCCGTCTGGCCCCAGATGTGTGGTGGCCCCACCGCACCGCCCCGGGAGGACACTCACCAGCTCCTCCAGCTCGGCCAGGTGCCTCTCCGTGATGATCTGCTGGCAGTAGCTGTTCTGCTCCGTCTCATGGATGCGGAGTAGGAGGAGGAGAAGGGATGTCAGCAGGGAGCAGCGGAGCAGGCACACCTGAGCACGACACAGGAAAAGTTGGAAGCAGGGATAAGCCACACGCACGCCAAGCCCCCTGCCCCTCTCCACCATCCCCCAGCGTGACCACCTCTGTGGTAGCCGGGGCTTGGCCACGGTCCAGCAGGATAATGCCACTGTGGTCCTCCAACCCCGTGCCTATCCCCATCCTGCTATTTTTAGGAGCAGCAGGTCAGCAGGGAATTTCCCAAGGCCCGGTGACACAAGCCTGGAAGTGGCTTTTGGCCACCTCTACATTCCCGATCCAGCCCCTTTCCCCTCTCCCACACCATTTCTCCGTCTCTCCTGCAAATCTCCTCCTCCACCCTGGCTCTCCAGAGCCCATCTGACACACTGACCCACCCATCCCCAAAAATTCTCTTCCCACCCTCCAGACCCCCCCAGCTGCACCCGCCGGGCTCTTTCCATGCAGCAGCTCTGGCCTTGTCCCAAATTTCCCTCCCAATCCCCCTGCAAAGAAGCGGGGAGGCCCCGATGCGTGGCGGGACCCCTGTGAGAAACGGGGCTTGTCGCAGAGCCAAGACTGCCGAGGTGGGGGTGAAGGGGACCCTCGGGCGGGTGTGCACCCCCGTCTCCCGGGGCACCGGCAGGGAGAGGGTGCCTGGGTGATGGGTGGGGGGGAATTTCCCTTGGATGATGTCCAGGAATCCTCCCCTCTTGTGAAACTCCAAGATGCCGCCCGGGCCACCGCCGCGATGTGGCCACGGCTGAACGGAGCCTCACCCCGCCGGGAACGGGCTGGGGACGGGGCTGGAGCCGGGAACGGGGCTGGAGCCGGGGACCGGGAAGAGGCTTCACCCCGCGGGTTCGGGGCTGGGACCGAGGACCGAGACGGGGCTGGAGCCTCATCGCGCAGGTCCGGGAATGGAGCCGGGGCTGCAGCATCCCCCCGCCGGGGACGGGGCTGGGGCCCGGGACCGGCCGGGAATGGAGCCGGGGCTGCAGCATCCCCCCGCCGGGGACGGGGCCGGGGCCCGGGACCGGCCGGGAATGGAGCCGGGGCTGCAGCATCCCCCCGCCGGGGACGGGGCCGGGGCCCGGGACCGGCCGGGAATGGAGCCGGGGCCTCCCCGCGGCGGGACCGGGAATCGTGACGGGGCTGGAGCCGGGAACCGGGGCTGGAGCCGCGGCTTCAGCCAGCGGCTCCGGGGCTGGCACCGCCAACCGGGGCGGGGCTGGATCATCCCCCGCGGGAGCCGGGACCCCCCGGAGAAGGGGACCCACCACGGGAGCACGGGGACAACCGGGGCTGCCGCTCCCGCGGGGACCCCGCACAGGTGGCAGCGGGGGCCGGGTTGAGGGGGGGTCTCCGCGGCCGTGGGTAGCGGGAGGGGCCGCCGTACCTTGGCTCCGAGGCGGGGCATGGGGGCAGCCGTGGGGCCGGGGCCGGGCGGAGCGGGCGAGACGGCAGCAGCGGCGGGGCCGAGCGGGGCCGGGCTGAGCCGCCGCCGCGGCCGCGCTCCCCTTTATAGCGCCGCGGCAGCATGTGGTTTATGAGAAAGCGCTGGCGGGCGGCCAGGCCCCGCGGGGCCCGGGCCGGGCCGGCACCGGGAGGGCACCGAGCGGCACCGGCGGCTCCCGTGTGCACCGATCGGAACCGCTCGGGTCGGGCCGGAACCGCCCCGGGCCCATCGGAACCGCTCGGGTCCTTCGATCGGTTCGGCTTGCCGCGGCTGGGCTGGAACCGGCACCGCTGGGATGGGGCTGGAGCAGCTCGGGTAGGATGGGATTGGCTCGGCTTTGCTGGAACGGGATCAGCTCGGCACCGCCCGGCCCGGGGCACCGTGTGCAAGCCCCCGTTACGGGGTGTGGACCCCCCGGTGCTCACGGCTGGGCACACACACGGGTCTCTGCAGAGATGTGCACACAGCAGGGACAGACAGCAGCCCTGGATGTGCGTGGTCACCCCGGGCACACACAGAGCCCTGGGCCTGGCCTGTGTGCGTGCTCTCCTCTGGGCATACACACACAGAGATACACACACATACACACACACGCGTGTGCACACACCAGGGACGTGCACGTGTGCACCTCTGTGTATGTGTTTGCTCACCCCCAGGCACTTGTGTCCGTGTGAACATACACACAGCCCCCCTGGATGAGCATGGACACCCCTCAGAACATGTCCATGTGCACACACAGAGCTCTGGGCCTTGCACGTGTGTGTGCCTGCTCACCCCTGGGCACACACACACACACACACACACACACACAGACAGGTGTGCACATATTGCACATGCCAGGGATGGACACCATCAGAACATGCAGGGATGGAGGCATCAGCAAGGGTGTGCACGGACAGATCCATGAGCATCGATCAGTCCACGTGTGCACGGACAGATCCATCTGCACGGATGGAGCCACATGTGCACAAGCAGATGCATTTGTGGGGATGTGCATGGACACGTGCACCAGAGATCTGCACAGCCATGGATAAATCTGTGCATGGACAGACCCACATGAGCACAGACAGATCTGAGTGCATGGATGGGTCCATATATGCATGGACAGATCCGTGTTTGTGTGGACAGATCTGTGTGTACCTGGATGGATCCACATGTGCACGGCTGTGCAGAAGGGATCTGTGGGAGCACGGATAGATCCCTGCACAGGGATCTGTGAGGGGCCAGATCCAGGGCCAGCAGAGCCATGCAACAAGCCCCATTCCCAGCTTTGGGATTTTCCTCTTCACTGCCTGTTTGTTTTCCAGGCGACTGGAAGTGATTAGTGGCCACGAGGTGATCCATGGCAGTGCCAAGCACTCTGACGGGAAACAGAAAGCAAACTGCTCCACAGAGTGGGATGCGGCTGCAACGGGGGACGGTGACAACGGGGCCACGTGTGGGTGACAGCCACCACATCCGAGCTCTGAGGGACCAGCGGGATCTGCTCCCCAGGGCTGGAAACACTGCTGGGGTTGCAGAAGCTTCATGGGGATTTTCTTGGAGCTGAGAGCTGATCCCAATGGGAGGGCTGGGATCAGTGACCTGGCGGAGTTGGGGAAGAGCTGGGACCAGCTGGAGTTGGGGACAGCAGTGACAGCCCCAAGGCAGTATCAGATTTGCACCAGCACATGGGTGCCCCAGGTCTTGTCACCCGCAGCGTCCCTTAGCAACAGCAGCAGATAAACATCTGAGGGTGCTGAGGGTGACGGGGCCGGGGAGGGAGGGCGCTGGGTTAGAAACCAACCTCCCAAAATAACCCCTTTCTCCCCAAAACGCTGAGACATTATCCACATTTTTCATCACAAGCTTTTCTGGGAGCCTCACGGCCCCCACGGTGGGAGGACACCAGGGTGGACACCAGGGGACACGGCGGGTGACGGCAGCACCGGGGGTGACTCACGGGGACCCCGTGGCAGCGCGTGAGGCCCTTTCACAGCGGCTGAGCCCATGGGCCGCTCATCTCCCGCACACTCATTCCCCTCTGCTTTAAAGGGACCGGAAAAGTGTCATATCCTGGGTCATGGGACGGGCAATGGGGCAGGGGGACAGGGGGACACAAAGAGAGCGGGACAGACGGACGGCAGGATGGAGGGATGGGTTAATATTAATCTGCCTCATGCATGACAGAGGGCGAGAGCAGCATCCGCCTCTTTTTTTTTGGCAGGGAAGTGGCTTTTGCCCCTCCTCCCTTCCCAAACCTGCTGAAATCCCTGAGTCACGGGGCAGAAATGGGGCTGGTGGCAGAGGTGGCAGAAGTGGCAGCGGCTCCGTGCCCACACCGCAACCGGAAAGATTGGGGGAGGCAAAATTTAAGGTGGTTGTCCCTCTTCCAGTTGCAAACCAGGACCGATGGCACTGTCACCACACCGCTGCCAAGCAGGAGTTGCCCCTCTCCCCCCACAGCCACTGTCAGCCGAGGGGGAAAGGTGGGGTGAGGCTGGGGGACTTCCTGGGCATCCCGGGGGTCCCCAGCACAGAGGATGCAGGGCTGGAGGCGAGGCAGTGCAGGATGGTCCCTGTTCCAAGGGGCCTGGAGCAGACACCAGCATCACTCCCATGCCATGTCCACCACAGCCAAGGTTAGAGCATCCCTGGACCTCAATTCTCTTCCTTCAGCAATTCCCTCTCTTCCCACCCCCACGGGAATGAGAGCACATCACAACCCATCCTTCATTTTGGGAGGCTTTTTCCAGCCAGCAAGCCCCAAAGCAAGGATAAAACCTGTAGCACATCCAATCCTCCCTGCTGCTTGCTAAGACCAGCCTCGGGCTGCCTCTCTGGAGAAAGTTATTTCCAGCAGGAAAATGTTGCAAGGTCTTAATCAGATCCTTCCTGGTGATTCACCGAAGGGCCAGGACGCTCTCCCACAGTCTCCTGGGTGCTGCAGCTGAGCCAGGACCCCGCCAGCACGATCCGAGCCGGAGCGATGTGTGCCCAGGCTGGAAATCCCCGTGGGAAGGTCCCGAGCCAGTTCCTTCAGGAGTGGAGGAATGTGGGTTGGAAGGCACTTCCCCCCAGCCCGCTGCCGGTGGGGAGGACTCAGGATGTCGTGATGAGGCTGGAGCCTTCATCCCACAGCAAATCCCTCGCTTGCTCCCCTCTGGGATACTGGAACATCCTACCCAGCTCTGACACGGGGGGATCTCAGGGTTCCCCCGGCAGCAGCCCCTCGCCACAGGGTCAGCACCCATGGGAGCAGAGCCCTGGCAGGATCCAGGCACAGGGAATTCAGCCAGGCTGGGAGCGAGGGAACCGCAGGGTCAGGCTGTGTCCGGCGCCTGCGGAGAAAGTCCCTGCTCAGAGTTATCATAACCCGGGGTCCGGCCATCCTCAACCACAGAGGCTCCCAGGAGACCTCCCACCACCCCCAGCACGTGCTCGGGGGTCCTTGGGCACAGATAAAGCCCAGCCCTGGGATCAGGGGGGTGCCCATGCCCATCCCCATCGGGGGAGTGCCGAAGTGGGGGTGACAGCCTCACGTGGGTCACCAGCAGGTCCCCAGCCCTCATGGCTGTGGTTGAGACATGTCAGGCTCCAGCTCCACGCCTCCCTCCACTGAAGAATGTGGCCAGAGCCAGAGCCAAAAACCTTCCCAGGCAGCTGCCCACCCTCACCCAGAGTCTGGGGGAGATACGAGGAGAGGGGCAGGAGGTGCCACCAGCAGCACATTCAGGGTGGCAGCAGGACGATGCCCACTATGTGGCAATGCCCATGTGCTCGTGCTCCAGGGACTCCCCAGCATCCCCAGTATACCCTGAACAAGGTATATTCACCTGGATATACCTTGAGGAGCTGGATCCCCATCCCTCCCCAGGGCTGGAGCCACCAGGAGGCAGGAAGGGAAATGGGAATGAAAAATAATGAAATTATTTAGAAGGGCACAGGCCTGGAATGGAGCCCACGCCAGGGATGCAGCCGGCACCAACTCTAGGGCTGGATCCCACCTCCAACCCCAGGATGCAAAAGTTCCACCTGGTTCCACCTGAACAAAGGTGCTGGGGGGCCCAGTGTGCCCCATTCCCTGTTTGGCATCACCTGGAGCTCTGGCACAGCGCAGTGTGGGCACAGCCCTGGCACCCTCTGACTCAGCCTGGCCGGAGCCAGGAGGGTCCTGACCCATGGTGAGGGTCCAGGGGCTGTGCCTGGAGCAGCTGGGCACAGCTGGGGACACCTCAGGAAACACCTGGGAATGCCCCAGGGCAGCCAGGCCTCAGCACCACCTGGGGTGGTTCCTGTCTGTCACCACGGCCAGGAACAAGGTGACACCCAAAGGTGCCGACCCCTTACGGGCTGCCACAGCCCTCAGACCGTGTGCTGGACAGAGCCAGCGCCATCCCTGACCCCAGCACACGTCCAGGGGAATAAATCCCACTTCCCCCCAGACTGGGGGTGTGATCCCACACACGTCAGGCTGTGGGTTAGTGGGGTGACAGCCCTGTGCCAACACGGGGCTGCACTGGGTGTTTGGAGCCACCAAGGCAGGGCCATGGAGCGGCTGCTGGGGCGTCACAGGGACAGTCCAGAGCCAGAACAGAGGAGCTGTTTGTGCTCCCGCCGGGGCCGGTTGTTTATCGGCAGCCGGAGCTGTTTACATCAGCCGCTGGCCCCGCTCTCTGCCACGGACACCCAGACGTGGGGCCCGGCCCTGGCTGCACCCCGCGGTCCCCAGGTGCCGGCAGGGCTTTGCTGGGAAGGAGGGGAAGCAGGGATGAGGGCTGAGGCTGAGTCACGGCCTTATCTCACTCCACACCCGACGGCGGCAGGATCCGGCCCCGGGACCCGCTGAGCTCCTTCCCCTGCTTGCACCCATCCTTGGGATCTGGAGGACCCCCAGCCCCCAGGGACATCCTCGCCAGCCAGAGGGACACCCTGGGGGACAAGGACTGTTCTCCCAGGGCACGGTGAGGCTTATGGGCCTCATCTTCCTCACTGTGGGTAGAGGGGGACAAAGATGGACAGACAGCCAGAGGACTGGACAGACCCCCAGTCTGATGGATCTGATGGAGTGTGATCTCCATCATTCCATTTCCTGATCCCTGAAGGGCAGCTGGGGCTAGAGGGGACGGGGAGGGACAGCAGTGCCTCGCTTGCTGGGGAAGGAGCCCTCGCCTCCCGAAAGGAAGCAGCTCCTGCCAGGAATCCGAGGCATTACTCAGCTCGCAGCCATAGATCAGCTGTTTGGCTGCTCGGAGCCTGTTTTTCATTAACAGCGGTGATTTTAGCACCACAGAGCTGCCTCCTCCCTCCTGCCAACAGCTCCAGGACGGCCTTGGAGAGGCGGAGCCCTGCCTGGCAGGTGGGATGTGAGGGCAGGTCAGGGATGTGGGTTATCCCTGATAACCGTGGGAGCTGAACTCACCTGAGTCCAGCCCTGTCCCGTGGCAGGGATAAAGTTCAGGTGGGTTTTGGAGGGCTGTGAGGAAGCTGGTTGTGGATTCATCCCTTTCCCATGAGAGGGATGAAGTTCAGGTTGGTTTTTGGAGGGCTGTGAGGAAGCTGGTTGTGGATTCATCCCTTTCCCATGAGAGGGATGAAGTTCAGGCTGGTTTCTGGAGGGATGGAACTCCACAGCTCCACAGCTGGATCCATCCCTTTCCCAACACAGGGATGAAGTTCAGGTTGGTTTTTGAAGAGATGGAGCTCCTGGAGGAGCTGCCAGTGCCCCAGGACACACATGCTGCCCCCTCAGCTATGCTGGCAGCCCTGGTGGTTCATTTTGGGCTGAAAACAGGAGATTTTGAGTTTACAAAGCCTGGTGGGGGGAGGGTGGTGATAAGGGGGTGAAGAGGTGTTTGGGGGCTCACAAAGCTCACTCCAGCCTCACACTTTTCCAGCTAAACGCTGAACTTGGGAAGGGTCTGGAACCCACTCAGGTTTATTAAAATCATCTTTTCAGCGCTGGGAAGCCAAATAAATGTGATACAAACATCCTCTCCAACCCGCTGCTTCCAGGCAGCCCAGGTACCATGGGAAGGGACACACCAGGATGGAGCATGGACAGAGCTGTGCCGGCATCTCCCGGTGCAAATCCAGCAGCCGCATCCCGCTCCCGCCTCTCCCGCCGCTCCCACGCTCCCGGCCAGCGCCGATGCTAAATCCGGCCTTTCCCATCTCCCTCCCAGCTGGATGAGGAGCTCCTGTCTCCATCTCAGTGGCCTCATCTTCACTCCCAGGGGACATTCCCCATCCTCTTCCCGCCACTCATCGCAATTCCATCCCATGCCAGAATGGAGCTGAGCAGTTCGCAGGGATGGGGTGAAATGGCTCCAGCTGCTTCTGTGTGATTGGACACTCAAATTTTGGTGTTCCTGCTGCTTCCTCCGAGAAAGCGAATGGTCCTTCCAGCAGGTGAGCTGCTTCCCTGCTCATCCAGGGATCAAAAGCCCATCCAGCTCTGGGTAGCATCGGTGCTGTGGATGCAAAGGGGTGGTTTGAGGATGGCTGAAAAGTTCTGTTTGTGCAAAACCAGTAAGGAACAGGGTCCTGCTGCAGTTTGGGGGGGCTGCAGTGTGTTTAGGGCAGGAGATGTCTCGGGATAACCAGGATCGCTCTGCTCCCGGCCGATAGCAGCGCGTGTGCCCGGGGGCTGCTCCTGCACTACGCCAAGAGCATTGGATCATCCCCGGGACAGCACAAACAACCTTCAGCCACCAGCAGAAAAACACAGGCTGATGCATCTTGGCATGTGCTGCTGTGCCTCCACCCATCATCCCGCCCGGCAGCCCCCGGGACCGCCGGCAGAACGGCTCCTCCGGCCCCTCGGAATCCTCGGAGCAACGCGCCATCCCAGCATGGGAAATGGTGCCCAGAGAGGCTGAGGAGCACAGAAAGGTGATAAAAACCTGCCTGGGCTCTTGTGGCCCCACAGAGCGGCTCAGGGGCATCTTGCACGTGGTGGCAGGAGGAGGAGGCAGGAGTGGGGCCGGGATGCTGAAGGCATCCAAGCCATGGAGAGTCAGCAGCTCCCAGACCTATTCCTCACACCCAGAGGAATGTAATGAATCAAGGATCCCCAAGGATCTTGGAAAGGTTCAAACTGAGGGCCTGAGATGAGCCAGACAAGTCCCAGCTCAACAAGGGGAGCGTGAGGCAGAGCCATGCCATCCCAACCCCATTTCCAGCCATGGGGAAGGGGCTCCACAGCGCTCCCCCAACCCAGCACTCCCCCAGAGTCTGTCTGCTGCTGCCACCCCCACTTCAGCACTCGTAATTAAGGATAATCCATCAGAATTTCATCCCATGGCTGCTGCTGCCACATCTGGAAGCTGCTGTGGGCTGCTCCCAGCTGTGCGGTATTTCCAAGGAACCACAGGAGTTTTCCATCCTCTTTTGATTAGCGTGTGGTTCCCACCCCAGAGCCCCAAACAGGGCCAGCAGCCCCACACTCAGCCAGGGACCTCGGGCCTGAGAGGTCCCCAAGCCATCGTGGGCTACTAAAATTCACGGTGTCCCCGTGGTTGGGCTGTGTCCCCCCCTGGGGACAGCTCAGCTCCTGCTGGAGGGTGGTGGCACAGCAGTGGGAACCTGGCTCCTGTCAGCAAGCGATCCTGCTTCCAAAAAAACAGCCCCGGGGTGGCACTCGGCAGTGGGAATTGCCCCACGTCCTCTGAGGCTGTGGCACACACCAGGGCCGATGGTCTGGGGAGCCCCCGGGTGTCCCCATCACCCCTTCCTTGGGAGCACCCCCCTGCAGGGAGGGCATTGTCACCCGGGACGGGGGACAAAACCCCCGGGAGCTCCCGACTCCCAGGCCCCGGCCACCGAACAGGTCCTTTGTGCTGTGGCCGTGTCCCCAGGCCCTGGCCAGCCCCGCTCTGCTCCAGCAGCAGCTGCTCCATCACATCTGGGGCTGATTTTGGGCACAAAGCCGCGCTCGCCTCTGGCAGCTGAAACCGCGCCGGGAGAGCCGGCGGGAGCGAAGGCAGCAGCCCGAGGGCTGCCTCAGGATGTGGTGGCTTGACCGGGAGGAAAGTGGGGCTGGAGGGACAGAGGGGACCCGAAACTCCCCCCCAGCACTGGCCAGAACCGGCTGTGGCCCTGGGGACGGGATTACGCCGAGCCGGAGGCATGTCCTGCGGCGAGCCCAGCGCTCCATGACCTCACCACCACGTGCCTGCGACGAGGAAGGAAAAGAGGAAACTCGACTTTTTTTCAAGAATAACTTTTGCCCGAGCTTTTCCTGGGGGTGAGAGTGTGACCCGTGGCCAGCACCACTCACCCTTTCCACAAGAGCATCGCTCTGGGGTGACAGCCGAGCCTCCCAGCCCACATCCCTGCCAGGATGCGGGGATGGACACGAAGAGCTGCAATCCACCTCCCCAAATGCCCCTCTGCCTTGGCCCAGCAGCACAGCCACCCTTGTCTCTGGTTGTCACCCCAGGGTGCTGCACCCCCTGTGTGCCTGTGGAGAACTGGGAAGCTCGGGCAGAGGAAGCTGTGCCCAGGCTCATAAACACATCAAAACCGTCTGCGGTTTCCACGTGGGTCACACACTCCTTCTCCTCCTTCTCCTCCTTCTCTTCTCCTCCTTCTCTTCTCCTCCTTCTTCTCCTCCCTCTCCCACCCCTGCGTGATGTCCCCAGCAGTCAGAGCCGGGCTCTGGATCCCTCCCCAGGGCTGGAGCCACCAGGAGGCAGAAGGGAAATGGGAATTAAAAACAGTGAAAATATTTAGAAGGGCACAGGTCTGGAATGGAGCCCACGCCAGGGATGCAGCCACCTCCAAGCCCAGGGCTGGATCCCAACCTCAGGATGCAAAAGTTCCACCTGGCTGCAGCAGAGACCAGGATGGGATTTGGAGCAGACACCCCTTGGTTATGCCAAGCAGCTGGAACAGCTGTGGAAAAGCAGGACATGAGCTGGGATCTGCTCCCTGGGAAAAGCACAAACCACTCAGAGCTGCTAGCTCTGCTGCCAGCTCCTGGCCAGGACATCCCAGGGTGGTTTGGCTCCCCGTCAGCCCTGCCCTGGCAGCCCTTCTGTGTCACTGAGGTACCTGATCCCAAAGCAGCACCTTCGCTTTGGCATGAGGGAAAACAAGCTAAATCCCAGGAAAGCAGGAGACCCTGGCAGCAGGATCACCCCAGGACACAGATTCAAAAAAGAACAAATTTAATCCATACCCAGGATCACAAAAATGAGCTGATGGATCCTCCATGTGCAGGGAATGAGCAGGACCTGAGCTCATTGCAATAGAGAGATGGATTACAGTTGGGATTAGGGTTGGGATTAGGATTGGGATAAGAACCCAACAGCCTTTCTTCACACCTCCCAAACCTTTCTGCTGAGCCAGGGGGGCAATTCTGTCCTCCCAGGTATCAGGACTAGCACTTGGCAGCTGGATCCTCTCAGCTCCTGGGGATCCCAGGATCCCAGCCAGGCATCACCGGAGTACTTCTCCTTTGGAAAGGGAAAAGCAGATCCAGGGGGATGAATTTGGCCTTCCCCAGGAAGGGGCTGGATTTGGAGGTGCCAGAGTCACAGCTCACCACCCTCACAGCCCCAGGATGCTGCTTTTGGGTTGTTTCCTCCTGATCTTCAGAGATTCCAGCTGGGCCGGGAATGTTTGGCTGAGGGAAGGATGTGGGACCTGCCAGGGGTCTCAGGACCTTCTGGCCTCCTGCCCCCACCACGAGGGGAGAGCTGTGGGACCTCCCCAGGGAGGAGCAGCAGGGGGTACCCCAATCCCAAAGCACCTTCATTAACGGGACACCCTCATTAATGGGACACTCCAATCTCAGGGCTTCCTCATTAATGGGGCATCCACACTAATGAGGCACCTCCTCCTTGGGGTGCCCTCATCTTCAGAGCACCCCCAGTAAAGGGGTTGCTTTTAGGGGCATCCCACCTCCATGACAGCCTCATTAACAGGGTACCCTCATTAATGGGACAGAACCATTAATTGGGGGCCTTCGCTTCTGGGGTACCTTGGTTTTCAAAGTGTCATTAATGGGGTACCCTCACCTCATTAATGGGACAGCCATATTAATTGTGGACCCTCACTTCTGGGGTGCCCCCTTGTCTCCAAGTCACCCTCATTAACGGGGCACCCCCATCTCTGGGGACCCCAATTAACCAGCACCCTTATTAATAGGGCAGCCTGATTGTGTGACACCTCCCAGGACAGCCACCCCCTCCCTTGTCACCCCCCCACAGAGCATCCCATGGGAATGGGGCTGGGTACCCCAAAGGGGGTGGGGGGCACCCATCACCTCTCTGCCCCCCCATTCTCTGAGCTTGTAGAGCTGGAAACCAGCTGTGGTTTGGAAAAAAAGAGGAAAAATTGAGTTTTCCTCCTCTGTAGGAATGAAACTGGGGGAAGGAGAAGCGGCTCTGGGTCCTGGAGCTGCTGCTGGACTTTCCTCCCTGCAGGAGGATTTTATTCAGCTGATACAAACGATATCTGGGGCTTTTTTGATTCTGGTTTCCTCCCGGCAACGGGTGGTGATGAGTCAGAAATCCAAAATAAAGATAAATAAGTTTAAAAATAAAGGGAAGCAAAGGCACAACTCCCATCCCACTTGTAAATAAACGCCGGAGCTGCTGGATGGAGCTGCAGAGGCTGCAGCCAGGGCAGGAACCCCGAGGGCCGGGTGGTGTTCCAGGACAGGTCCTGCGGGATTTGGGGTGCTGGCAGTGCATTCCGGGGTGCTGGGATGTGTTCCCTGCTCCTCACCCCTGCAGGATTCCTCAAGGGGAATACCCTGCCTGGACTATGGTTAATAATGCAGGAGTTTGGATGCTGGAGCAGGATTTTGGCAGGGTGCTGGGTTTTCTCAGGCTGGAAAGGAGCCGGCTCTTCCCGGGATTCGGCGAGATTTAACCCTTCGGTGTCCGCCGGCCGTGCCCATCCCGAGGTCCCTGCCCAACATTCCCTCTCAGTGCGATGACTCCGGACCCTCCCACGGCCCAGAAACGCCCCGGGGCGGGTGGTCCCGGCAGGGATTTGGGAACAGCCAGCATGGCTTGGCCAGACACACTGCCCGGCGCTGCTCCTCATCCTCACCGCCACCACAAACCCCGGCGGGCTCTGCTGAGTGACCCAGAGCCGCCTCCACCGCTGGATCCCGGGCCAACATCTGGGCAGCGCCTCTCCCAGCTTCCTAATTAAGGAATTCATTAAAACACCTCCCGGCCGGGGGGTGACGGCGCGGGGGCCGTGCGCCACCTCCAGTGACGCTCTTTGCAGCCCCAAAATTCCCACCACGGCCGCCGGAGCTGGATTTTGGCAGGAGCAGCCGCTTACTCAGCCTGGAATTGAGCCGGCTCTTCCCGGGGCAGAGTCCTCACCCCTCCAGCCAGCCAGGCTCAGGCTCAAACCCATCACTTGAGCTCAAACCCATCCATGCAGCTTAAACCCATCCATCCAGCTTAAAACCATCACTTGGGCTCAAACCCATCCATCCTGCTTAAACCCATCACTTGGGCTCAAACCCACTGATCTGGCTCAAACCAACCACTTGGGCTCAAATCCATCAATATGGCTCAAATCCATTGCTCCAACTCAAATCCATCACTCCAGCTCAAACCCATTGCTCAGGCTCAAACCCATCACTCCAGCTCAAATCCATTGCTTGGGCTCAAATCCATCAATATGGCTCACACCCATCACTCCAGCTCACACCCATCTCTCCAGCTCACACCCATCACTCCAGCTCACACCCATCACTCCAGCTCAAACCCATTGATCCAGCTCAAACCCATTGATCCAGCTCAAACCCATTGATCCAGCTCAAATCCATCAATATGGCTCAAATCCATCAATATGGCTCACACCCATCACTCCAGCTCACACCCATTGATCCAGCTCACACCCATCTCTCCAGCTCACACCCCTCACTCCAGCTCACACCTATTGATCCAGCTCTCACCCATCTCTCCAGCTCTCACCCATCACTCCAGCTCACACCCATCTCTCCAGCTCACACCCATCTCTCCAGCTCTCACCCATCTTTCCAGCTCTCACCCCTCACTCCAGCTCTCACCCATCTCTCCAGCTCTCACCCCTCACTCCAGCTCACACCCATCTCTCCAGCTCACACCCATCACTCCAGTTCACACCCATCTCTCCAGCTCTCACCCATCTCTCCAGCTCTCACCCCTCACTCCAGCTCACACCCATCACTCCAGCTCTCACCCCTCACTCCAGCTCTCACCCATCACTCCAGCTCTCACCCATCACTCCAGCTCTCACCCATCTCTCCAGCTCTCACCCATCAGATCCAGCTCTCACCCATCAGATCCAGCTCTCACCCATCTTCCCGGAGCCTTTTCCCTCTCGCGGGTTCCCCGTGGGTGCTGCTGGGTCCTGGCAATTCCCGATTCCAGTGCTGGAGCCAGGTGGATCCCGGTCCTCCCTGGAGCAATGGGATGCTGCTGGAGAAATAAATACAAAAGAGGGGAAAAAAACCCAGGAAAATTACAAAATGAAAGAAAACAGCTCAAAGGGTGATGGTTGGGATGGTGCCACATGGAGCATCCACATGGGATGGGGTCCAGAATGCCATGGGGAAGGGATCTCCTCTCCCTCTGCCCCATGGATGTGGCTCCTTGTACTTCCACCACTCTGAAAGCTAGAAACAGGTTGTATTTTATTTTATTTTATTTTATTGCATTTTATTTTATTTCATTTCATTTAATTTCACTTATTGTATTTTGGTTTTATTCTATTCCATTCTATTCTAACTTTTTATCTTTCTTTAATGTAATTTTTTTATTTTATTTATTCTATTTATTTAATTTAATTTCATGACATTTTATTTTATTTATTTATTTCATTTAATCTTATTTATCCTTTCTTTCATTATCTTTCTTCATTTCATTTCCTTCATTTTCTCTTATTTTATTTTATTTAAATAGCAGCAATTGCTCAATTTCAGCATCTAGATCCAGAAATTCCCTTTTTGAGGGCTGGGGTCTCCAGACCATCCTGGCTGCTGCCCTCAGCCCTTCTCTGAAGGACCCCAGGAGAATCCTGCAGGAATCCTGATCTGCCCCCACCTCCAGTGCCAGGGACCCTCAGCTCCCTCCTGGCCCAGCCTTGGCTGTCTCCAAGCAGCAGCTGGAGGCTTGAGGAAGAGGAGGCACCAGCTCGGGTCCCTTTTCCCCCAGGAGCACCCACATCCTGCAGAATGAGGATCCCCTGGGAGCTGCTGGGAGCATCTCAGGAGGCATCAGCCACATCCCAGCTCCATGGACCTTCCGTCTTCCCTGTGCCTCAAAAGCTTCTTTGAGACTGAGCCAGGACTGGAGGATGCCCAGGTGACAAATTCCCCCCAGGGAAATTCCTCTGGCTCCTCCTGACCAGGGAATGGGCCCCTCCAGGGAAGAGTTGCTTCTCAAACCATCTGTGAATCACCGGAATTTGCTCTTCCTTTGCCCTTGCCTCGTCTCTTGGTGGCACAGACATCCAGCAGCTTCCAAACCAGGATGAAAAGTCGCAGGATTTGGGTTGGATTCAGGCTGGAGATGCTGCCTGGGACTGGCAAACCACGGACAAAGCCAGAGTGAGTGTCCATGGCTCCAGAGGTTGGATACTCTTCTTCAAAAATTCACATTTTGGACCAATTTTAGGACCTGATCAACCCATTCCTGGACAGAAAATGGTCCTGGATTTTCACATTACCCAAGGGCACAACACTCCTGATGTCCAGCAGAAGCTGCACAGGCTGGAATAGGATGGGTTCCTCCTTCTGCTCAGCTTCCCACAAGAGACAAACAATAGGGAAGGTCAAGCATTTTCCATTCCTGATATTTATCAATGGAATTATGTTTTCTGGCAGGAAATTGTTGATTTTTGGGAGGAAAACCCAGCTGTTTGTGTCCCAGTAAGCCTGGACCACGTTGGAAGCGATGCTGGGGGCCCTGGGACACCTGGACTCCCATCCTGTGATGTCCATGGTTTCCATGGGCAGGTGTGAGAGATGACCCGAGGGCAGGAGCAGCAGTTGGAGTTTTGCTAAAACACGTCACAGCGCTCCTCACCCTGCTCCAAACAGCTCCCAAACACCCTCCTGGAGCTCTGTGCCTTTCTGCAACCCCTTCCCACCCAGCTCCCACCCCGAGGGAGGAAAGACCCACGGATGACTCTGATGATGAAGGAGGAGGAACCTCCCACCCGATTCCCTGGGGAGCTCCGGCCGTGGGCTCTGCCCCACACCCCACTGACGGCGTCTGCTCCCCCTTTCACAACTTCCTCCGCAGCTTCTCCCTCGAGCCAACACCCCTGCCCCGTGCTGGGTGTCACGTTCTGCACCCACCCGCCTCCCCAGGGACCTCCCGGGGTTCCCAGCCCAATCCCATCACCCACGGGGTCTCCAGGAACGGGACTCAGCAGCACATTCCCATGGGAAGGGAACCCACTCGTTCCACCCCACTGCAGCATCACCCTCCTGGCCTCAGGCTCCGTAGCCCGGCCAGCTCAGCACCACGGGGCTCCACCTTCATCCTCCTCCCTGGAGAGATGTGGATGCTGAAAGTGAGAGATCAGGCAGGGAGAGCAGTGTCTGTGTGAAACCAGGTCACAGAACCTTCTTATGGATGCTAACTGTGAAGCAGGGAGCACGGTGCCTGTGGAAATTACAGGCCACATAACTCTCTCAGTCTTGCCTGAGAAAGTGGCCTGGGAATTCATAAGGAGGAATTAAAACAATCCTCAGAGACAGAGAACAGCCTGGCAGGTGCTGTTTGTCTGTTCCTTGTTTTCTTGCAGGAGAAGGTCGGGGGGTGGTGAACCCCAGTGACCAATGATGGTGATGTTCACTGACCAATAAGAGTTCTCTTTTCTGTACTTTCACATGTCAGTCTATAAAAAAGACCTGAGGTAATAAACTGAGAAAAATTCTCCTGATCGACTCCTGAGAGAGTCTGTGTCATTCTTCTCACCATTCCAAACAGAGCAACTTCTCACACTGGCCCGAGAAATCATGAGGAGGAACTCAAACAGCCCTCAGAGAGGGAAAACAACCTCTGCAGGTGTTGTTTGTCCCCTTGTTGTTTTCCTGCAGGAAACGCTCGAGGGGTGTTGTTCCCAGCTGCCCAGTGATGGTGATGTGTTGGTTTGATGGCCAATGAAAGTTTTACCTTTTTGGAGCTTCTCAGAACTGTCTATAAAAGAGGATCTGGAAGAATAAAAAGATGATGCACACTCTCTGCAACTGAGAGTGTGCATCATCACTGTCACGGTTCCTGACACAGTGAGGCAGAAAGATGCTGTGGAAAAGTTTTGTTTTCCCTGGAAAAACTATCACTGGCACCCTTGATCCCATTCTGCTCCCCATGATGGCCACAAGCTCAGTGTCCCTGGGTTCATCCATGGGGACGATGGGTTTGGGTCACCAGCTCTGGGTGCTCCATCCAGCCAAGGAACTCACCTCGTTTTCCTCCAGGGAAGAGAATAATCCTGAGCTTTGCTGAGCACCTTTTGCTGCCATTCCAAGACCCCCCTGAGTGACCCAGATCCCAGGATTGGGGATTTGGGACTCACCCCTAAATTTTTGGGGATTTAGAGATGAAGGAACATCCCAAGCCCAGATCCCAGGGCCTGAGAGGTGCTGCTCTGGAGGAGCACGTCAGGAATCCTTTGGATTAGGTTTACCCCTGCATGTGGAAGCGATGAGGAGGAGGGAAGGGCTGGGAAGCAGGATGGAGGGGTAAAGAGCCAGCTCTTCTATAAGGGAATTCATCCCAATTGCCAAAATTGGAGGAGAAAAAGCCAATTTCCAGCTTTCCTTGGGCTCACTTGGATCCCAGCGCATCAGAGACCCATTCCCCATGCTGGAGAGGAAACATGGAATAACCGTGGAGGTGTGACCTCCCTGACCTCCCTCCTCAGCCTCTCCCACCCAGCCATGGCTCCCAGACCGTGCTTAGCCCAACATCCAGCCTTCCCCTGGCCCCCGAGCGTGGGAAATGCGGGAAACACCTCCAAATCTCCTCTGAGGATTCTCAGGGGCTTGGCCACCCCCGAGCAGGATTTAACCTGCTCATTTGCATGCCCTCATCACCTCTAATTAAATCTGTGTGGTGGCACTGTCTTTTCAGCCCCCGCTGTCCCTGGAAATCCCCGGGCTGTGCTGCCAGGATGACGGATGGTGGGAAGAAAACAGGACAGGTCCCACACGCAGGAGGGGCCATGGGCACGGCGGTTTTTCCCTCTTCACACTGAAAATAAGGAGGTTGTTGCAGGTTTGTGGCCAAAGCCATGGGGCTGTGGAGGAAATGCAGATCTTTTTGTGGCCACAGGGTTCCTGGCCTGTCCCTGCCTGGGATCACAGCTCCAGATCACCCAAGTGGGGGGTTCCCAACGCTCTGCAGCACGTGCAGCTCCCTCAATGAAATCCAAAAAAATTCTATTTCAACCTCCTCAAAGCAAAAAACTGATGGTGTGAAGGTCATGGGGTCCAGCCAGGAGCCACCAGACATGGGCACGTCACTGCCAGAGTCCCCCAGGTGTCACCCACTCACCACCTCCAGCAGCCTTTGGAAATGGGAGAGGGGGAACAAAGCAGCCTCCAAGGACATCACCAGGGCGTTGGGGGATCCAATGGGTTAAAAAAACCCCCCGGATTTTGTTCCTGTGAAGAGATGGGATCAGCAGCACACTGGGAAAACCAGGATAAGCCAGGGCAGTGTGGGCCAGGATCCCCCACGGCTACAGAGCCCACAGCAGCAGGGCTGGGACTCAGGGGGATTCTCTTGGGGTGACCGCAAGGATATTCCCAGGGAAATGAGGGGTTTGGGACAGCATTGAAATGGGACAGCCAGGGGTGGGAGAGGAGATGCAGCTCCCAGTGACACCCAGCACAAAGGGACCAGCAGGACTTGTGCCAGGGTGGCCATGGACCAGGGTGGCCATGGACCAGGGTGACCATGGACCAGGGTGACAATGCCAGGGTGACCATGCCAGGGTGACCATGGACCAGGGTGATCATGGACCAGGGTGGCCATGGACCAGGGTGACAATGCCAGGGTGGCCATGGACCAGGGTGATCATGGACCAGGGTGATCATGGACCAGGGTGGCCATGGACCAGGGTGACAATGCCAGGGTGATCATGGACCAGGGTGACAATGCCAGGGTGACCATGGACCAGGGTGACCATGGACCAGGGTGATCATGGACCAGGGTGGCCATGGACCAGGGTGACAATGCCAGGGTGATCATGGACCAGGGTGACAATGCCAGGGTGATCATGGACCAGGGTGATCATGGACCAGGGTGACCATGGACCAGGGTGACAATGCCAGGGTGATCATGGACCAGGGTGACCATGGACCAGGGTGACCATGCCAGGGTGACCATGGACCAGGGTGATCATGGACCAGGGTGACCATGCCAGGGTGACCATGGACCAGGGTGACCATGGATCAGGGTGACCATGCCAGGGTGACCATGGACCAGGGTGACCATGGATCAGGGTGACCATGCCAGGGTGACCATGGACCAGGGTGACCATGGACCAGGGTGATCATGCCAGGGTGACCATGGACCAGGGTGACCATGGACCAGGATGACCATGGACCAGGGATGGACCAAGCAAGATGTAGAGGCAGGATGACATCGAGGTGTCACCAAGCATCCCTCTGTCTGTCCCTGTGTCACCCCAGAACAGTGTGTGAGCCCAGCAGCTGTGACAGTCGGGACATTCGCTTGTCACTGTCACACCAAGGAGAGCCCGTGGAGGGCAGGGCTCGTGGATTTGTGCATCTCTGAGAGCTACAACCCTGGGGCTGTGTTTAGTGACACGACACCCATGTCAAGCCATGCCCCTGCTGTGGCCCAGGGACACCGATCCGACACTCTCCCAGCCCCTGAGGGGTTAAACGTCCCCAGCCATCCCCCAAATGACGAAGAGACGCTGGTCCCCAGCAATTAGGTGACAGATCCGGGTACACCGCAGCCCGGGCTGGTGACGTGAGGATGGATCCAGGCTGGCTGGTGGTTTGTCCCTGGCTGGCTCCCAGCCCCCGGAGCCGCCGCTGCTTCCCGGCCCCGCGGCCTCGTGGCACCTGGAGCGATGTGTCACCGGGAATTCCAGACCCTCTGTGGCCCCCTCCGCCTGCTGACCCCCCAGAACCCCCCAAGCCCGTGTTGTCTCTGGGGTAGGGCACGATGGGTGTCCCCACAAGTGTCCCCGTGCTGGGTGTGGAGTGCCCTCCACAGGAGCAGAACAGGGGGTGCGGATTGAGGCCATTTCCCTCCCCAAGGCAGCTGCGCTTTGGGGTCAGTTCACACATTTTGCACATTTTGATGCTGGGGGTTTCAAAACCTGAAATGGAGAAATATTTCTGTGTCTCCAGAAGCCTCCGAGCCCGTTCCTCAGCTCTTCCCAAGGGGTTGGTGTCTCCTGGAGACTTCCCGAGCCTGGGGAAGGGCGAGGGGGACCCAGCCGGGTTGGGGGCGTGCAGGCAATTGCCGCCTCTGGCTGGGAATTGAGGAGAAAAACAACAAAAAGGGGTTTGTAGCGTATCTGCAGCCGTTCCCAGTTTACCCAGTGGAGTGACTGGGAGGAGCTGGGACGGGGTGGGGCGAGCCCTCTGTCCCTGCCAGGGGTGGGAATGGCCGGGCCTCGCTCCTGCCGTGTCCCGGGCGCTGCCGGGGGGGTTCGCAGCAGTAAATCTGGGGGGGGGGCGGGGGGGGGGGGGGGTTGGGGGGATGTAACCCGAAATCTCCCACAGGCGGCTCCTGGTGCCACCCTGCCCCGAGAAGCGTCACCCAAATGTCCCCAGCGCCAGGGACTCCGGTGGTGTCAGAGGCGCTAGCGGGACTTACCCTGAACATCTGGGGCTCCACATCTGGGGGGGTCACACATCTGGGGGGGTCACACATCGGGGGGGTCACACATCTGGGGGCGGTCACACATCTGGCAGGACGCACATCTGGGGGCGGTCACACATCTGGGGGGGTCACACATCTGGGGTTGGTCACACATCTGGGGGGGGTCACACATCGGGGGGGGTCACACATCTGGGGGGGGTCACACATCTGGGGGGGGTCACACATCTGGGGGGGTCACACATCTGGGGGGGGTCACACATCTGGGGGGGGGGTCACACATCGGGGGCCCGGGAGACACGGGAACGTGCTTCCCCCTCGTGGCCGCAGGGGGGACTGCACCCTGCCCCTCCCCGATGGGGAAACTGAGGCACGAGCCCGACTCCCGCATTCCTCTCTCCCCACTTTAGGGGGATTTCACAGCTCCCCAAAACCTGCTCCCCCCGGCTGTGCCCGTGCGTGCCCCGGGATCCCCGAACACTCCCAAAGGGGGGTCACCTGCTCTGTGAAACACCTGGGGGGTGCAGGACCCCAGCGTCCCTCCGTGGTGGGGTCAGCTTGATCCACAAACCTGGGGGAAAAAATGGAGAGAGAAAGTCAGGCGGGATGGGGCAGCGGGACTGGGGGGCACAGACTCGGGGACACAGGTGGGACCCTCAGGGACACAGACGGGACCCTCGGGAACACGGGGGACACTGCCCAGCTGAACCATCACCCCTCAAGCTGCACCAGAGAAGACAAAAAGCTTAAAATGAAGCCAAACCCCACAACTCTGCGCCGGGAGAGGAGGTTCAGCGGTCACCCCAATCCCACAGACACGACCCCCGGGCACCCAGCGTCCCCCCAGCCCAGCTGACCCCACGGCTCTGGGGGATGATGACACCCTGCACCCATCCCTCACCCAAATCCTGGACCCTCAGCCCGGATCCGGCCCCTTCCTCAGCACAAACCACCCTGGGAGGATTTTCCTGGCAGTGACGGCTTTGGGGTGAGCCTGGGATCACCCCGCGGGCTCAGAGTCCTGCGGGTGACAGGGCTGGGTCCTGCCAGGCAGGACGTCACCGACACCCGGCCCCGGGGTGGGGGACCTTGGGGTGGGGGCACCCCGGGGCCAGCACGCCCTGCCGAGGGGCGGGGGGCCCGGGGAGGCTGCAGAGGCGGCGGCTGTGCCAGGTGCTTGCGTCCCCCCCGTCCCTCCCCCGCTTTAACGAGAGGGCAAAGAGCAGGTGGGTGCGGTGCCACCAAGCCCTGTCCCCTGCCCGTGTCACCCTCCGCAGTCACGGCCCGAGCGGCGGAGCCAGCGATCGAGGTGAGCGGGGACACCCCGGGGCAGCGACCCCATCTCGGGCCTTGGGGGTTTGGCTTCGGCCGCTGGGGGACCCCCTCGGGGCTGGGATGGAGCAGGGGACCGGGATAGAGGGACGGGGTGGGGGGAGGGGTGGCATGTCCCTCGGGTGTTTGGGGACACATCGGGGGTGACACAGGGTCCCCACCCAGGATCCCACAGCAGGATCGAGACGCTCTTGCTGCTGCCGGCAGGATGGGAGACCCGTTCGGCGGCTGGAGCCCGTCACGGTGAGCGGGTCCCCACCGCGGGACCCCCGAGGGCTGGGCGGGGGAGGGGGGCAGCGCTGTGAAGGTCCCTCTGTCCGTCCAGGAGCGAATATGACGACAGGACCCCTCCCCGACATTCCAGCAGCTTCGTCCGCCTCGCCGGGAAAAGCATCTACAGTGAGTGAGGGCTGCACCCCAAAAACCCCTCTAATCCCCCCCCGACCGAGCCCAGCCTGTCCCTGTCACCTCACCCCCCGTGTGCCCCCAGACCAGCGCAAGGAGTACGGGCACACCCTGCTCAGGCTCCACAACGATTTCCAGCACCACGTTGAGGTAGGAGCCCCCTCCAAGTGCCCCGCGCCCCCCAGCCCTGCCAGGGGACCCCTGTGACACCGGCTGTCCCCCCAGCACCTGCTCACGATGCCCCTGGAGCGGGACCTCCGCAGTGCCCAGGACTGTCTGGGGCGCCTGAAGGAGCTGGAGGAGCAGGGCCGGGTCTGGGGGCAGGATGTCATCCTGGCAGTCAAGGAGCAGGAGCTGGTGCTGAGCGATGTGGAGAGCAAGGTACCCCCCGGCCAGGGCACCCCCAAAGCCCGGTACCCCCCGGCCAGGGCACCCCCAAAGCCCGGTACCCTCTGGCCATGGAACCCTCCGGTACCTGGTACCCCCTGAATCCCTCTATTCCCCGAGCAAGGTACCCCCAAAACCCGGCACTCCTCAACCAGGGCACCCTAGGCCATCCCCCAACCCCGGTACCCTCTGGCCAGGGCACCCCCAAACCTCGGTACCCCCTGGCCAGGGTATCCCCTGAATCCTGGGATCTCCTGGCTGTGGGATCGCCCCAAATCCCAGTCCCCCTGGTCCAGGTATCCCCAAACCCCAGCACCCCCCTCTGCCCCCCAACCCAGCAGCTCCTGTAGCCCTGGCACCCCCCAGTGTGGGCACCCCCCCAGTCTGGCACCCACAACCCTGCCCCACCCCCAGGCTCAGCCCCCCAAACTCTGCTATCCCCCTCCCACGCCACCCCACCACCCCATTAAACCTCACACCCCACAGCCCGATCCCCACAGTCCCACCTGCACCCCTTTAACCCTTTCCTAGCCACTCGGGTGGGGGGACCGAGCACCCCGTTTTCCCCTTTCCAGGAGGAGCTGGAGGCTTTCCCGCTGGGAAGCGTGCAGGGATGCTCCTCCGGGCTGGACAACACGGTGCTGGCTGTCAGCGTCCAGGAGAGGAACCCGCCGAGAACCAGTGTGCTGCTCTTCCAGTGCGAGCGGCTGGGGGTGAGCCCTGAGGGGGGAGGAATGGGGGGCAGCCCCCCGGAACGGGGCGCTGATGGCAGCGGGTCCGTGCCAGGCAGAGACTCTGAAGAGCAGCCTGGAGAAGGTGCTGAGGCAGAGGAAGGAGGAGCAGAGCGATCACTACGGGCACAGGTACGGGGGGGAAGTGACTCCGGGACCCCTCCCTGGAGACTGGGCACGCAAGTCTCGCTCCGCAGAGTTGTGGTGGGTCTGGCGATGGGGTCTCCACACTGCCCCAGTGTCCCCCAAAGAGTCCCTACCCTGCCTGTGGGCTCCTGAGGCTGAGGGGGGCCCTTTCCCCAGTGCCCCCCAGCTCCCCCTTCCTTCCCCAGCCCATGAATCCATCCCCCACCCCACCCATGGGCTCAGCCTCCTTCCTACCCCTCCTCCTCCACCCCATCCCCAGGCTCAGTTCCCCCCTCCCACTCCTCATCCCGGTGGGCACAGACCCCCCCACCCCACCCGTGAGCTCAGTGTCCCCTCGGTGTCCCCTGGGTGTCTCCTGGTCCCCGTGGGCACAGCGTGTTCCCCACCCTATTTCCCATCCCGGGCTCAGACCCCCGCCTCCTCCTCCCTCTGACTCCCCCAGCCCCCTCCCAGCCCATGCCCCACACCCAAACCCGCCTCGCCAGGCTCGGCTCCCCCTCCCCATCCATCCCTGTTTCCCCGGAGCAGCCCGGACACTCCACCGAGCCCGGCCCCCCCGTACCCGGCCCCGGAGCGCTGGGCAGAGCCCCCCCAGCCCGACCCCCAGGAGCCCCCCCAGCGCAGGCTGCTCTCCTCGGAGTACCGTGAGTGTCGGGCGGGAGAGGGAGGGACCGCGTCGTGCCTCAGTTTCCCCGGGAGCAGGGGGTGACGCCGGGGACACTGTAGTGTCACCAGGTGCGCCGGACCCCCCGCAGATGCCGCGGAGCCGCCCCCCCGGCCAGGCTGTGGCCGAGGTGGAGAGAGATGTTGTAAGTGACCGCCCCCCCGAGCCCTCCCCGGCTGCGGACCCCGCAGCTCCCCCCAGCACGCACCGTGCCCCTGCACCCACAGGAGATCCTCAACCACGTCCTCGGGGACCTGGAGCTCTTCATGGGCCGCCTGAAGACGGCCCTGAGCTCGGCCAGCACGAAGAAGAAGCGGAAGAAGCCAGGTAGGAAGGGAGGGGGGTGTCCCTGGGGGGCTGCCGGGGGTTCTGGAGCGGCCAGGCCGGTGCCAGCCCCCAGCTCTGCCCCCCCAGCGCTGCCCCCAAAGGATGGGTACACGGATTTCTTCCAGAAGGTGAAATACGCCCTCAACCTCATGGTAGGTCCCGTTGGGCTGGATGGGAGCGGTTTGGGGTCGGGGGGGATGTGGGGAAGGGGCCTAAATGGGAAAGGGGGGTTGTGTGGGGATGGGGGGGGCTGTGTGGGGATGGGGGGGCTGTGTGGGGATGGGGGGCTGTGTGGGGATGGGGGAGCTGCAGGTGAACCGAGGGGCTCTGTGGGGATGGGGGTCCATGGGGATGGGGGGCTGTGTGGGGATGGAGGGGGCTGTGTGGGGATGGGGGGGCTCTGTGGGGATGGAGGGGGCTGTGTGAGGATGGGGGGGGCTGTGTGAGGATGGGGGGGGCTGTGTGGGGATGGGGGGGGCTGTGTGGGGATGGGGGGGGCTGTGTGAGGATGGGAGGCTCTGTGAGGATGGGGGGCTGTGTGAGGATGGGAGGCTCTGTGAGGATGGGGGGGCTGTGTGAGGATGGGGGGGCTGTGTGGGGATGGGGGTCCATGGGGATGGGGGGGCTCTGTGGGGATGGGGGGGCTCTGTGGGGATGGAGGGGCCATATGGGGACAAGGCTCTATGTAGGGATGAGAGGTGTGGGTGGGCTGGGGGGGGCTGTGCGAGGATGGGGGGGCTGTGTGAGGATGGGGGGGCTGTGTGAGGATGGGGGAGCTGCAGGTGAACCGAGGGGCTCTGTGGGGATGGGGGACCATGGGGATGGGGGGGCTGTGTGAGGATGGGGGGGCTGTGTGGGGATGGGGGGGCTCTGTGGGGATGGGGGGGCTCTGTGGGGATGGGGGGGCTCTGTGGGGATGGGGGGGCTGTGTGGGGATGGGGGGCTCTGTGGGGATGGGGGTCCATGGGGATGGAGGGGGCTGTGTGAGGATGGGGGGCTCTGTGGGGATGGGGGGCTCTGTGGGGATGGGGGGCTCTGTGGGGATGGGGGGGCCATATGGGGACAAGGCTCTATGTAGGGATGAGAGGTGTGGGTGGGCTGGGGGGGCTGTGTGAGGATGGGGGGGCTCCCTAGGGACACCCACCCCCCCCAGGGACGGACCCACCGGGACGTGACGGAGCCCGACCCCCCCGAGCTGCTGCGCCTCATCTTCTCAGCTCTGTCCTTCGTGAGTGCCCCCGAGCGGGTCCGCACAACGTGTGGGGATCCCCCCCCGCTCCCCCATCCCGGGGGGTGCGTTTGGGGGTGCTGCTCCATCCCCCTCCCCCCCAGGTCCTGGCCCACTGCCCCAGCCCCGGCCTGGCCCCGGGGGTGGAGAGTCCATTGCTGCTGCCGGAGGCGCTGCAATTCCTCGAGGAGAACCTGAGCGATGACGACTACGGCGTCTGGAAGAGCCTCGGCACGGCCTGGAACAAGTCCAGGTGGGGTCCAGCCCTCCGGCACCGCGGAAGGGGGGTCTGGAGCTGAGGGGGGGTCACAGCACCCACCCCGGTGTCCTCCCCGACGGCTGCAGGGCCGAGTACCCCAACAGCGCCCTGGTGCCCGCGTACACCCCGGCTTTTTCGGACGGCTGGCTGCCCCCCGTGATGGAGCAGGAACGTCACGAGGACCTCCAGGACACCGCACCGCCTGCCTCAGTTTCCCCAACTCTCTTGCGACACCCTTCCCTGTCCCTGTCCCCCGCACAGTCCCCGGCCACCGGCTGGAGGGACAATCCCAGCCGAGTGTAAGCGTCCGCCTGTCCCTGCGGGTGCGGAGGGTCGGGACAAGATTTGGTCCCCGGCTGGCTGCTGATGGACCCCCGCCACCTCCAGGTCCCCCCTCCCTGCCCAGGGGCTGGCCCGGGCCCTGTACGACTTCCAGGCGAGGAATTCACAGGAGCTGAGCGTCAGGAAGGGGGACACGCTGCAGGTACAAACGGGGGGCTCCCTCCATGGGTGCTCGTGGGGAGGGCGAAGGTGGGACCCCGGGGAACCCCCGCCCTGCCCCCCCTGTCACCCCCCCGTAGGTCTTGGACCAGCAGAGGAAGTGGTGGCTGGTGCAGGACGAGCGGGGGGACAGGGGACACGTCCCTGGTAACATCCTGGAGCCCCTCCCGGAGCCGGGGTACAGCCCCAGACAGGTGCGTGTCCCCTCTGCCCCCCCTTCCCCGAGGCCCCCACCAGGATGGGGTGGCGGCGGCCACGCCGGTGTCCCCTCCCTTTGTCCCCCGCTCCAGGACAGTCCCCCCACCCTGCGACTCAGCTCCTCGCCGGCAGAGGTGACAGCCTGGCTCACGGACAAGGGCTTCTCGCGGATGTAGGTGGTCCCTTGAGCCCCCCCCCGGCTCCCAAAGCTCCATTTGGGGCTGGAGGCGAGCCCCGCTCACCCCCGGCCGCCCCCCGCAGCACGGTGCGGACCCTGGGGGTGCTGCGGGGACACGAACTGCTGCAGATGAGCCCGGCCGAGCTGCGAGGCGTCTGCCCCGAGGAGTGGCGGAGGGTCCTCTTCAAGCTGTCCCCCATCAGGACATCCCTGGGGGTGAGGGACCCCCGCCCCATGTCGGGACTACCGGCCCCACGCCCCCCTCCCCACCCCCGGGGCTGGCGCCGGTGTCCCTGGGGGTGTGGGACCCCCGGACTGATCCTGGGGGTTCCTGAGGGATGCCCCGGAGCCCCCCAGCCCGGGCTGCCCATGGGCCCGAGGGACCCGCACGGCCCCTCCCCATCCCGGAGCTCCCCCCCAGCTCTCCCATCCCCCTTCTCTGCAGATCGCCCCCAGGGACTGAGCCACTGTCCCCGACACGTCCCTGCTCCGGATGGAGCGTCCTGGCAACGGCGGGACCTGGCGGAGAACCCACCCCCAGGCAGAGAACCACGCCTTGACACGGGACAATGTCCCCCCAAAGCCACCAGGGACACCGGGACCACTGCAGGGCTCCTGGGGACCCCCTCAGGGAAATGACTCTGCACCCCCAAAATGTAAAGGGATTGGTGTGGAAAATAAAAGTGACAGCAGTGAGGTGTGCAGAGTGTGGGGACAGCGACAGGGACAGGGGAGGGGGAACAGGGACAGGGGAAGGGGGAACAGGGACAGGGGAGGGGGAAGGAATAGGGACAGGGGAGGGGGAAGGAATAGGGACAGGGGAGGGGGACAGGGACAGGGAGGGGGGGGAACAGGGACAGGGGAGGGGGAACAGGGACAGGGGAGGGGGACAGGGACAGGGGAGGGGGACAGGGACAGGGGAGGGGGACAGGGACAGGGGAGGGGGACAGGGACAGGGGAGGGGGGAACAGGGACAGGGGAGGGGGAAAGGGACAGGGGAAGGGGGAACAGGGACAGGGGAGGGGGGAACAGGGACAGGGGAGGGGGGGAACAGGGACAGGGGAGGGGGGAGGGGGGAACAGGGACAGGGGAGGGGGGAACAGGGACAGGGGAGGGGGGAAAGGGACAGGGGAAGGGGGAACAGGGACAGGGGAGGGGGGGAACAGGGACAGGGGAGGGGGGACAGGGACAGGGGAGGGGGGACAGGGACAGGGGAAGGAGGAACAGGGACGGGAGGGGGACAGGGGACAGGGGAGGGGGACAGGGGAGGGAGGAACAGGACAGGGGAAGGAGGAACAGGGACAGGGGAGGGGGACAGGGACAGGGGAGGGGGAAA